>NW_016814053.1:3508028-3511498 GCF_001698545.2 Rhinopithecus bieti | reverse complement strand
CTTTTTTTTTTTTTTTTTTTTGAGACAGGGTCTTGCTCTCCCAGGCTGGAATGCAGTGGTGTGAACGTGGCTCACTGCAGCCTCAACTTCCTGGGCTCAAGCAATCCTCCTGCATCAGCCTCTCAAGTAGTAGCTGGGACCACAGGTGTACACCACAATGTTCAGCTAATTTTTTTTTATTTTCTATAGAGACAGGTGTTTCTACATTGCCCAAGCTGGTCTCAAACTCAGGGGTCAAGCAATCCTCCTGCCTCAGCCTCCCAAAATGCTGAGATTACAGGCATGAGCCAATACACCCAGCCAGACTTTTTTTTCTTTTTTTTTTTTTTGAGATGAAGTTTCGCTCTGTCACCCAGGCTGGAGTGCAGTGGTGTGATCTCGGCTCACTGCAACCACCTCCTCCCAGGTTCACGCCATTCTCCTGCCTCAGCCTCCCAAGTAGCTGGAACTTTAGGCGCCCGCCACCACGTCCGGCTAATTTTTTGTATTTTTAGTAGAGACAGGGTTTCACCGTGTTAGCCAGGATGGTCTTGATCTCCTGACCTCGTGATCCACCCCACCTCAGCCTCCCAAAGTGCTGGGATTTCAGGCGTGAGCCACAGTACCTGGCCCCAGACTTCTTAAAGTGAATTTAGAAACAGTCTTCAAAACAGATTTGTGTGTACACTCATACCTTTATTTTAAGGGTGCTGTTGGTTCTTCACATGGAATCATACTGGATTTCTCCTACAGTAATTCCACTGGCCCAAGAATTTGGTTGACTGTCCATCAACCAAGTGTATGCTTTGATTTTATTTTCCCTTGGAGTAGTAATAGATTTGGCAGAGCTCACATAACCTCCTGGGTCTCCTTTGTGTCCCACAGGTCTGCATTATAAGATGACTGCCCAAGATAAAGGAGTCATACCTAGTCCATAAAATACAGAAAAGATATCTTGTCTACTTGGGAATCAGATCTGAAACAATGGCCTCATTTAAACCAGCCTCTAACCATATTAGAATAATATGCTGAGATCATTTAAACCTGCAATAATGTTCATCAGCAGCATTGGGTGCCTTTTAGAGGATCATTAAAACCTTGTGCAGAGGCACACAAGACACTCCACAAGGTTGACCTTAGAGACTTACATGAAGTCATATATCAGAGAAAGAAACTATTTTTCCCCTTTTTCCCAAGAGAATGCCAAATGATCCTTTTCTCCCTTGTGAACCACAATATCCAACACTAATATGACTAACCTATATTCAATAACAAAGGCAGGATGCCAGGGTTTCTTCACTTCCCTCTCAGAATGACTGTGCCAGTACATTCTTGAGAAACCCCTTCACTCTCTCCTGCAGTAGGCAAATTGAAGCTAATAGTCAAAGCTCTGAATTCTGTTTCTCTCCCCCTCTTGCCTTTGCAGGAACATAAGCAAGCCAACTCAACAGTCCTAATTACCATGGTAACAACATGCACCGTGATTATGAGTGTGTTTGTTTTTTAAAATGACTCACAGATTGTTCCCCCAGAAGCCCCAGACACACAGGTTTCTGGCTGGTTTATAAAATCCATCTGAAGTTTTCTTGCACATATCTTGTGCCTATTATCATAACTGGTGTGATGAAGAGAGATTCATCAAATCAAATATGCCTTTCTCCTTAAGGATGAAAAAAACCCATTTTGTTCCTTAAACACTCCAAGATTAATCAATTTAAACCTCAGGTTTATAATGAAATTAATTTGAGTTTGTACACTGGAGATAATTAATCTGTTCCTAATTTAAATAATTAAGGTATTTCATAATGTGGTTTTAGAGACCCAAATGAAATCATCTGGTGAAATAAACTTAGTGAAAAATATAAAATAAAACAGTCTAAATCTATGGGTACATGACCACATGTAAAGTGTTACAAAAGAATAGTTATCAGTCTTAATATCAAGACGTTTCTAAACAAATCTACAAAACAACAGCATCTATTTTAAAAATGCAAACATGAAAGAGTCCAGACATTTGGAGAACTGTGGACTACTTGCACTCATCTATTCAATAAATATCATTTTAGACCCTCTATGTACTAAGCACCATTGTTTATAACTGGAACATCACAATAGGGCTTAGGGAAGACTATTTTCTCACAGGAGGCAAAGGCCATGGGCATGGCTCAGTGCGTTATCTTCTCTTAGGGAGCTCCTTTGCTTCACAAAGCACCATTCTGGGTAAGGTTATCAGTGAGAGGAAACATCACCTAAAGATTATACCAGGCCTGGAGTTCGGAGTCCTAACATCAGCATCACAGTGGACTCCCTCAAAACAAATAAAACATATATATGCTAGTAATTTTGATATGTTGATTTCTTCTGTGTGAAGTGGAAATAAACCCTATTTTAAAAGAAATTTAAATGGAATTTATATAAATCTATTTCACTTAAATCCCTTGATGCTAACATATAATACATTACACACACACACACACATACACACACAGAGACACACACACAAAATAGTCATTTAAAATTACTATATTCAAATATCTACTGTACTGTAACCAATAATATATTTTTTCTCTAGAGTTTGAAGGGCAAACCAGATTGTTTCAATCCGTATAGGCTAGGTTATATTGTGGCAACAACTCAAACATTCTCTGGCTTATTTGAGCAAAGCTTATTTCTCACTTTCTCTCCATGTCCACTGCGGTTTGGCAGAGATGATCCTTGTGTTGTCTTGACTGTTCGACCTAGGCTTAAGAGTGCAGAGAATACTTCTATCCTTCAACCACGGCACTCACATGCTGGTTCTGATGGCTTCTTCCAGGAAGTGACACATCTCACTTCTGTTCACTTCACCGGCCAAGGCAAGGCATGTGGCCACACCTAACCAAAGCAGACCGGGAAGTGGAAGCCTATCCTGCGTTGGAAAGGAAAACTGGAGATATTGATGGCCAAGCACATGGATTCCTGAACAAATAGCACAAACCCAGACTAACACTTCATGAAGTCAAAACGATATCCGACGATAATAGGCTTCCTTCGGGGATGCCTTATTCCAAGGTCTGAGCACCTATGATTAATGTTGGGTCATAGCAATCATTTCTGCAGAATTTGGTGCAAATCCCTTGGATAGAATCAAAGATAGTCTACTGCAGACTTGTGGTAACAATAACTTATACTAATAATAGATTCATTTTGAATAATTACGCTACAATTCAGGCACCTTGCTAAGTAAACATTTCACATTTATTATGTAATTTTCTCCTGACAGTTTTGTGAAGTAGATATCACCTTATTTCCCATTTTATAGATGAAGAAGCTGAGGCATAGGAAGCTTAAGCAACTTGCCCCAGTAATTCTGACTCTAAACCAATGTCCTTTAACTACTACGCTCTCCCACGTGTTATCTTTGAATGTTACTTTTCTACATTTCAGTATTTTATAATTATTTTAAGATGAATAAGGAAAGACTAGTTGGACCATATATATATATATATATA
>NW_016814053.1:3440221-3507917 GCF_001698545.2 Rhinopithecus bieti | reverse complement strand
GGCAAAGGATCAATTTAGTTTTCCTAAATAAAGCCTCTAAAATGAAAGAAAATGAAAGTGAGGGGTTTTTTCGGTTTACATTTTTTCACAATTTTTCTTATATGGTTCTAACATAGATCAGATAAATACTCTCCTTAAACAGAGCTCTGTTGGCAAAGTCTAGAATTAACTTACTTTCCTGTCTAAAAATGCAAATCTAAGAGTAGGAAGCATTCCATCATTTATTTAAAAAAGTACTCCTACCATTAATGCTTAGTCTGTTATGATGAACATGCACAGAAATACACCTTAGAGACAAGTAGTCAAAACACTGTAATGATAGCAGTTCCACTGAAATTTCCCTTTTTCACTATTGCTGCTTCACATACATAGCCTCTGAAATATAATGCCAAAGTAGGAGGTAGCAACCATAAAGAGAATGTAACAATAATGGAACTGTATATGCTGCCTCCGGAGCTGGAAAGTGGAAACTATTTTCTAAATAACTCATAATCAGAAATTCCAGAGATGATCCATTCTTCTTTACAGGTACTGTAATCAACAAAATACCTACCTCTCTAGAGAAAACAAGGTTTTCATTTAAGTTTGACAGATACTATACACAGAACACTTGGCGTCTCTAGCTCATTACTTGGCCCAGGGTAGATTTTTATGTAGACCAAATTGATTTAAATGACCAGTCAGGAAAATTCAATTTAATTATATATATATATATATATATATTTTATAATGCAGATATGCAGGGCTGGTTGTCTAAATTAAATGGCATTCTTATTGCTTTATAGGACCTGATGAATTTCCTTCTGGAATATTTTGTTTAGGAGGTTATTCTTTACTTTGCCTAGCTTCCTCCAGTCTGTGTTTTTCGCCAGGATTCTTCCTCTGGCCTACCTAGATCATTGCTAAAACAAAACAAGTTTTAAAAAATATATATATTTTCTTTTAGGTTCAGGGGTACATGTATAGGTTTGTCATAGAGCCAAAACAAGGCTTTTGTTCGTGTTTTTCTCAAAGGGAAATGCATGGAAACTCTGTTCAATTCAATGTTGTGTGATATTGCTCAGTTATTTAACCTTT
This sequence comes from Rhinopithecus bieti, assembly GCF_001698545.2. NCBI lineage: Eukaryota > Metazoa > Chordata > Mammalia > Primates > Cercopithecidae > Rhinopithecus > Rhinopithecus bieti. The sequence continues at coordinate 3,506,840 of NW_016814053.1, read as the reverse complement.
TTAGCCTTGATATCTTCACTTATAAAATGGGAATAATAATAGTGGCCAACTCTATTGACTGTCTACCCACTAACCCCCTCTTCCTTGCTAATAGAACCAGACCCTTTTGCTGGGGTTTGATGACTTTGTTTTTCAGAGGCTGGGCTGCTGCATGGCCTCAGGAGGAAACTCTTAAATTAGCCAATCACAGTGGTTCTGTCTGCCTACTTACTCATACATAGAGCATGTGAGTCGTGAGGGGAAATTCCACTGGACACAGATTTTCTGTGACTTTAAAAAGAGCCATGGCAGGGCAAGGTAGCTCGGGCCTGTAATCCCAGCACTTTGGGAGGCCGAAGTGGGTGGATCTGTTGTGCTCAGGAGTTCAAGACCAGTCGGGGTAACATGGTGAAACCCCATCTCTACTAAAATACAAAAATTAGCTGGCCATGGTGGCACGCACCTGTGGTCCCAGCTACTCAGGAGGCTGAGGTGAAAGGATCAGTCCTCCCACTACAGGCTAAGGCTACAATGAGTCATGATCATGCCACTGCACCCCAGCCCAGGCAACAGAGCGAGACCCTGTCTCAACAAACCAAAAAGAGCCACATAACAAATCAGCTGCCCCTTGATATGCCTCTACGTATGAAATATGCCTTTAATTCCAAAATTGTAGAAGCCATGTCCACACAGTGAGGGGAAATCAACCTGCTGAAGGTGTCACAGTAGGAGGAAGGGAAGAATCCAGGTTGCTAAAGACATTATCCAGCTACCACATAAGTAACTCTGAAGCTACCCTCCTTTCAGAGGTCTTGGGATCAATTTCCTATTGTTTACACCATTTTTGTAGGGCATTCCTTTACCAGCAGCCAGAAATATCCTGATAGAAAAATAGTGGCCTTATTTCATAGAGTTATTTTAAAAACTAGCTAAAACAGTAATGTATATAAAGTATCCAGCACAAACTGAATGCCTAACAAATGCTCACTGTCAACTTAATTCTTGACATATGTTCATTTTCACTTATTCAAACTAATTAATGCTTTCTTTACTCTGTGTGGTCTGAACGACTCCTCTAGGAGGTTTCCCTGGTTCCCCAAAACAGAATTAAGGGCAGAAGTCATTGCTTTCTCCTCTTTATTCAGATAAAGATAATATCAGGTACCTAAGGTTATTTTAAACAATAAGAACAGTATTTAATTCAGACAAGTAGTGTAGTGCTGATTGCAGTGTAGAACAAAAAAATGTAATAAACAGAGTAGTCTTCCTGACTGTGTAAATCAATTTGAACTAAATAAAATCCAACCCAGATCAAGTAATCAACACAGCAGCCAAGTGTTCTGCATTTGGAGTCCACAAAGTTTATTGAAAAGCTGCTTTCTGTAGGGAAAAGACATATTTTGTAGATTACAGTACATGCATGTGAAGGACACATTTCCTCTGAAATTTCACCTGATCCTTATTTCACAAAGGCACCTGCACCTTCTGCTCAAAACCTTCTCCACAAGCCCCCTTCACCCCAATATCTTTAGATGGCTGACTCCTCAGCATTGTTTTGTTCTCAACTCAAATGTTACCTTTTCAGAGAGATCCTTCAGGGATTACTCAATAAAGTAATCTCCCAATTACCCCTGCCAGCATAGGCACAGTCCCCACCGTTCAATCTGTTTCTACTTTAATCCATCAAAGCACTCGCTGTTACTTGATATTTTATTTTATTGTAAGTCATTTCTGTCAATGGGTTCCAATCCTGGTTGATTCTGATTTAATTACTCTGTGGTGAGGTTGGGACATAGATATTTTTTTCAAAGTACCCACTCAGTGATTTCTAACGTGCAGTTAGATTTAAAAACCACTGGTTTCTGTGTTTATTGAATCTCTCCCAATTCTCGAATGTAAGTTTCAAGAAAACAACTGGACAGTTTTGTTCATCCTAATCTCCCTGGCATCTTGAAGAGCACGTGGCACACTGCAGACGTTAAGACTTAGAACAGATCGACTAATTGTATTGTAATTATATTTCTGTATTTGTCTGTTTTCCCCATGAGTTTGTGAGCTCTTAGAGGACAAGTACTATGTGTAACCCACTCTGCATCAAAAAATGAGTCACTCAAGAATGTTCACTAAATAAATGAATGATAAACAAACTGCATTTTGTGGTATAAGGAAGACAAAGATGAAACCAAATGTGACCGCTGTCCTCAAAGAGATTGGAGTGTGGTCAAAAAAAAAAAATGCAGATTGCTGTTATACACTAGAATGAGCTAGATGCTGTGATGAAAGAACAAAAGATTTCAGAGAAGGCATTGTTTTCCATTGGGGAAAAAAGGGAAGAAACCAAGGTAGGCTTCATGAAAGAGGCAGCATTTGAACTGAGCTTTACAGGACAGATGGAATTTGGTTATTCAGAGAAGTAAGACTGTGGGGATGAAGTATGGAAGGGGAAGCAGGAACTAACCTATCCCAGGCAGACAGAAAATAACTCAAAAAACAAGTCAGCCCAGCTGGAGGTTAGGAGGGCCTGAACTAAGACACCGCCTATAAACATGGAAAAGAGTCAGTATGAAGATATTTTCCCAATCACAATTGCAAAGGGCTATACAACTTCCTGCAACTAGGGGTGCTTGCTGAGGAAAATAGTGAAGTTGAATTATCATAACTGAGGTAATGAGAAATGGGGTGTCATTAACAGTTACAAAATCAGGTGAGGAGCTGGTTTTGAGGAGTGGGAAAGGTGCTGGTGAGCACGGTTTTGGACATGTGAGTTTCATTTTCTGTGGGTTGGATGTTCTGGTGAATTTGCAGGCAGCTTGCCGTGCAAGCTGAGAGAGGAGGTGAGAGATCAGGATGCTTAATCAGATTTGGGACTGACCAACACAGCAACAATGACTGAAATCACAGGACAGAATCTGATTAAGGGAGAGGGAAAAATTAAATGGCCAAAGACTCGTATCTTGAGAACACTCATATTTGGGGACAGGAACTGAAGTTAGTGAAGTTGGAGCCCTCAGAGAGGTAGGAGGAAATTTGTTTCATCTACTTCTTAATTACTCTGTGTGAGTATGGAAAAACTAAGCATGTTTACAGGCAAAGAGGAAAGGACCAAGAAAGAGAAGAAACTAAATATGTAGGACAGAATTATTGTCACAACATGATCCCTTAGAAAGTAAAAGGGAATGGTATAGAGAGTCCAAGTAGAGGGTTTACTCTTGGCTTGAAGGAAAGATGGTGTTAATTTGACTTAGGAAGAAGAGGAGAATGAATGATGTGAATGATGCAGATGTTTCTGTCCCCCTACATATCCATATGTTGGAACCTGATCCCCAGTGCAATGGTATTAGGACGTGAGGCCACTTTTGGAAGTGATTAGGTCATGAGTATGGAGTCCCATGCATGGGATTAGTGCCCTTATAAGAGAGACTGGAGGGAGCCAGCTGGCCCCTTTTGCCACATGGGGACACACAGAAAGTGATGTCCATGGCCTTTACCAGACATCAAATCTGCCAGCACCTTGATCTTGGACTTTCCAGCCCACAGAAGTGTTAAAAAAAAAAAAAAAAAGATTTCTATTGTTTCTGGGTTACCTCATCTTTGGTAATTTGTGACAGCAATTCAAATGAACTAAAATAAAGGAAAACATGGGGAAATTTTGAGGTGGTAAGAATGAGGTTGAGGAAGTCTGTAATTGCCTTCTCAGAAAGACAAAAGGTGAGGTCACTTCTAATGAATAAAGGCAGTAGGGACTTGGTTGAATGGTTTCCAATGAAAATGCACAGCAGAGAGTGAAAAGTGAACTACAAAAGGAAGAAGGAAGGAATTTTGAAAGAACAGCAATGGCCCTACGGAGGGAGATGCAGTGAATCTGGAGTAGAACCAGTCAGCCCAGTTTTCAGCCCCTCTCCTCTATCTCTGAGTGCTGGGTTGCTGGGAAAAGGATCAGGAGAATGCCTGACCCCACACCCGGGCTGGTCAGGGAGCAAGGGAAGGCCAGGGAACAGGGAAGAAGTGGTCAAGAGACTGGTTTTTCAAAGCCTTTTCATTAACAGCTTGACTGTTTACACATATTTGCCAAGAGATAAAGGGGCTGATCCTGTCTTATCTCGAGCCTCTGTATATAGTGGTACTACCTCTAAGAAACAGGTTATCACTAAAGTTTGAGAATTGAGCCCCCTTTTTTTATTTTCAGTGTTTAATGAAGTCCTCTAGAGATTGTCTGAACATTGACTCCCACTAAATACAACTTGTTGTCTTTAACATAAGAATTTTCAAGAACCATATATTTACAGATATCTCTAATACTCTTACCTGAAAATTTAAATCTATTCCACAGTGGCAGCTTTTACACCTGAACAAGTTTGTACACAGAAACTCCATATTTACATAGGGTACTAAATGTAAACAGTCTACTCTTTTTTTTTTTAAATAAAATATTTTAGTCTTACAAACAATTTTGAATGTGATAACGTATAAAGACTTTGCCCTAATACAGAGGTGAGATGGAGTTTTACCTGGGAGGTAAGGAATTAATGAACTGTGCAACTCTAAATTCCAGGCCTATTTTATTATCCCTTATGAAGAGGTCGATATAGGCTGGGTCACCCCAGATCGTTTTAGCTCTACCATTCTAGCATGTCCTAGGCCAGGGACTAAGTCCTTCATAAAATTTGCATTATATTTTTAATTGAAAAATAATAATTGTGTATATTTATGGGGTACAATGTGATGTTTTGAGACATGTATACATTGTGATGATCAAATCAGGCTAATTAACATAGTCATCATCTTGCGGGGGAGGGTGGGAGGGTGGAGACTAAATCTTAACACAGCTCTGCAACTCTCCTCTCCCACCCAGATCCAGTAAAGCCAGGCACCTGCGTTCTCCCAGTAATTGTAGAATGAATAGATGTGCACATAAAATAAAATTAGGGGTCATTATTTGCAAACTTCCCCCCACCCCTGGCCCCCAGCACATGGACATAGTGCATTACAGAAAGTTAACATGAATTATTCAGGAGCTCTTCAAACCATGTAAGGTCAATATCTGCCCCCACACCATAAAGCTCAGATATTGTTGCTATTCAATAGGGTCCCTGCTAATTGTTCTGCCCAACACTCTCAGCCTCACCATACCCTGCCTCACCAGTTTAAGGATTAGGAGTAAAATCTGTCATGGAAAAGGAAACAGAGGATTCATTATTTTTGAAAGTGAAATTTTGGTTAGAATCACATTTCATTAGTAGAAATTTGTTGTCTCAGAAACCCGTTGTATTGTTTAACTACCATAGCCCCTCCCCACAAGTTAATGCTCCCCTTTATAAAGGATTTGAGAGCAATTTAGTACTTTAATTTCTCCCCTCCCTTTCTGACCATGTACCTATTGAGCATTTTTCTCTGCTGAATGAGAGGGGACCAGAAAAGCACTGAAGAAACAGCTCTCCAGTGCCTCTGTAGTGGTAGCCTGGTCTAAGACTTGACCAGCAGAATCACCGGTGTGACTATCCACAATAAAGGTTTGAATTTCACTATCAGGTTCTGGACATCACCAACTAGCAGAAACTATGCACATTTTCTTACCCTCTCCTTTTGATTTCAAATGTTACTTTTGAGAGAAGTATTTTATTTGGGCAGGGATAATACTGTTGTATAAAGGATGTTAAATATAAAGATTATGATTATGATCTAATGACACATTCAGTTAAAAGATCCCACCATTTGAAAATGTCTCCTTGAAAATCTGACTAAAAATTGGCAAAGATTCTCAACACAGTATTTCTGGGGAAAAACATCAGCAAGGAATATGAACACATTTTTCTAAGAAGATATACAAATGGCCAATAAGCACAAGAAAAGATGCTCAACATCACTAATGATTAGGGAAATGCTAATCAAAATCACAAAGACATACCACTTCATACCTCTTTGATAATGGCTATTATCAAAAATGTAAATAAAAAACTAAATATTGATGAGAATGTGGAGAAAATGGAATCCTTATTCATTGCTGGTGGGAATGTAAAATAGTGCAGCTGCCATGGAAAACAGTATGGCAGTTCCTCAAAAAATTAAATATATAATTACTATGTCCCATCAATTTCACTTCTGGGTTCCCAAAAGAAGTAAAAGCAGGGACTCTAACAGATATTTGTACACCCATGTTCATAGCAGTATTATTTACAATAGCCAAAATGTGGCCCTGGGGCCATCAAAACAGAGTAAACAAAGTATTGTTTATACATTCAATGGAATATTATTCAGCCTTAAAGAGGAAGAAAATTCTAGCACATGCTACAACACGGATCAATCTCAAAGACATTATGCTAAGTGTATTAAGCCAGTCATGAAAGGACAAATATTGTATGATTCTACTTATATGGGATACTTGGTCAAATTCATAGAGACAGAAGTAAAATGGGGGTTTCCAGGAGCTAAGGAGGGAAAGAGGAGGTATTGATAAATGGGTATAGAATTTTAGTTTTGCAAGATAAAAACAGTTCTGTGGATGGACGGTGGTGATGATAGCACATCAATATACTCGCTACCACAGAACTGCATACTTAAAAAAATAGTTAAAATGGGAAATGTTATGTATATTTTATCACTATAAAAAAAGTCTCCCTAAACCTGTGAGGCAGTGGTAAAGGCCAAGAATATGCTAACTTTTCCTTATGTCACCAAGGAAGAAAAAATAACATCTCAGTATCTTCTATGTAGAAAGCACTCACTTATCCACACACAAAAGCAAAAACAAAACAAAAGAAAAACTTTGATTATGTATTACTAGCCCTTATTTACAATGAGGAAACTGAGGTTCCTAAGTTAATGTACCACGTTAAGTAGTAAGAACCAGTGATAGGTTTCAAAGGCAGATCTGTCTGGCTCCAAAGCCTGTGTTCTTTTCACTCCACAGTGTTTTCTCCTACCCACAGAAGTCTTTTATGAACAGGCTTTCTACTTTGACTATACAATTTTTAGACTTAAAAGTTGGGCTTGCTTTCTGAAGCAAGCTAAACAAAGTCAGTCAACCAAACACATTCACTACATGCCCACCATATGAGGCCCAAGGCTGGCCATGAAATAATGGAGTCATGTTTCCATTCAGCCATTGGCCATATGGCAGAAAAAAAATAGTACAATTAAAATTTCAGTGTTGGTCTACTCCTCAACAGCCAGTGAATACCCCAAGAAAAATCATTATGTCTTTCAATATTCCATATGGCCAGAATAAGTGGAAATAGTTTCATTTTACAGCATAGAAGCATATTCATCTTTTTCCTAAACATTCTACCATCATAGTTACTGATCTGCTGTTACTCACTAATGTTCTGCTTCAAGCTGGAGTTTAACAATTAAGAAATGTTTTGTGCTGAGTTGTTTTCAGAAAGATAGCAGGGCCCTCTTGACTCTACTATGCCCGTCGGGCAAGGTTTCATTTTCTTACTCATGTGTGAAACACACACAGAAGAGTAATGCAGATTGTCTGTGCCTCCCCAAACAAAGCAGGGTGTTGGCATTATCTAGTGAATACAGCCTGCAGAGGAGTAAGTACCAAAGGGTAAGCCTGTCCTCATCCATGCAGCTCAGGTTGCCAACTTTTTACTTCATTTCATGATGTACAGCTTGATTCTAGAACTCCCCTGGGTCATTCTGGATCTATGATCTACCCTAGGTCTCCTAAGAAGATGATCTTTACATATTTCCCTTTAGGATGCAAATAGGAAGCCGAACTACAAAATCCATATCACGACTTGTTTTGCCCACAAGTTTGATTAAATTCAGTAAATCCTTCAAGGAGTTCCATGGTTTCAATACCAGCAGTACTTTGTCTCTTAGGCATGGGGCAGGTTTACTTTAATGAGTAAAAAACCTCCGAGAAATAGACATTTTTTTTCTTTAGTAGCTATAAAAGCTTCCCATCTCTCAAAATGTGCTGCTACTCCACAGATTTTGAGAAGCCATGTCGATTTCATAAAGATAGCGTTAAAAACAGCCCTGTAGCTCTTCACAAGTGAGAATGATGATAAACGAGGAGGTACATACATACATACCCTCTCAACTAGCATATTTGGTATTTAAGAACTTATGTTTCAAGAATTTGTGTCAAAATATTGACATTTTGTTATTTTCACTCCAATAAGCAGTTTTTTCTCTTTCTTTTGAAAATTGTCTCCTTTCATTATAGAAACTCTAGAAAAAAAATCCTTTTATCAATGACTACTTACTGCTTAACTGTACTTTCTGTTGAAGATTAAAAAAATAGTTTAATTCTTTAAATAGTGCTACACTAGGGTATTAAACTCTCCTATATATCCTGTCAGAGGAATCTCACAATCTCAATTCTCATCTGCCAGACCTATTTAGTGTACTTTTACATATCATTCATAAATATGAACAAGCCATAGACCCAAGCTGTCATTAAGAACATTCTTGGCTCAAGAAAATCAAAGAATAAAAATCATGTTCTGGTTTTACTACTTCCGTCTATCCACAGCATATTCGTGTAAGGAAAGAACCCAGCTGCACTTTTTTATTTTGTCCCTCACCGAGGCTAACATGCACCTTGACCTAGAGGTGAAGAAAACACATACAAACATAAAATCCATACATATACTAGTATTTGATTCTGGACAAGTTACTGGCCTTAAACCCGCCACACTCCTTTGAACAAGGATGCAACTTTAGGATAAGACCTACTGGCAAATAATAGCTGTGCCTGAGGTTATCCTGAAAGCAGCTGCAAAAGCTAAGGGAGGAAGACACTGTTTTTTTAATGGTAAATACTGCCCCTCACATACGCAATTCGAGCCTTTGTTGGCAAAATCTAAGTACAAAAGAATTTAACTCCCCCAAAAGCGAAATCACAGCCATTATTTTTGCAAATCAGAAGACATCCCAGTGCAATGTGTAAGAAAGAGAATACAATTAATATTTTACACCACTTACTCCCCTAAAACAAGAGGACTGCAAGGCTCCGATGACCAGACCACGGCTTCACAGCCCCAGATGGATTTCGACTCAGCCCTGGTTTTCTTCCGAGAGAACTATACAAACAGCTTCTTGTATTTAGCATGTTGCCCTGTCGAGTCATCAAATCTAAGCACTGATGATGAGGTTTTTTTTAATCAAATGTGTCATAAATGTGGTCGTTCTCAAAGACCCTTCCAAAAGAATCTAATCATTTCCCCTAGTACTGAAACGATGTCTCTATCATCCCTTAGAAATCGGACCTTAAAACCACAGGCGACGGTCATTTGTCTCAATTAAAAACGAGCAACATGGAAAACGTTTCCTTTACCTCAGCTCCCGAGGCTTGGTCAGAGGAGTGTGGTTTTCCCCTGTCTCCGGAGCTGATCTGTGCAGGCGAGCTCCGGCGCAGCCCAGCCCAGCCCAGCCCAGCCCAGCAGTAGTAGGAGTTGCCCACGGAGCGCGGCGGCAGCGTTGTGAGTATGTGTAGCGGCGGCTGCAGCCCAGGGACTAGTCCCCACCCAGCTTTGTCTTCAATCAACGTTCTTTCTACAGGAAGCAGCGCATCTCCCACTTCCTCCTCTTCTTGGTAGCTGTTAGCGGCTTGCTTCTTTTCCCTCTCATTTCCATTTCAGAGCTTACTCTGGTGGTTTTGTCAGCTCCTGGGCTGCTGACAGTGATTTGACTTTAATCCCCCTTCTCCCTTTGTTCAAGTCCCTCTGGTGCTGTCTGTTCCTTCCTTCCCCTTTTCTCATGGCCCCACCGTCACCTCAGCGACAGCTTCCATACACTGCTCAGTCGGCCCCCTTCCTGGCACATTGCCTGCTTTTTTAGCCCGAACTTAGCTTGTAGCTATTGTTGTTCTTGCTGCTGTTGTTGCTACTGCTGCTGCTGTTTTTTTGGGTCAACATCCCCTGGTCAGGTTCTGGCCCCCAAGATCCCACACCAGCCTCCACTGTTCCTCCTGATTTACTGTGGTCCCCATCAAGCCAGCTAGCTGGGAGCTTGCAGCTTCTCACTGCAGCACTTTTCTCCGTGGCCAACATTTCAGATGCTTCATTTCTCCAAGGTCCCACTACCACTGAGATCTTACTTAACCCACATGCTCAGAAAAGAATGGCCTGATAAGTATTCTTATGGGGCACGGGAACTAAACCAAGTTTGGCGATGCTACCTATAGGCCTAACAGTGAGGACTATTCCCAAAAGATTCTCATAGATGGGAAGGAATGAGGTGGTGCTGAATGCTACACGTTCCCAACAGAGAAACTGAATACCCCTCTCCCCATCCCACACACACTAGCAGGGCTGAAAGGACCTTGTGATCCTCCAGTCTCTTCCCTTCATTTTAGGAGGTAATATTGTGGAACACACAAGGGTAGGGACTGCAAGCTGTCTGCCTGCCAGAATTTCAATCCAAGTTGCCATTACTGACTGTATGAACTTGGGCAAATTATTTAACGTCTATGTGCCTCAGTTTCCTCATCTGCAAAATGTAGTTGATGATAGTCATGCTCTACAGTAGAAATCTGAGGATTAAATGAGATGGTATACAAAATAGTTCTGGGGACACAGGAAGTATTTGGCACATAATAACTTATTATTTTCAGAGGACGTTGGGCCTCACATTCAGCAAGTGATTTCGGCAGTCAGCAGCCAAACTCTCACCAGTACTTGGTTTTCCAATTCCTCACTATTAGTATGTTCGCAACTGTACCCGGATGCTTTAATAACAATTTATTCAACGTGTGAGTCATTCTCCCCCCAGTACTAACACAAGGTACTTTGGGGAAGCTACAGATTAAACATGAGATGAGGGAAGGAGAATCCTGTTCTAGTGTCCAGGCAACACTATGGAGTTAAAAACAACGACAAAAAAAAAAAAAACACCTCCTCTCAGGAATCAGTGCCTGGAAAGCTAATCTTGCCAGGCACTAGTTAATTCCCCAACTCCTCCTTTTTAATCCAGTCTTGCCTTAATCCTCCAGCAAGTAAACTAACAGGAAATGTTAGAAATCTAGGACTGATGGAGAATAACTCACCAGGTGAGCCTTCCAAACACACTGTGGGGACCACAGCACATTAAGCTAGAAGGTACAGAATTTAATTTCTGTGAAATGTTCTGAGACAGTCCCAAAACACCCTTTGTTTCGATTTGATGTTCCATGAACAGAGTTTGCTTATTTTTTCAAGGAAATCTTTCAAATCATCAAATAGGACCCTGATGTCAACTCACTCACACCTGAAAACTACAAAATGGATTGATTTAAGATTGAAAATGAGCAACTACCTTCGATCCACCAGCAAATAGATTTGCAGTAGTGAGAGGATTGGGCATGAATCCACCAACATGTGAGTTACCTCCACACCAGGAACCCTGGTGCCAAAGATTACCAGGAGCTTTTAAATGTAAATTTAAATATGCATGATGCCAAGTCTAAGAAAAATGAGAAGCATGTTATTAATGGTTGGAAACAAGACTATGGTTAATTTTAGACCAGTAGGTTCTGGCATTAACTCTAGATTCAAGTACAGTAACTTTTTGTGTCTTTTTGTTTCTAACTCACTCTCTCTCTCTCAACCATCAGAGAGTGGCTGGTATTTATATTTAAGCCTATATAGTAAAACCTCTTTCAAACAATAAAATCTCTAGGAATTTTGCCTGCTGCCTTCTAATCAGTTCTTCCATCTCTGGCCCTTATAAAACTCAGAGTAGGTTAATTGCCAGTGTTAGGAGGTGCCAACAAAACTCTATACAAAGCTAAAAACTAGATTTTAAGATCTCTCTCTCTCTCATTAATACCTCGTTGCTTTTCAACTGATCCTAATAGCCTCTTTTTCAGGAGAGAAAAGTAAAGTGTTGGGGTATATAGCTTGGCCAGGATAGATCAATCCAGTTTAGAGCTCTTAACACAAGTTTGCCTACCAAGTTTGCAAAGTGTTAATTTCTTAGGAAAATGACATCTCACCATTAATAGTTTATGCATCAATTGCTAACCATGAGCCTATCCCAGTACATTTTATCACTGGGTAAAACAAAAGTCTGTAAAATACTCTAACATTCATGCATGGCCGTATTTGCAGGCATTAATACTTTGTATTTCTTACATCTACTGGTAGCGGAGGTTGGGTAATGAAGAGGACATAATTTCGGCCTGATGTCTCTCCTATGTTATTGAGCTTTCTAGCTGGATGTTCCTTGGAGTTCTTATGTTTAATAATCCGCAAATTATATACTATACCTTCATCCAAAGCCTGTTCCTCTTTCTATATTCTCCATTTCATTTAATGAGGAATACAAACCATTTGCCCACATCAGGAATATAAGAATAACCACCAAACCTTTTATCTTTGTTATCCCAATCTGACTTAAAGTTCCTCCTCCTTTCATTCTCACCACCAAACTATCTCCTTGCCCAAACTCCTCCTCTCTCTTCCTCTTGCCACTGTCTTATTTCACAAATGCTTTGTTTTTTTCTGTGCAATTACAATACTTTCTACTTTGTCCTCCTACCTCCAGTCTCTCTTCAAAGCCATCCCTACCAGAAGTACATTGCTGAGATGGAGAGTTGATCAAATCACTTCCCTACTATAATACTTCAGTATCTCCCCTCCAGGTTGCTTACAGGATATATGCCTTAATTCCTCTGCATGGCATACAAAGCCTTCTGTGATGTCACCTTTCCACATTCTCCCTTAGTGCCTGTTGCAGCCTTATATGCTACAACCTTCACAGCAGGTTCCTGAAGGGGCTGTGCTGTTTTCTCCCTGCATCTTGGCACATGCTATTTCTGTTGCCAGAAATGCCCTATCCCTTCCTCTATTTTGCCTACTAGTAAACCCCTACTTATCCTTTAGGACTCAGCTTTTCTCAGAAGCCTTCCCTGACCGTGGAAACTAAGCAGGTGCTTCCTTTTCTGTAAGTGTGACTGGTGCCTTGCCTCTACTTCCATTTCAGCACTAAGGACATTATTTTCATGTTTTGTTAGATGTGCATCTCACCCCTGAGCATTTGGGTCCATTAAGGTTAGGTCCACGTTTGCTTGTCACACAGTAGGTAGTCAACAGATGTTTGTATAATGAAAAGGCAACATTGGCAGAAATTCCATTCCTTTGAGTGAGGGGAGAAAAAGGAAGTCTCAAAAACAAGAAGTTGGTCATGGGGTAAGAAACAATAATTCCTCTTTCTCTATATATATATTTTGCAAATTTTCTATAGAAATCCATGGCACATGCACAACTTAATATTTGTTATGTGGGCAAGCCTAAAAAATTCTAGGACAACTCCTAGTTCCATTTCTGCATTGAACTTCTTATAAAGAAGCATAATCTGGCAACAAAAAAGTAATTAGAAAATAAATATTAAGGCTGGGCTCAGTGGCTCATGCCTGTAATCCCAGCAATTTGGGAGACTGAGGCAGGCAGATCACTAGGTCAGGAGTTCGAGACCAGCCTGGCCAACATGGTGAAACCCCATCTCTACTAAAAATACAAAAATGAGCTGGGTGTAGTGGTGCATGCCTGTAGTCCCAGCTACTCAGGAGGCTGAGGCAGGAAAATCACTTGAACCCAGGAGGCAGAGGTTGCAGTAAGCCAAGATTTTGCCATTGCACTCTACCTGGGCAACAGAGCAAGACTCTGCCTTGAACAACAACATCAATAAAGAAAATAAATATTAAAAAGAAAGCTATTCTTTATTTGTATCTCTGTAGGAACTTTAAAGAGACTGATGAATAAGCTAGAAACACTTCTCACATCCCCTTCTGTACTCTCAAATCTTTGCCACATCCCAACTGTCCCAGAGTATCTCGTATGCCAAATCCCCAAACTCCCTAATCTCTCTGCAATGCTGTACACCTCCTTCTCTCTCCTCCCCCGCTATGCCCAGCTAGTTCTTTATTTTTTTATTTTTTTGAGACAGTCTTGCTGTGTCACCCAGGGTGGAGTGCAGTGGCACAATCTCAGCTCACTGCAACCTCCACTTCCCAGGTTCAAGCGATTCTCCTGCCTCAGCTTCCCAAGTAGCTGGGATTACAGGCATGCGCCACCACGCCCAGCTAATTTTTGTATTTTTTTGTAGAGACGGCATTTTGCTATGTTGCCCAGGCTGGTCTCGAACTCCTGACATCAGGTGATCCACCTGCCTCAGCCTCCCAAAGTGCTGGCATTACAGGCATGAGCCACCGCACCCGGCCTAGTTATTTTTTGATTGACTTGCCTTCTCTGGCAGAGCCCACCCTATTTTTTCTTTCCTGTCTCAGCTTTGGTAGGTAGGTCGGTCAGTTGGTCTCTCTCTCTTTCTCTCTCTCTCTCTCTCTGTTTCCAATCAGAAAGGAGCCTATCAGAAAGGAGCCATCAGCTGTGCCAGCAAAGCCACCCCTTGAGTGCATGTGTGGGCTGCAGGGAAGAAGGAAGAGTAAATGGGAACAAAAAGGTAAATCCATGTAGTCATAAATCTTGTCCACTCTTTTACATTGATGGTACATTTAATGGCTTACTTAATTGTTCAGCTGAATAGTAATCAAGAATAAGTAAATTACCGAGCTGTTATTTTATCACAGAAAAGCTAGAATTCCAGGCATTTCTTGGATCAACTAAAGGGAACAGAAGCCTCTTTAAAGAGTTCTTCAAAAAGATATAATCATGATCTGATCTGTGTGTCACAGGATCATTCCCTACCCCCAGACATCTGAGCCTAAGCCCAGCTGTTAGGAGCCAAGAAGACTGAATCATATTTGGCTTGAAGAGAGTCAGGGGGTGGGTGGGCAGAACTAATCTTTCTGGAGAGAGAGTGGCTGGCCTTCACTAATGAAAAATGTCAGTTTCTGTCTCATGGCCCAGCATGAAAGCTAGTGGGACAAGGGACATGAAGAGTAATAGCCAACTCTTTCATCAGAGAGAAATGTGTTGGAACCATGAGTTCTCTCCTTTTGCTCTGGGCACAGCCAGTAGTGTGAAGCCCCCCAGATCCTTCTCTGATATTGCCTGAAATGTCACACACATAATACATGTGTGTGTTGCAGATATACACATACTCCTGGGGAGGCTATCGGTGATGAATGAGTTAAAGATGCTTGCTTTCCTAACCCCTCATGAGAAAACAAACACAAATGTTGATGAGGAGAGGAAGGGGATGGGTAAGGAGGCCAAGAGTAGATGGAATTGAAGAAGGGGGCTGGAGGAGGGCTAACCATGAAGCCTGAGGTCTTACTGAAGAGGACAGTAGCACAGAGGGACACAGGCAGGGAGAAGGCAAAAGACAGGAGGGAGGCAGAAGTAGAGTTGGAAGTAGGTAAGAAAGAGCCATGGCTGGCCTAGTGCGGTGGCTTATGCCTGTAATCCCAGCACCTTGGGAGGCCGAGGCAGGAGGGTCACTTGAGTTCAGGAGTTCAAGACCAGCCTGGCCAACATGGTGAAACCCCATTTTTTACTAAAAGTACAAAAATTAGCCAGGTGTGGTGGCAGGTGCCTGTAATCCCAGCTACTTGGGAGGCTCAGGCAGAAAAATCGCTTGCAACCCTGGAGGAGGAGGTTGCAGTGAGCCGAGATAGCGCCACTGTACTCCAACCTGGACAACAAAGCAAGACTCCACCTAAAAAAATAAAAATACAAACAAAATAAAAAATTTTTAAAAGAGTCATGGAGGCCTTGCTGTGGAAACAAACAGTTGTGCCCAGAGAGAGTTTGACCAGGCTACTAGGAACAAGGGCTCCACACCCCCAAACCAGGGCTGCCTTGTATGTTTCTGAAGTTCTGGTCTTCCCATAAGCAGAAACTGTTCCAAACCCCAGCAAAAGTTGGAGCTGGGCTATTGACTGGGGTCAGGTGAAAGAATTTAAACCAAATGTGTTACTACCATAAAAACAGAAATAGTGATTCTGCGAAGTAAAACTTTTGCTTCCAAAAAGTCCCTGAAGATCAATATAGATATTCAAGGACAGGACGGGCGTGGTGGCTCATGTCTATAATCCCAGCACTTTGGGAGGCCAAGGCAGGCAGGTCACCTGAGGTCAGGAGTTTGAGACCAGCCTGGCCAACACGGTGAAACCCCATCTCTACCAAAAATACAAAAATTAGCCAGGCATGGTGGTGCACGCCTACTCAGGAGGCTGGGGCAGGAGAATCACTTGAGCCTAGAAGGCAGAGGTTGCAGTGAGCCAAGATAGTACCACTGCACTCCAGCCTGGGCGACAGAGTGAGATTCTATCCCCGCCCCCCAAAAAAAGGGAAGAAAAAGAAATTCAGGGACAACAGGAAACAAACAACAAGATCAAGAAGAGGGAGTCTGCAGTGAAGTGTGACAGAGGTTAGAGAACACTATGCACCCACAAAGCCTTGGAAAAATAGCCTTTTAAAAGGAATGTCAGAATTAAAGGATACAAATCTGCAAGATTAATATCACACATGTAAATCATTTTGAAGTATCTTGAAAGAAAAGCTATACAATAATAACTCCAATAATTTATAGGCAAGGCAGAAAGGCAAGACTTAGTTTTTCTGTGCCAAAAATGTAGACTGGACAGCGTGATCTATTTTGTCAGTAAATAGGTTGGCAAGAGAGGATAGGGAATTAAAGGAGCTGTTTAAAGGCATTTTTCTTTGTGTCTTTGTTGATTTCCCTACTGGAAGGGGTTTTCATAAATTTACTTGTGACCTTCCTTGGCTCCCCTGCCTCTGTTCTGTACCTAAGTTTTCAGGTTCTCATTTTGAATTTTCTATGACAGAATTTCACGAACAGAACCATAGCAGTGGAGGGAACTATGGCTTGTGAATGTATCCCTTCCATCAGAGTCCACTAGAGTGTGATCACTAGACCTGCCACTCCCTGAGGGCAAGGGCTGGGTCTCACATCTCTGCATCTTCAGCACCTACCTCGCACAGCACTTGACACATTGCATGCACTTAGTATTTGTTTGTTAACTTTAACTGAATATAAACAATTAGATCCTGTGGAAGAAAGTTATGACCACTACTGACCATTTTGAAAATACCAGAACATTTTATAAAATCAGCTAAGAATCTAAGAGAATGAGTGAATAACTACTAAGACTGCTTAAAATATTACCAAAAATGTCCCCAGAAATCAAAAAATGAGAAGAGGATGTAGCAAGGGGGTAAATGTGATAGTGATTTTGAAAAAGGAAAGACCGTGAAGTTACCGACCAAGTAATAACATTAAACCAGCAGGAAAAAAAAAAATCTGTCTTTACTCAGATGATAATAAAGTCCCACTATATGTAGAAAACTCTTATGAAGCAAAGTGTTGTCAATTGATTGCTCTTCCGGCAAATCTGTGAACTCTGAAGGTGCATTTGCAGTAATGCAAAACACTTCTCATGAAATGCTGCTAAAATGATTTCCATTACTTTTGTAAGAAGTTATTCAGCATTCTTTAAGTATTACTTGTATGATTACACAGGGAAATTTCAACAGAGAAGAATTATGTAGTATAGAGTAAAACTGGAAGTCTCAAATTATTGACTTGGCAGAAATAATCTATAATTAAGATTCCTTAGCAAATTACTATTTTTTGTGCAGTTTTATAACTCCCCTCCCTTGCCCCGACAAATTACCACTTCTTTATCCTGGTTATAGCTCTTATCACATTGTATTATCATTGCATGTTTACCTCTATCTTCAACCACATGTGAAATCCTAGAATTCACAGGTAATGTCTTACTCAGTCTTGTATCTCTGGTGCCTTGCACAGTGCTCAGTGCATAGGACACAGTAGGTGTGCAATAAATCTTATTTGCATATTTGAATAAAGGCAAGAGCATGACAAGTAAGGTCCAGATATTCATTTTAGGAGGAGGGAGATAAGTCAAATTTCTGTAGGGCTCTTTTTATTTTTAAAATATTAACAAAGTCCTATAGTATCTGTTAGTATGGCAAGTTTGTTCATTATACATTATTGTTTATGATTTTATTTTCCAAAGAAAAGAGTGAGTTACATGTTCAAGATCAGTTATGGTCATTGATTCCTTCCTAGTTCAGAATATTGAAATTTACCCAGACCACAGCCAAGTCATTTATTTACTATTAAAATATTTATGTACATCCCTCACTGCTAAATTTTTACATCTAGAAAGTAGATTTGCATAAACTGAAAATTAACAGCATAATATGACTTAAGTAAATCCTGCCAAAATCCTATCAACACACTTGGTGCAGAGCTGATATAAAAGTGGAAAAATGACATTACATGCACCCTTATTTAAGGATTACATATATCAATGCTTTTATATCTGAACGACATGACAGCAATAACCACAAATAACATAGACAAGAGAGAAAAAAGTTGTTTATGCCCCACAGCTGAGAAGGCACCACCAGAAAAAAGATAAGATTTTAAGGAATAAATTACAGTGTTCAGAATGGATATATTTGCTTAATCTATTTATTAGTGAGACAGACTCCCATTTTATTATGAAATAACAGTCTAAGGAAACTCTTCAAAGACTCACCATCTATGACAATCATCAGATGGGAAAATAAAAACATCTTTCTACCCTTAAGTCTGTAGGAAGACAACAACTGTGTGCTTGATTAGGCAGGGTCTTGATGGTGCTTGATACACAGTAAGTGCTCACTAAATCTTTGTCAAATGAGTAAATGAACTCCATAAGAACAATGGAAACTCACTATTCCCATTTATGATATAGGTAAATGATGAGGTTAGTATGTACTCTTAGTATAAGAGTCAAAACTGCTGCTCTAGTACCATTGGGTCAAAAGATGATGGTGATATGAAGGGCATCTTATGATCAAAGGGTTTATGATGAAGACTCCTGTGTAGATTTTGTGTAGAATGATGAGTATGCATATGGGGAGCCAAGTTATGTATTTTGACAACCAGATTATCTCCCCTGCTCCAAGGGAACCTGCTTTATAACCTAAGGGGCTGGTTTCTCCCACTTGGTATCTGGAAAGGTGTTAATTTATCATTGGTTTCTAGGGCCGATGGAGGACAAAAATCATCCTTCCACCCTCTCTAGATTAGGGTGCAAATGTTCCTGAGGCTGCCTTCTTCTTCTTATAATCAATTGATTGGGATAACATTGTGTACATAAGCTCCACGGTGGGTTGGCATTGCATATGCAGGTGATATACTTCACATATTTGTCCCCACCCAAATCTCATGTTGAACTGTAATTCCCAGTGTTGAAGGTGGGGCCTGGTGGGAGGTATTTGGGTTGTGGGGGTGGATGCCTCGTGAACGGTTTGGGCCATTCTCTTGGTGATAAGTGAGCTCTGAGTTCACAGGAGATCTGATGACTTAAAAACAGGTGGCACCCCGCTCCCACTCTCTCTCTCTTGCTTCTGCTTTTGCCATGTGATGTGCCTGAACCCTCTTCACCTTCTGCCATGATTGTAAGCTTCTTCAGGCCTCCCTAGAAGCTGAGCAGATGTCAGCACCATGCTTCCTGTTCAGCCTGCAGAATGGTGAGCCAATTAAACATCTTTTCTTTATAAACTATCCAGTCTCAGATATCTCTTTATAGCAATGCAAGAACAGCCTAATACAACGGACTCTACATGAGTGGACTCTACATGTTCCCCAGTGCCCAGAAGAAAGGTTTTTCTGCTTGTAACCTGTTCTTTTCTTCCGACCATCAGTAACCATAGGTCAGCAATCTTTTTAGCCTCATATGTGCCACAGAAGACAATAAATTTTCACTGGTACATTTGGTAGATTTCAGGAATAAACAGAAGAAAGAGAATAAGGGAGAAGATTAGGAGGGAGGGGTTTATTTTTTTCATGAGAGCTATGTTTTAAATAAGAGTGCTGCAAAGAGAACTCAAATGGGAGCCACATAAACAATTTTAACAGCCACATAAGAGGCAACTTACTTTAAGAGGGAGAAATATGAAAACTTACTTCTAAAATTAAGGGGTAGGAGTGCAAAAAACAAAAATAAAAATCTCCAAGGAACAGCCAAATGAAAACAACAGAAGCCAAAGAAAGAGAAAGGACCAAGAGGCAACTATGCTGCTTCCAAAACTCGCAGAAACAAAGTTATAATTCCATGATTAGTAATTAGTCTTTTTAGGGATGGAGTTGGGTTGGGAGGAACAACTTTTTAGTTTAAAAAGGATGGGGATATTACTGGAATTGGCCATATAAAAGTATTTACTTTTTATTAGCCAGGCATGGTGGTACCCGCCTATAGTCCCAACTTACCTGGGAGGCTAAAGTTGGAGGATCACCTGAGCCCAAAAGATAGAGGCTGCAATGAGCTGCAACGATCATGGCACTGCACTCCATCATGGGCAACACAGTGAAACCCTGTCTCAAAAAAAAAAAAAAAAAAAAAAAAAAGCATTTGCTTTGTATCTAAAATTGGGTATAATTCATACATTTGAATATGCAAGTATGTATTGGAAGTTTACTAGATGCCAGAAGGAAACAAAACAGTGTTTCTGATCTCATGGATTTTATATGATAGTGAGGGAATCCAAAAATAAAGTCATTAATAGATAAATATGTCAGGTAGCATTGAATTTGGAGAGGAAAAATAAAGCAGTGAAGGGGAACAAAGCAGCAGGAATGCATACAATATTTTAAATTGGATGATCAAGGAAGGGTGCTGGTTATTCTCTGATTGCCATCTCCTCCCTCACCGTTTTCTATTCATTCTCCATTTTTCTTTGCTTTGCTCTCCAAGATGGCCCTTAATTATTCTGGGCTTCTACTGTTCATACTCTAGTATAGTCTCTTCCCACACTGACTCAGAACTGATCTGTGTGACTAATAGAATGCGACTGAGATGACAATGTGTGTTTTTCAAGGTTAGGTTATAACAGGCCTTGTAGCTTCCACCTTGGCCTCCTTGATCATTTGCTCTGGGGGAAACCAAGTGCCATGTTGTGAGGTCACTCAAGCTGCCCTGTGGAGAGGCCCACATAGGGAGAGGCCCCCTCCCCTAAGATCTTAGGTCTTGGGGAGGATCTTAGGTCTCCTGTCAACAACCAGCACCAACTTGCCAGCCATGTAAGCAAGCCACCTTGGAAATGAATCCTCCACCCCAGACAAGGCTTCAAACAACTGACATTTTAACTGTAACCTCAAGTGAGACTGAGGGCCAGAAATACCAAGATAAGCTGCTCCCAAATTCCTGACCCACAGAAACTATAAGAGAAAAAAAGTATGTTATATGAAACCTCTATGTTTTGGGGATCATTTGTTATGCAACAGTAGATAACTTAAATAGTACCCAGTACTTCATTACTCCAACTCCCTTAGTCTCTGATTTCCATCTGTGTTAGACCAGTGGGTAGAAAGTGAGGTCAGTGTGTCCATTCCTCAGCATTGTTCTCTGGTCCTGGTTTCCTTCCTCAAGAACCACAGCTTCTTCTGGGCAGCCCCACAGGTGTCCAGGACTGCAACTCTTTGCATTCCTACAACACTAGCCCCTTCAAGCCTAGATGTGGCATCAGATCTTGCTGTTGGTTTCCTGATCCCCACACATACCTCGGTAAACACTCCCTTCATTCTCCTAAAAATGGTGCGCCTTCTATTTCCTAAAATACCCAGGCTGATACAAACGTCCTCCTGCAGGAGAAGACATTTAGACAGAGACCTGAAGGCAGTGAGAGGAGGCCTCCTAACATCTAGGGAAGAGTATTTCAACAAGTGCACAATACCCTCCCGAGACTGCGGAAGTTGGGCGTGTTCAGAAGCAGCAAGGAGGGGTCAGCATGGATGGAGCAGAATGCACACATAGGGTATAAGGATGGGGCAGTAGTCGAGGGCTACACTTAATCGAGTTTTGTGGGTCATGGTTGTATTCTGAGTGTGATGTACAGCCATGGGGTGGGAAATGGTCTGAACAAGGGCATGGCATGATCTGACTTGCTGTGAGACCAGAATGAAGGTAGCCAAAATGGAAACCAGAACAATGAGAAGGGCCTTTTGAAATTTAGAAAGATGATGTTGGCTTGGCATAGGATGACGAATAGTAAAGGCGATGGGGAGAGACTGGATTCAGGCTCTATTTTGAAACTAGGGCTGTAAGAATTTGCTGCTGACTTGGATGTGAGGGAAGGAGAGTAAGGGGGAGGAAGACTCCAAAGTGAATGGTGACTGGTGGAGCTATTTACTAGGATGGAATCAAGAGAGTGGAGGGGGCAGTGTGGAGGGAAGAGGGGAGGAAATCAAGAATTTGTTCATCTCAACTTCAAAAGAGGAAAAGCGTAACCTTCTACTGTTTAAAAAGGAAGATGAGAAGTCATTTTCACTTACAAAAAAAAAAAAAAAAAAAAAAAGGACTGTATTCATAGAGTAACATCACTATGTCCTGGCCTATTAGAATATCGCCATTAGAAGACGTTAAAATCAAGGAACACATTCTCAATTTTAGTTGGAAGTGTGATCAACTGTTGGTAATTTGCTCTCCAAAGATCAGACTAAACAAATCCAGGAGCTAAGGCCTTCTGAGGGTCCAGGGCCCCTCTTGTCTGTGATAAAACTCAACCCGCCTATAGGTGGAAGATTTTACACCACTGAGGATTCTAATTATCCTGCCTGTAAAAGATAATCTCACTAGTTAACTTCCCATGACTTTCTTTTTTTAAATTTGAAATGTGACTACCTTCAGCTCCAGGATGTGACAGGAAACAAGACTTAGCAGATACTTCCGTTTTTCTTGGGACAGCACCCCTCAGCCCACTTCCGCAGTCAGGGCTCCTCTTACCATAAAAGTAGAGCTGTGCCTCCACCCAAACCAAGAGGCTCACTTCTTACACAACGTCGGTTACCTGCTTTCCTTTGCAGACTTGAAGTGTCAGAGAATCTGCCCATTGGAGTTGGCACTCCCGCTTACAGACTTCCCTCTACAGACGCTGCAGAGACCAAGTGGCATTTGTCACCTCTCATCTGTGCTGAGGGGAGAAGGTGACGACGTCCTGTGCCTCATGGTGGGGTCGGCTGCATGCTCACTCCCACCCTCCCAGTCTGCATCTTGCCTGGGGATGCCAGTTCACAGGCCTGTCTTGATGCTAAAGGGTGTTTGTTGTTGTTGATTTCATAATGACCTCTGTCTAAAAATTCTGTAGGCTTCCAGGAAGGGACACAGCCTACCATGATAAAATGGACTTCTCCTCCCCTCCCCCCTTTGGTTACCATGGCAACTCTGAATGACTGATTTCCTGGTTGCCATGTAGATGCAGTGGGATCCCAGCCGCTGCACCACACAAAGACGTCAGTAAGAATAGCAAGCAAACAAAAAACAAAACCAAAAAAATCATGTTTGAAAAGACAAAGGATTGCATCTCAAGCTTTCTTCTCTCACACCAAAGTGGAGGGAAGGAAGCAATTGTAATTACGAATGGTGCCCTTCCCGGAGTAGAGGTGCGTGCACCTGTCCCACATGGGAGGGAAGACTGGAAAAAGGGGAAATCCCTTTTCTTGTAGCCAGGGGTGTTGGCATGGTGACGGGAAGGCAGATGCCACTCTCAGGTGGCTAGAGCCCTTCAGCACTCAGCCTGCGTTCCACCAAGGAAACCTGAAATATTCATCTGGGTAGCAGAATTAAGTTAGGTAGAAAACAAAGCAAAAAACAGGTCTCACAGACATTTTTTTAGAATGTTCTTCTTTTCATAGTTCTAAATTTTAGGATTAAGATTCCAAATGCTCAAATTTAATATGGGGTTGAAGTTGGATTTTTACTTCTATTCAACAACGTCAGAGAATTAACAACAAATTTAAATGCTTTCCTGTCTTTTTAAAATTGATTTGTAACAGCTTGATAAAACCACGTAACAAAAGTTGGTTAATCCAGGTTTTTATGGGTTTCACAGCCTGGGTAATATCTGTCTTTAGTAATATGCATGAAGAGCACTTGTGTGTGAAAAAAATTGTATGTAAAAAATATTCTATATTACTCCAAATATATACAAAAACTAAAATGGTTGATAACACACCTCCTTGATTTTTCATGATTATATCTGAGTCAAGTAGTTTAAAATTAATCTGTTTTTCCTTTTCCAATATCCACCTTTCTACCTTTTGACAAATGGTTTATACATTTAAAAAACTGAATCGAGTAGGATTCACACAGAGTTACAGGTGCTTTACTGTTAATTTTTGGCTGCTGAATCACGAGGTCATTTTGTGATACCTATCTTGTCAAAGGTAGAAGCTGCAATGAACTACAGTGTCCCACGTTTTATAAATGCTGGAGCAGTGACGTCGACAGACAAAGCTCTGTGCCCAGGGGACTACAGAACACAAAGAGGATGGATCCAGCCCTGTAACTACCATTTCTTAATATTATTTCCAGCATGTACCACTGCCTCATCACTCAGGTCAGCATGTCCCAAACTGGATCAATAGGTGGCACACAGGGTAAAAAGTGCGGATGGGGAAATCAGAGCTCAAATCATTTTTCAAAATCTTAGGTTCAAGAACATTGACCAGGTTTATTTACCATGGGACTTCTCGGGGCTTTTGATATTCTGATATCTGGGATGACTCTCTGAGAGGGAATTCTACAGAATAAGAATGTGGCATTTCCCAAACATATTTGGCCACTGAGTACTGCTTTCACAGAATCACTCGTAGTTCTTCAGAGCATCCTTTGAGAAATGCTGGGCAAGATTGTCTCTAAGATCTAATTATAGTTTAAAGATCCATGGATATTTATGTATTTATTGAGACAGGTCTCACTGTCACCCAGGTTGAAGTGCAGTGGCATGATCTCAGCTCACTGCAGCCTCGACCTCCTGGGCTCAGGCAATCCTCCCACCTCAGCCTCCTGAGTAGCTGGGACCACACAGATGTGCACCACCATACCCGACTAATTTTGGTATTTTTTTTGTAGACATAGAGCTTCGTCATGTTGCCCGGGTTGGTCTCAAACTCCTGGACTCAAGCAATCCACCCGCCTCAATCTCCCAAAGTGCTGGCATGAGCCACTGCACCAGCCTTTATTAATGATTGAAAATTCCATATTTTGAAAAAGTGATTTGGCCCATATGATACACTAATTTAGCCCATAGAGAAACAGATTTTTAAGAGAGCCAAGAGAAAAAAAAGAATTCACAATAAATTCGGTGTCTTTTATCTATTTTAAATCAAAGCAAGAGCACCAAGTTGTTTCAATAAAAATTGTGGCAGGAGGGCCAGGCACAGTGGCCCATGCCTGTAATCCCAGCACTTTGGGAGGCCAAGGCAGAAGGATCACGAGGTCAGGAGTTTGAGACCAGCCTGCCCAACATGCTGAAACCCCATCCTTACCAACAATACAAAAAATTAGACGGCGTGGTGGCTTGCACCTATAATCGCAGCTACTCGGAAGGCTGAGGCAGAAGAATCGCTTGAACCTGGGAAGCAGAGGTTGCAGGGGGGTGGAGGTTGCAGTGAGCCAAGATTGTGCCATTGCACTTTGCACTACAGCCTGGGTGACAGTGCAAGACTCCGTCTCAAAAAAAGAAAAAAAATGTGGCAGGAGGTGAAGAGGAACAGATACCGAGGGCCATGGTGTGGCGCCTCCAGCTGGGAGTCAGCCGGAAGCTATGGTAGGTTCTCCTGGGAAGGAACCACCAATGCTCAGGGGACCTTCTTGGAACTGAGTCCTCTTCCGTGGAGGTTTTGGGGCTTCCATCTGAGCATACTAACTCTTTATACAACACTCCTCTCCACCCACACACACACAGAGCTGTCAACAACAGCAGAGTCACCAGCAACTTCAGCACCACTGAAGCCAACGAAGAAAACAATGACTTAGAGAAACTCCTCCTCCTCTTCCTCTCCTCTGTGACATCATGAGTAACAAGGGGAGAGTCTCAGACATAAGATCTGCCCCCTACCCAGCCTAGTCCAGCCTACCCTGGGGAAAGAGAGTTTGAACCAAATATGAGATGGGAAACCAGACCAGATTGTTTTAATAAACACAAGTGACGACTTATGAGTTATGACATAGAATCAAATGTTGTTAAGGGGACTGGGTCCCTAGAGGGAAAGGAGATTCAATAACAGGAACGTACAGCTGGTAGCAGCTATTTGCAAGATAAAACTGCTCCATGTTTCTGCCTCAACAAATTGAATGTCTTCAATCAAACTGGCTGAGTATCTGGGAAAGCCACATGAACAAAGTAGGGGGGAGCAGAGTGAACTGAGAAGAGAACACACAGCTGGGAGATGCACAGAAAGGAGATACATTTCCTTTGCCTGAGTCACCAGGAGAGTCTTGAGAGCAGTGGTGGAAACCAAGGTGGTGGCCAAGGGCTGGGGAAGAGAAAGGGGGCCTTGCAGGCTGAGGCAACTGGCTGCTCAGAAGCATGAGTTGGGGCAGAGCATGGCTTATTCTGTGAGCCATGAATAGCTTGGCATAGTGGGACCAAAAGGCCAGGGTATGTGGGTGTGGTGGACTGAAGAGGTGGGCTGGGGTTAACTGAGCCCCATGAATTCCATGGCAATTTGATCAAAATGGAAACATAAGGAACCATTAAAAATGTTAGTCAAGGGGACTGATGTGACCGGGTTTGCATGTTGGAAAGACTGCCCCGTGACAGTGTGGAATAGGCATTGAAAGAAGGGTTGAGGGCAGGAGCAGAGTGGACACACTCAAAATATTTGAGGTTTTTATTTTTTAACTTTAAGTTCTGGGATGCATGTGCAGATCGTGCAGGTCACACAGGTATACATATGCCATGGTAGTTTGCTGCACCCATCAACCTGTCATCCAGGTTTTAAGCCCTGCATGCATTAGGTATTTGCCCTAATGCTCTCCCTCCCCTCGCCCCTGACTCCCCGACAGGCCCCAATGTGTGATGTTCCCATCCCCGTGTCCGTGTGTTCTCATTGTTCTATTTGAGGGGTTTCTATAGCAGTTGGCAGCCAGGTGTCTGGGTATGTCTGTGAGGAGGTAACAGGGAGAGAAGAGCAAGAAAGAGGAGGTCAGCATTAATTCCAAGAGTGAGACAACCAAGTAGATGTCTGTGCCTTCATCCAGCCCTTCAACAAGTATACATTTGCATTAATATAGAAGCATCATTTCTTCCCTCTCCCCTGAAGACCTTGCCTATGATTTACGGTGAGGAGGGCATTGATTAAAAACACCTGAAATAGTTCAGCTAATTATAACTTAATTGGGTTGTTAGTCTCTTCTGCAGTCTTTAGCTGCAACATCTCAGCCTGCTACCTTAGTGGCAACAAGATTAACAGCAGAGTTCTCCAGAGGGAGAAGAAAATTTTTCTTCAATTCTGGCAAATAGGCCAGGTGTGGTGGCTCATGCCTGTAATCCCAGTACTTCTGGAAACTGAGGCAGGCAGATCACTTGGGGTCAGGAGTTCGAGACCAGCCTAGACAACATGGCAAAACCCTATCTCTACTGAAAATACAAAAATTAGCTAAGTGTGGTAGTGTGTGCCTGTACTCCCAGCTTCTGGGGAGGCTGACACATGAGAATCACCTGAATCCAGCAGGCAGAGGTTGCAATGAGCTGAGATTGTGCCACTACACTCCAGCCTGGGCAACAGAGTGAGATGCTGTCTCAAAAAATAAAAATAAAAAAATTCTGGCAAATAACTGTACTCTGAAAAAGGGTCACACACAGGCCATTTGTGGTAACATAGGCCAACCAACCATCTTGTTAAATAAATTTTGGGCCCTGAGTAGGTCTGTGACCATTGGGGTGGGACCTCAGGAAAAGCTACTCTGGAACTGGGACAGTAGGTGTCCCAGCTTCTGAGCACTTCCATTTGTGTGTGCGGAGCCCTGTGGCTGCTGCAAAAGAAATTCTGCCTGCCGTCATAGGTTCCATTATTGCTGGACACAACTTGGACAGCTCTAGAGGATGCAGAAGGAAGAAACAAATGAACTGTTCTGGTATAGACCTGGGGAAGATGCTTCCTTGTTCTCTCTACAAAGTAACATGTATTAAAATCAAATTTTTAGAAAATGTATTTCAAGACACCAACGCCAGACTAAAAGATTCTAATTGTACCTTCTTGCATGAATCCCCATGTCTAGACTAGATATTATCAGGACAATAGTCTCATATCTGAATAAGCTTTTAGTGTGCTGGCTCTGAATAGGATGATTTTTCAAGGATCTCAATTTTGTTATGGTTTAGGTCAGGAGAGGGCAAATAAGCACGACATCATAGTAACCATCTAGGAGAGCTAAAAAGGAGGCCCTCTTGACAATAGGAAAATAACATACAGTGAATTAGAAACTTCATTAGACAGAATGTTCAGAGACCAGCCTGTTTTCCTTGATGGGATTTTCTGGGTAGCTGTGTGTAAACAGTTATATTAAACATCTTTCTTAAATATATTAATAATATAATTTTCATGCATAGTCTATTGGACACAATTTATTCTTCTTTCTTGATGGAGTCTGCATTGCCTGGAACTGTCATTAAGATCACAGTTGTCATTGTATGGCCCCAAAGAAAGGCATTTCCTTGTATCTATACCTACCTCTATATGCTGGAAGTCATGTCTATTTCACAATAATTTCCTGTTTTCTACAAAATGATTTTTCTCATCTGCCTTTCATCTCTTCCTTCTCTTCTCTTTTCATGTGCCTTAATGTTTTGCTTGCTTGTTTTCTTTCCTTTTAATGGTTCTGTTGAAATATTATTGTGGACTTCAAAGCCAGATTACCTGGGTTCAAATCCAGGCTCCAACTACTTAATTAGCTGTGGAGCGTGGTGGGTCTATGCTCTGGGATTCTTGTCTGTAAAATGAGAGAAAAATAGTTATCTCACCTTAGAGGCAGTTGACAGTGAGAATTATATGCAATTCATATAGAAGCAAAACCAGTACCGAGGCCTTGTTTTCTTTTTTTTTTTTTTTTTTTTTTGTGTGGAGCCTCTAAACATAGGGTTCCCAAACCTGGTCAAATATCAGAATCACCTGGGGAGAAATTTTAAAGTCTAGGTTCCTGGGCCCCCTGCCATAGATTCTGACTCAGTCAGTCTGGAGAGGGGCCTGTTGCAGCTGATTCACGGAGTAACATTTGGGAACCATTACTTAAAATGTGGGGGTCTCCTGTGGTGCTGTCCTTGTTTTTCCCTCCTATTCTCTTGCACTTTCTTCCATTTGTAAGTTTGGGGTTTTCTTTGCCTGCTAGTTATGGACCTTTGTATAACTACCCATTTTCTTACTTGCTAAACTGACCAACCATAGTATTTTGTTGATCTTGGGTTTCATATTATGCATTTGTGGTCACTCCTCATGGTATGATTGTGACTTCTACTCTTGGAAAAAAATTACCAGATACATGAAGGCTCCAATTAATCTAGATTTGCTGTGGTGAAAGATAGTACATTGTTGTAGCATTATACATGAGGGACTAAACCAAGCTTTAGGAATCAGCATATTGTAAGGTAGGAGAAGCTTCAGGGATTTGCTTATCTAACATAACTAACTGATATAAAAGAAAGGAGGGGGTTGTCTTCTGCCATATAATCATAGCAGATGTGCTAAAAGGCAGTCACTTACAGGGCTCTGAAAGGTCAGGCTACTCTCCTGGTTGTTTGACCTATGGGCAGATTGATGGAAATAGATTATTCCTCTCTTGATCCATTCCCTGAGTCCAAAAACACCTTACGCTCTATCTCAGGAAATATTCTGAGGCAACGGAATGAGTGACAATCCAGGCACAAGGCTGAGAAGCAAAATTTAAGGTGCAGAGAGTTTGAGAATGGGGCACCAGTAGAAGAGGGAGAACAGAAGTGAGGTGTTTACAGAGGAGAGAAGTCTCTCAGTAAACTGGGAAATGGGCAACTGTGGGGACTGCATCCAGGGTGGAGAACTAAGACTGTGCCCAGTAAAGAGGGAGGAGGACAAATGGGCTCAAGGAGCTACTTTGGATTCTCTGTTGGAGGTAGATTTTGTGTGGAACATTTTATAGATGTCACAGGGGACATGATTGATGGAACGATGCAACAGACACTGTACAGGAACATAAAGTTTTTTAATCATAAAATAAGGGATACAGAAAGTTCTGTGTTGGCTGGGCGCAGTGGCTCACACCTGTAATCCCAGCACTTTGGGAGGCCGAGGCGGGCGGATCACGAGGTCTGGAGATTGAGACCATCCTGGCTAACAGTGAAACCCCGTCTCTACTAAAAACACAAAAAATTAGCTGGGTGCGGTGGCGGGCACCCGTAGTCACAGCTACTCGGGAGGTCGAGGCAGGAGAATGGCGGGAACCCGGGAGGCGGAGCTTGCAGTGAGCTGAGATCCCGCCACTGCACTCCAGCCTGGGCGACAGAGCAAGACTCCGTCTCAGAAAAAAAAAAAAAAAGAAAGAAAAGAAAGAAAGAAAGTTCTGGGAGTAAAGGAGAAGACAAAGTGTCATGCTCCCAGACCGAGGTGCAGGCTTCCATATTCCCAGCTCCTACGATGACATCTAGCTATTGATGCCCAGGTGGAGCAGTGATTTCACTAGGCATGAGAAACTCACCTCTGCCCATTCTTACAGGTACTTTCATACCTTCTGGAGTCCTTCACAGTATCCTGGTTGCCAGATGCAAGTAACTGATACAAAACTACAACACATTTCTAACGCTTATTGCAAGACAGTTAATCAAAGACCAATTCCCCAGGAGCATCCTACAACTCGCTGAAGTTGCAAGACTGTTGGAGATCTACCCCAGAATGGTAATAACATGAAGGTAGACATGGTTCTGCATATATTCCAGGACTCCATATTTGTACTGAATGACTAAAAATAAATCTGTTTAAAAAATTAAGTGTTATGGTACATCTTGCTCTTTTTCCATTTAAAAAAATTAAAGCATAATTTGCATATAGCAAGATTTACCCTTTTTAAAGTAGTTATGTGAGTTTGACAAACACACACAATCATGTAACCACTGCCACGATCAAGATATAGAACAGCTGCATCACCCCTAAAATTCTGTCATACTCCTTTGTAGTTAACTCCTCCAACCCCTGGCATCTGACAACCATTGATGTTTTTATCTTGTGAAAGGAAAATAAGTCTTGGGACACCAAAGTCACTAAGCCAAAGGGAAAAGTCAACCTGGGAACTGTGTAGGGCAAAGCTACCTCACAGTCTGTTCCTAAAAAGATAGCTACTAAGATTAAAAAGCTACGTACCTCCCTCACAAGGAATTTCCTTGAGGACAAAAGACAGACAGAACTCAAAGTCACCCCTCTGCTCATTTTGGAAAGGCTAATCAGAAACTCAAAAGAATGCAACCGTTTGTCTCTTAGCTACCTATGACCTGGAAGCCCCCTCCCTCTTTCGAGTTGTCCCACCTTTCCAGACTGAACCAATGTTCATCTTATATATATTGATTGATGTCTCATGTCTCCCTAAAATGTATAAAACCAAGCTATGCCCCGACCACCTTGGGCACATGTCGTCAGGGCCTCCTCAGGCTGTGTCACAGGTGTGTTTTTAACTTAAGCAAAATAAACTTCCTAAATTGACTGAGACCTGTCTCGGATACTTGGGGTTCACAATCTGTATAGTTTTGCTTTTTCCAGAATGTCAAATATATGGAATCATTACAACAGGTGGCCTTTTGGGCTTGAGTTACTTGACTTGGCATGCCGTAATGGAGATTCATCCCTGGGATGGACATGCCAGTGGGTCACTTATTGCTGAGTGTCTTGCTTTTTTTTTTTTTTTTTTTTTGAGTCAGGGTCTCACTCTGTTGCCCAGGCTGCAGTGCAGTGGTGACACAATCACAGCTCACTGCAGCCTCGATCTCCCAGCCTCAAGCAATCCTCTCACCTTAGCCTCCTGAGTATCTGGGACTAAAGGTGTACACTACCAAACTGACTAGTTTTTTATATTCTTTGTAGAGATGGGGTCTGTATTAGCTAGGGTTCTCTAGAGGGACAGAACTAATAGGATAGATGTATATATAAACGTGAGTTTATTAGGGAGTATTGCACTTTACCATATGAATGCTGTATCTCAATAAAAAATTTAAAACCCTTTTCTTTTTGTCAATATATCATTTGTAGCAAGTGGAACAAGGACTTCCTAAGTAAACAGATCTGGGTAATCATTTGTTATGTCGGATTTGGACACATTTCTTGATCTCCTTGATTTTCAGTTTGTCTGTGTAAATGGGATTAAGAACCACTTTTTTTTTTTTTTTTTTTTTTTTTTTTTTTTTTGAGACAGAGTCTCGCTGTGTTGCCCAGGCTGGAGTCAGTGGCACAATCTTGGCTCAATGCAAACTTTTCCTCCTGGGTTCAAGCGATTCTCCTGCTTCAGCCTCCTGAGTAGCTGTGATTGCAGGTGCGTCCCACCATGCCTGGCTAATTTTTGTATTTTTAGTAGAGATGGGGGTTTCACCATGTTGGCCAGGCTGGTCTTGAACTCCTGACCTCAGGTGATCTGCCCACCTCAGCCTCCCAAAGTGCTGGGATTACAGGTGTTAATAAACGCTTTTCAGAATTGTGTAGCTCTCATAAAATAGTGAATATTAAATTCTCCCATATAATATGCATAAAGTACTGTTAACAATTATCCAAGACATGGAAATTAGCAAGTCTTTTCAGTGTCAGTGCGGCTTATGTATAGACCTGAGTGGGTGATTATCTAATTCTCCAGGTGGGTACTTTTGTTTGCCTTGCTATTTACTACTGACGAGGATATTTTACAACTCTAAGTATAAAAGTTAATTCATAGTAAACTGTTAGCAATGCAAATAATTCTCGTCAAAGAGCAACGCAGAGGGATAAAAATATCTTGGTTGGAAGTATCACTCCAAGGTTACACTATTATTTGCCCTCTGGACATGAACCAATCTTTATCTAAATTATGAATCTTATTCAAACATTCTTCTTTGCTTTTCAGCCTCTATAAATACTTGTTTTTCCTATTTCAGCTGCCTGCTGGTTCCTTCATTAACAAGTTAAAAAACCTTTGACTTGTGCTCCCTTTATATTTGAATGAGTCATACTTTTTTTTTTTCTTTTTGAAAACGGAGTCTCGCCCTGTCACCCAGGCTGGCGTGCAGTGGCGCAATCTCAGCACACTGCAGCCTCTGTGTCCTGGGTTCAAGAGATTCTCCTGCCTCAGCCTCCCAAGTAGCTGAGACTACAGGCATGCGACACCACACCCGGCTAATTTTTTTTGTATTTTTAATAGAGACGGGGTTTCACCATGTTGGCCAGGCTGGTCTCCAACTCCTGACCTCAGATGATCCACCCACCTCAGCCTCCCAAAGTGCTGGGATTACAGGCATGAGCCACCGCCCCTGGCTGAGTTATACTTTTAACTTTGTATCTGGCAATAATTAACAGAGTGCTTTGCTCATAATAAGTGTTTGATAAATTTTAGCTTTTATTCTCATCCCAACTTTTTTCTCCCTATATCTAGGTATGGGAAATAATATTAAATGAGGTATGTTTCTTTCACAACTGATTTTCCAATTTATTTTTGTTTTATTTCATCAACATTAAGATGAGATCAGGCAAGGCACGGTGGCTCATGCCTGTAATCCCAGCACTTTGGGAGACCAAGGCAGGCAGCTAACCTGGGGTTGGAGTTTGAGACCAGCCTGGCCAACATGGTGAAACCCCATCTCCGCTAAAAACTACAAAAATTAGCCAGGTGTGGTGCAGGCTCCTGTAATCCCAGCTACTTGGGAGGCTGAGGCAGGAGAATTGCTTGAACCTGGGAGGCAGAGGTTGCAATGAGCCGAGATCGTGCCACTGCACTCCAGCCTGGGCAACAAAGGAAAATGCTGTCTCAAAAAAAAAAAAAGATGAGATCACTTAAAATCGTAATATTGAAAATATTTTATTCCATTTATAAAAACAAACTTTTCATGATAAGTTAGCATTAAGGTTTTTTTTTAATTGGGAAGTTGTAAGGAGCAGGAATAGAGAATCCTATAAATTTGCTTTATGATTTTTTTTTTTCCAGGTGCATTTGTTTAAGGGTGTGTAGAGGAGAATGGAGTAGGGGAAGAAGTACATTAGATTTAATAGATTTTGGTTAGGTTATGCAAAGCCAGCGGTAAATGGCATACTGGTGCTTGCTAAAGTTGTGGCGAGGGGAGAGGACACTAATGAGGCAGGTGGTATATTAAAAATTAGCAATAAAACTTTGTGTGACTTTTTATATTTTTAAAAGCATTTTCATATACTTTATCTTATTTAACCCTCAAAGCAACATCATAAAATAGATTCTTCTGTTGCATACAGAATACTGGCTCAAAGAGCTCAAGGTCAATCAATGAATTAGTGACTTTTATAGAACAGAGACCACTTCCAAATCTAGTGCTTGCCCTGTGGTACTGCATGACCACCACCCTAGCTACTGCTATGCATTGGGTGTTTTCATTCCCCCACTCATTCATATGTTGAAGCCTAAACCCCCAGTGTGATGGCATTTGGAGGTGAAGTCTTTGCGAGATAATCAGGTCGTGAGGGTGGACCCTTCCTGAATGGGATTCATGCCCTTATAAGAGACAGGAGAGAGATGATCATGATCTCTCCTCTGCCAAATGAAGGTGCAGTAAGAAGACAGTCTTCTGCAAACCAGGAAGAGAACCCAGACCAGACACTAGATCTGCCAGCGCCATGATATTAGACATCTCAGCCTTCAAAACTGTGAGAAATAAATTTCTATTGCTTAAGTCACCCAGTCTATAGTGTTCTGAATAGCATCCTGAACTAAGATACCTACCAAATCTATTTGTAATATAAGTTTCCCTGTAAAGCCCTTATCCTGAAACTTCTAAGACTGGACATTTAAAGCTTCCTTAAAGTCCCTCCCAGCAAAAGACCTGAAAATTAGTAATGAGACTAATATTTACAATAGAGAAGAAAAGAAAATATAGTTTTGCTAAATTTTCTACTTTGTTAAATATTTACATTTATTCTCAATTCTAAAAGGAAGATACTTTGGGCTTTGGGAGCTTCAAAAATTTGGGTCTTTTCTTTATTGAGAAGTTGTAGGTGAGGGGAGCAGTGAATGATCCTGTAAATTTACCTTAAAATGGTTTTCTAGATGCATCTGTTTGGCTGTTTGCAGAGGCACACAGAACATGGGATTCAGGAGTGGATTAGACTTTGACATGCTAGGTCAGCATATCTCAAATCAAAGGTAGGGGTGGTGTGGGTTTTGTTGAAGTTGAGAGATGGGGAGAGGCAACTGGGGAGGACAGTTTGAAAACAGCTATCTTATTTACCTGTATAGCCTTGGACCTCTGAAATATTATAGCTAAAGACAGCTGGGAGAACTGAGGTCTGCATATAAATAGTAATGTTTCTCCTTCTCAAGATGAAAGAAATGGAGTAAGAACGTAGGTTTAGATGCTAAAAGAGTCAAAAGTCTAGATGCCCAGTATTTCTCTTCATCTCCTACTTTCCGGCCCTTTATGTCTCTTCTGTGATTCTATTAGTTCACTGCTGCTTCTTGCTTCTTACAGTAATTATTGATTCTCAGTTTCACTTTCACCTCAACTGAGCTGGGGGCCATTCATAAACATCAGGTTAACCTAGAAGCTTTCTCTTGTCTTCTCTTTTGCTAGTTCCTCAGAGAGGGCATGAAAGGAGCTGACCTTCAGAGCCCTCAACTCTTTTAGCACAGAATTTCATCCTTATACATTTATATAGAAGCAGGGTAGACATTTAGGATATCTTTAAACCAGGTATATAATAAAGTATTCTAACTCAGAGCAGGACATAGCACAAATAAATCAAATGCCCTGAAGGGAATGGAAAACAAAATCTATTTCCAGAATATTTGCATTCTATTAACTTCAGCTCAGGTACTCAACTTCAGGTCAGGTACTTAACAACTTTGCATGCATTATAGCACTAGATGTGTTCCCAAATTCACTTAGGTGACGTCTCCAATGCTTTCCCTCTTACCCATGGAAAGGATCCTCCTGGAAATTAAAAATGGCTTTAGCAACCTCAGTATTGAGAGGGCGAGTGCCTTTCCTTACCCAGGACCCAGTGGCATTGGGATCCATGGAACATAGGAGCATAAGACAGAGGCAGCTGTCTTCTGACTTGTCACCCTCTGGAGGTAATAACATTAGCACCTCGCCAGCCTTTCATCTGCCACCTGTACCCAGCACTTGACACTTGTCTCCCAGCTGGTCGACAAGCTCTGTTTTCAGTCACCAAGGAAGGCCTCATTTCCATGTGGCTCTGACCTCAGCAGGGGAGTCTGTGGCAGGCAGAAGCCAGGCAAGTGCAGGGATGGAAGCCATTGCAGTGCTGGTATCCAGCCACCAAGGCTCGGGAGGCCAAGTGCTAAATGCCTTGGGGTGTTCTGGGGGAATGTTAATGTGTAGATAAGGAGGCATTTGCAACGCACTAGTTAATAGACAGGAATCCTCTGAGACAATTCCAGGTCATCTTCTCCTGCCAGCCTTTAAAATGCCCTTCTTCTCCCATCTCCAAAAGCTTCAATGTGTTATGTATTTCAAAGGCAGTTACTGAATGAAGGCAACATCCCACCAATCATTTTGTCTGCCTTTGTTTTTTGGTCTTTTCTAGAAATTGTCCAGAGAGCAGGGGCCATGTTTACTAACTCAGCTGGTATTGCATGATGAGGCTGTCTCAAGGGCAGTCTGATACTATTGTTGAATGGATCTCAAGACACCTACTGTAAGCTATGGAAACACTGTATGACCCCTACCACTGATATGGCCACCAATATCATTGTAAAGGAGAAAGCAATGACAGGGAAAGTTGGTGGTTCTTATGTGAAAGTAATTTCATTCGTGATCGCGGCAGATGGTACACAGCAATACTGCTGTGACGAACTGATTATAGTGACACGTGAGTGATAGTCTGTAGAATGTGGGTTCCCATTCCCAAAATCAGTGTTACCATTTCTATGCCCCTCAAGCAATCACGTCCTTCTATTATATCTGTCTGTTACTCCACAAATTATAACTTTCATCCCTTTAAGACTTCTTGAGCACTATTAAAAATTCCTTAGGATGGTCCACATTTAGCTTTATCTGGCATCTCCACCTTTTGAAGAGGCATCTGCACTTCTCCTAAAGAGTAAGTGTAATGGAGCAAATGTTATTATTATATATTTGTATTCACAGTCTTACCCTACTCCAGGTTCTAAGGAGGACTCTTTGCCTCCTCCTGAAAAGATAATGGGTTGCCAAGAACTAGATGAACTAGCAGACATCTAGAGAGGGTAAAGTGATTTACAGTAGAAGAAACTCATGAACAAAGAGGGACTGGGAAAAAGTTGAAAAAGGAAACAGCCCATTAAAGATGAAGGTTTTCATAGAATGTTTAGAAGAGAGATTTGGGGGTGGTGTGAAAATTGCTATGAAGAGGTGCCAGAGGTAGATTTTCCATGAAATTCTCACTGGTACTGACTCCCTCCAAGTCCCTCAGACCTGAATAATGTCTTTACATATTCATTATATATCTTTCTTCTTTTCAGAGCACCCGTGCCCCACCCCCCAAATTATATAAACTTTAGGCCCCGTAAGCTTTAATCTTAATTGGATCTATAGAGAAATAAGTTGTAACGTTGAGAAAATTTTTCCAACCTCTGAAAGGCAAAATAGATTGTGTACCTTCCTTGTTATGCGAAGACCCTGTCTAGTAGGCTTAAGGGTCATCTGAATTCAGAAGTGTGTAAAATTGTCTGACTTACTAACAGGTATTTTTTAGACCATTTTTGCCTATTGCTATGCTCTGTGTCTAAAACCCCTTAATTTATATATTGAAGCCCTCGTCTTCAATGTGATGGTAACTGGAGATGGAATCTTTCAGAGGTAATTAAATTTATGTGAAGTCATGAGGGTGGGGCCCTTTTAATGTCTTATAAGAAGAGACACTAGAGAACTTGCTTTCCCTGCCTGCCTTGTGAGGACACAGGGAGAAGGCAGCCATCCGAAATCCAGAAAGAGAACCCTCAATGGAAACTGATCATGTTGGCACCTTGACCTTGGACCTCTCAACCTTCAGAACTGTGAGAGAATAAATTTCTATTGTTTAAGCAACCCAGTCTATAATATTTTGTTATGAAAGTCCAGCTAAGACACTGAGAATAATTTTTGCTCTATAGAGATGCAAATTATTTCTAAAGTAGAGAAGATAACCCCAAAGATAGCTGTTTATTGCCCTGTAATAGTTTTGCATCTAATTAATAATCATATTTCTCCATTTATGTTTGCTTTCATTGACTATATATACATATTATATTCTCTTATCATCATTTGAGGTAGCTTCACCATTTTTTAAATTTTTTATTTGTTTCTTTTCCTGAAACGGAGTCTCACTGTTGCCCAGGCTGGAGTGTCAGTGGCACAGTCATGGCTTACTGCAGCCTTGAACTTGAGGGCTCAAGTGATCCTCCCACTACAGCCCCCCAAGTAGCTGAAACCACAGGTGTGTGCCACCATGCCTGACTAATTTTTGTATTTTTTGTACAGACAGGGTCTTGCCATGTTGTCCAAGCTGGTCTCGAACTCCTGGGCTCAAGCGATCCTCCCATCTTGGCCTCTCAAAGTGCTGGGATTACAGGTATAAACTGCCATGCCCAGCCTCCCCATCACTGTAATGAGTTAAAACTTTGACATATGCTCACTATGTATTTGTATAGGAATTCTCTTTTTTAGATTTTGCAAATAATACTTTTGACAGCGAGAAGAGAATCTTTAGGAATTACGCTGCATATTGTATAATGTATTTCACTTTGGTTTCACTTTATGAGACTTCATCAAAGATTTTAGATTACTTTTTAGATGTTAGACTGTGATTTATTTTTGAAAATAACAGTATGCTGGCATTGGTCATGAAGTAATTCAATTACAGCAGGGCTTCTCTAGTGATATCAAATGTGAATTTTGTTTTGAAGTCCACTTCCTTACAGACCATGAGATGAGAAGGAAAAAGTGCCAGATAATTTCTAACTACTACAAAGAAATGAGCTTTTCCCTTCCTTCTCTCAGAATTGGTTGCTCAAACAACATATAGCGCTTTCATGACCCCTTTTTATTACCATAGTTCTCCCTATTGCTTGTGGTTTCTGATACTGATAGTCTAGATTTTTATGGATCAAGGCGTCCCTTGCTGTCCTTTTCATTTATATCATCCTTTTATTTGAAAAATATGTTTTGAGCATGGGACATGTGTCAGACATTGTTCTTAGTACTGGGGACTATGCAGTGATCTACACAGGCAATAATTCCTGTCCCATCCTCCTGCAGATTATATTCTACTGGGGAGACATGTAATAAACAAATAAATACAGCATGTTAGATAATAATTAGGTGTTGGCAAAAAATGTTTTTAAAGAGGCGGCTAGAACATGCTAACACAAAGGAAGAGGAGGTTTATAGGAATATTAAATGCAGGGGCCTCTGGGAATGTGACATTAAAACTGTTGGAGTAAAATAATTTTTGGATTTGGGGAACTAGCAAAGCAGAGATCTGGAGGAGGAGCATTTCAAGCAGAGAACATGGCAAGTATACAAACTGAGGCTAGAGCATGCCTGGTGCATTTGTGGGCTAGCAAGGAGGCCATCGTGTGGCATGAGCAAAGGAGAGAGAGGCAGGACACGGGGTCGGAGACAAATAGGGTGGAGAAACAGCTCGTGCTGTCAGGCCTTGTCAGCCATTTTAACTATTTAGCTTTTGAACTGAAATTTTGAGTGAAATGGACAACTTTTGGAGGATTTTAGAGGAGGAACTACATAATCTTATGTTTGAAAAGGTGCACTTTTGCTGCGATAATGAGAGTTGACTGGAGACGGGACAATGATGAAAGCAAGGAGGCTTATTAAGAAGCTATTTCAATAATTCAGGTCAGAAACATTGGCAGCTTGGACAACAGTGGAAGTAGTGATGAGAAGTGGTTAGTGGCTGAATATATATTGAAAGTTGAGCCAGCAAAGTTTGCTATGGATTCGATGTAGAGTCTGCGAGTGGAAAGAAGACATGAATTGACTCTGTTTTTTGGTGTGAGTAATTGGAAGGATATGTAGCATTGTTATATGCTGAGCCAGGAGAAATGCAGGAGGAACAGATTGAAGGTAAGATCAGGAGTTCCACTTTGGACAGGTTAAATATGAACCATCCAGTGGAGATGTCCCAATAGGCAATTGACGTTTGAGACTGGAGTCCAGGTGCAGGGTCTTTGCTAAAAATATAATCTTTGGAGTCATGAGGACAAAGATGGTATTAATAGCCAAGAGAGGAGATGAACTCAATAAGGGGGTATAGATAAAGAAGAGGTCCAAATACTAAGTTCTGAAGCACTCCAGTATTTTGAAATCAGTAAGATGAAAAAGAACCAGAAAAAACTCTACAAAGGAATGGCTAATTGTAGAGAAGGAAACCCAGGAGAGTGGGGACTCCTGGAAGTCAAAAGAACCAAGCGCTTCAAGAAGTAGGAAGTGGGCCGGGCAACGGCAGCTCACGCCTGTTATCCCAACACTTTGGGAAGCTGAGGCGGGCGGATCACGAGGTCAGGAGTTGAAGATCAGCCTGGCCAATAGGGTGAAACTCCATCTCTACTAAAAATACAAAAATTAGCCAGACGTGGTGGCGCACGCCTGTAGTCCCAGCTACTTAGGAGGCTGAGGCAGAAGAATCAATCGTTTGAACCCAGAAGGTGGAGGTTGCAGTGAGCTGAGATCGTGCCACTGCACTCCAGCCTGGGCGAGAGTCCATCTCAAAAAAAAAAAAAGAAGTAGGGAGTGATCAACTAGGAGCATAGGTCAAATATGATGAACACTGAGAACTGGCCATTAGGTGTAGCAGTGGATGTCTCTGGTGGTCTTGATGAGAGCAGAGTTGGAGTGGTGGAGGTGAAATCCTGACAGGAATAAGTTTAACGGAGAATGAGACGGAAGGAATTGGAGACAGTGTAGATCGATACTTCTTTTTAAGGGATTTATTCTAAAAGAGAGCAGGGGAATGGGTCAGTGGAGGGCAATATGCGATCAAGATAGGGTTTTTATTTATAAGGATGGTAGGAAATAGCAGTTACGCAAATTCAGGTGTGTAGTAGGTGATGAGTTGGGTTTAGCCAGAATGGGGGTTGACACATGAGTACCCTGGAGCGAAAGAAAGACAAGTAAGATGAGGACACAATGATGATGAGCTCTGGAATCTGAGCTAGGTAAGGAGGGAATAAGGGTTTGGGGGCCTTGTAAGGGACAGTGAAAAGCTGGTATGATCAATAGCTTGTAGGCATGTCCAAGAACTGTTCGATTTAAAGAACTTTCGGAGTCGGGGAGATAAGATGGAAAAGCAGCAGATGATGACTGAGAAGGGGCTGCCATGCATGGTAACAAGACTAGGCTATACCCCTGGAAGTGGACAGCTGAGGCACAGGAGGACCAGGTCATTGGAGGACTGAAAGGCTAGGTGGGTAGGAGGATGCAGCTATTCGGCCAGCATGTGTCTTGCTGCCTTACTGAGGTGTTCACAGCTGGTGTCTGTTGCACCGATCAGTGCCTTTACCCACTTGTTATATATTGTGTATATTATTCCTGAGCAACAAGGAATCCAAAGCATCATCACTGTGGACCTTGGCATTCCCAAGAATGGTGACAAGAGTGTTTGGGGAGTGTGACGGTGGAAGAGAGCTAATATCTTCAGACAGAGAGGGCCTATAATGTCTGCACGTCAAATTGCCGGGCAGCGGGGATATAGAGGGGGTAAGCCTCTGCTGTCCCCAGCCCTGAGCCCCTGGGGTGTTCCTGAAGGGTGAGGGCAGGGCTATAGGGGCAGGAAAAACCAAGGAGAAGGGTTTCTGGGGAGGAGAAGAGGCCTGAAAATAGTAGAGTTAGAAACAAATTTCTCCAGCTTCACAGTCCGGCCTTAGACCAACCCAAGCAGTTTCATGAGTCTGTAAACTAAGTTACATCTTGTGGCTGTTTGGATGCCTAATTCATACCTGGCTAGAATGCATTCCAGAATCCTCAGTGTGACCATGGTTCAGACAGATATCATAAGCCAACCACTCAGCCCAGTGAAAACAACATGTTTTCTTCTGCTTTTGTGATTATCTCCTTGTTGTTTTGTGATTATCTCCTTGATTTATTCCTTCCTCCTTTTTTCCTCCTGACTCCTTATCAGTCAGAGCTAGGATAAGCAATATCAAAAGGCTGTCAAGGTTCTTCTGGTCCTGCTTTCCTTTATGATAACAATTATGCCCTGGAACCATTTTCAGGCAGGCACAGCTCCCTGCTGGGGGAAACAATCCCGAGCTCAGGGAAGTAGGAAAACCGCCTGTGTGAAAGCACTCACCACAGACCAGGCTCTGCCACCTCCTGTTCACCTTGAGGCGGCTTCCCCAGTCCTTGCAGCTTCCCTGCCCAGGACAAAGCAGCCTTGCCAGAGACTGTGGCTTTCACCACACAGTGACTCAGCTCCCCTGAGGATGGTGGCAGGACTGTCTGGCACAATCGGCCATAGTGGCACCAAATAACTCACGTCGAG
Source organism: Rhinopithecus bieti (assembly GCF_001698545.2). NCBI lineage: Eukaryota > Metazoa > Chordata > Mammalia > Primates > Cercopithecidae > Rhinopithecus > Rhinopithecus bieti. Next base: position 3,464,504 of record NW_016814053.1, on the reverse strand, counting down.
GAAGCTAGTCGGTTCTACCAAGGTCTCTCATCCCAAGAATGCACGGCCACTGCCCCCAAGGCATATAGTGCTTGCCTTCCCCCGACCTTCTACAACCCAAACATCTATCCCGGGTTATTCTCTCATCTTCCTCAGCTTTATGCTCCCTCCTGGGTCCTCCCGCTCTCAGACTCTCTCTCCAAGCTCTTAATCTTTCCACGATTCCCTCAGAGAATAAACACTTCAAGGTTTTCCTCTTTGCAGTATCCTTCCACCACCATTCATTGAAGCCTACCTTCCCTTGAAGGTGCACCATCTCTTGCTTCCCTCTCCGTTGGAGTCTGCTGTTTCCCCAGTACGCCCCAAGACTGGAGGCACAGGTTGGGCTCAGGATTCATCCAGCTCCACGGCGCTGCTTTTCCATTGTGTGTAATTCTGGGATATGTAAACATATGCATGGATGAACATCCAACACACTAATCAAGGCTTTAATTCTTTGACCTCAAGGCTCAAAGCTGAGCTAGTTATAGTCTGGAACTGTATGACATCAAAAAATACCACTCCTAGCTTTCTCACTACATCTGTTCTCAGAGGGATCACCGGGACCAGGATTCCTTCTTTTCCTGCTAATTCAGTGATTGTCCAACTTTAGCAGGTATCAGGATCACCTGGAAGGCTTGTTAAGGCAGATTGCTGAGTCCCTGCTCCCACGATTTCTGGTTTGATAAGTCTGGAGTAGAGCTCAAGTGTTTGCAGTTCTAACAAGTTCCCAGGTGATTTTGATACTGCTAGTTTGGGGACTACATTTGGAGAAGCACTGTTCTAGTATATGTGCCCAGTATTTTTCAAACTTGTCTTCATGTTAGAATTACCTGGAGGACTTTAAAGAGTATTGACATCTGTGCCCGTGCCCTACTCCTAGGGGTTGTGATTTAATTCACCTGGGATGTGGCTTGGGCTGTGGAACTTTTTAAAGATCCCCAGATGATTCTACATACAGATAAGTTTGGGAACTGCTGCTATCACCGTCTAGCCTCCCTTCCTTTCCTGCCCACCTTGGAGGGTGTGGTGAATTACCTGAACTACACCTCCCACCTGCATCCTTGTGTCAGTCTCACTCCTTCCCCTAGGAAACCTCAGATCTGTGTCAACTCATCTTCTCAATGCTCCTAAGTACTAGCCATCAAGCATGGCTGGAGAAAACCTCAGAGCCATCTCATTCTGTGCCTAATCCCAGCTGTGCTTATTTATGGGTCTTTTAACTTATCCTTGGTTTCTCGGGTCTCTTCTTCACCAAAACTTCACCATTCTAATTCATCCTTTTGAACAATTCAGGTGACCTCATCTCCTACTTCAGCAAGTACAATTGGTCCCATCAGGTGTGATTTCTTTCTGTATTTTACTCCATCCAAATAACTAGCTTATCTGTAGCCACACCCTTTCTTCCCTCTTACCCCTTGTGTCCCTGTTTCAGGTCAATGCCTCCATTCTGCCACCCGCATCACTGCACTCAGCATGATTAATGGCATGTATACAGTTGTTCCTCAATATTCACGAGGTGGGGGATTGGTTCTGGAGACCACCCCTGCCTCCCAACCACCAACATCAAAATCTGCAGATGCTCAAGTCCCTCATGGAAACTGACTTAAAATTTGCATATAATCTATACTCATCCTCCAATTACTTTAAATAATCTCTAGATTACTTATAATACCTAATGCAAAGTGAACCTTATGTAAATAGTTGTTATATTTTTTCTTTTCAAAATTTGCATTTTTAAAATTGTTTTCATTATTTATTTAATATCTATTTTTGATCCCTGTCTGGGAACCTGCAGATAGGAAGGGCCATGGTACCTTCAGCCATCCACTCTTGCTGGCTCTGCATGCTCTCCTGCAACCCTCAGCCTCACTAGACTTTAACTCTCCCCCTTTTCCTATCACTCTCTCATATGCATGACAGCATCATTTCTCAGCTCTTGCTGCCCACTGATGGCTGATTCAGAAGGAGGAGTAAATCCTTCCAGATGCCTCTTTTAAAGGCTTTTTAATTTGGTATTCAGAATTAAGATCTTTCTCTCTTTCTTGCCATGTAAAAAGGGGACTCTGCTCATGCTGTCAACAGCACGTTTCTATTTATTTCTGGAACCCAGCTTCTTTGCTCAGTATGCTGAGCACTAATGAGAAAGCTGCCCTAGCAGCATAAAGCATTATATTAGTGATGCTTTTGCTTCCAACACGTATTTACCACTCAACAAAGGCAGGCACATGCTCTTGCTGGTACAATGAAAAAGCAACAAATCCAGCAACCCTTTGGGAGACCAGTTGTCTGGTGATTTGAGGGTCTCTTATCCACATGGTGACAACTCTAGCAAAGGCAGGAAAGAAAATCACACATACACACATAAAGGGAAATGCCAAAAACACAAACAGGAAACCGAGTACAAGAAGGAACAAGGCAGACAGAAGAGCGTCTGTATAGTTTTGTTTGTTCAACTAACACAGTTCAATAAAATTTTGTATAGGAATGGTGCTTGCATTATTAGTACTGTGGCCCACCTTTCAGATTAGATCTCCAGTTCTAGGTGATGTGTAGTGGATTTCTTTCACTGTGGCTTTGAAAACGTTAACATTGGTTTAAAACAGAGTGCTACCATTGCTTCTTTTTAAAAACATTTCAACTTTGATTTTAGATATAGAGGATACATTTGTAGATTTGCTGCAGGGGAATGTTGTGTGATGCTGAGGTTTGGAGTATGAATCCCATCACCACTGTTGCTTCTATTCAAAATACAAAGTATGGCTCTGTGCGGTGGCTTACACCTATAATCCCAGCACTTTGGGAGGCTGAGATGGGTAGATCGCTTGAGCCCAGGAGTTAGAGACCAGCCTGGCCAACATGATTAAACCCCGTCTCTACCAAAAATACAAAAAAAGAAAAAAAATTGCTCTGTGTGGTGGCACACACCTGTAGTCCCAGCTCCTCAGGAGGCTGATGCCAGAGGATGGGTTGAGCCCAGGAGGTGAAGATTACAGGAGCTGAAATCACACCACTGCAATCCAGGCTGGGTAACAGAGCCAGACCCTGTCTCAAAAAACAAAGACAAAATACAAAGTAGGTCAGGAGGAATAATTGAGAAAGCTTTGGTATTAATTTTCCTCATAGCATATTTAATAGAAAATATATTCATATAAAATTATACATTATACATATATTAAGTATTGTATTTATATAAAATTTCTTATCTTGACATTATATAAACAGTATCAAAAGCATGATGCATAAAAGAAATAATAAACTGGACCTTATCAAAGATAAAAGACTTGTGCTTCAAAAGACACTATCAAGAAAATGAAAAGATGAACCATAGACTAAGAGAAAACATTTTCAAATCATAATCTGATAAAGAACTTGTATTCAGGATATATAAAAAAAAAACTCTTACAACTCAATAATTTAAAAAAACTTTTTTTAAGCGGGCAAAATCTATAAACAGACATTTCATAAAAAAAGATATAGGAACAGAAGTAAGAGCATGAAAATATGTTCAATATCATCAGTCATTAGGATAAAGCAAATAAAAGCCACAATGAGATGCCATTCCACACCCAGTAGAATGTCCATAATCAAAAAGACAGACAATATCACATGTTGGTGAGGATGTGGAGGAACCGGACGCTTCGTGCATTACTGGTAGGAATGTAAAATGATACAGCTTCTTTGAAAAACAGTTTAGTGGTTTTTTTTTTTTTTTTTTTTTTTTTTTTTTTTTTTTTTTTTTGTCTTTCTTTTTCTTTTTTGAGACAGAGTCTTGCTCTGTCACCCAGACTGGAGTGCAATGGCATGATCTCAGCTTACTGTAACCTCTGCCTCCTGGGTTCAAGTGATTCTTCTGCCTCAGCCTCCTGAGCAGNTAATTTAAAAAAACTTTTTTTAAGCGGGCAAAATCTATAAACAGACATTTCATAAAAAAAGATATAGGAACAGAAGTAAGAGCATGAAAATATGTTCAATATCATCAGTCATTAGGATAAAGCAAATAAAAGCCACAATGAGATGCCATTCCACACCCAGTAGAATGTCCATAATCAAAAGACAGACAATATCACATGTTGGTGAGGATGTGGAGGAACCGGACGCTTCGTGCATTACTGGTAGGAATGTAAAATGATACAGCTTCTTTGAAAACAGTTTAGTGGTTTTTTTTTTTTTTTTTTTGTCTTTCTTTTCTTTTTTGAGACAGAGTCTTGCTCTGTCACCCAGACTGGAGTGCAATGGCATGATCTCAGCTTACTGTAACCTCTGCCTCCTGGGTTCAAGTGATTCTTCTGCCTCAGCCTCCTGAGCAGCTGGGACTACAGGTGCACACCACCATGCCTGGCTAATGTTTGTATTTTTAGTAGAGACAGGGTTTCGCCATATTGGCCAGGCTGGTCTTGAACTCCTGATCTCATGATCTGCCTGCCTCAGCCTCCCAAAGTGCTGGCATTATAGGCGTGAGCTACCACACCTGGCCTGGTGGTTTCTTAAAAAGTTAAACAGGGCCGGGCGCGGTGGCTCAAGCCTGTAATCCCAGCACTTTGGGAGGCCGAGACGGGCGGATCACAAGGTCAGGAGATCAAGACCATCCTGGCTAACACGGTGAAACCCCTGCTCGGGAGCCTGAGGCAGGAGAATGGCGTAAACCCAGGAGGCGGAGCTTGCAGTAAGCTGAGATCCGGCCACTGCACTCCAGCCTGTGCGCGGGACTCCGTCTCAAAAAAAAAAAAAAAAAAAAAGTTAAACAAACTTATTGTATGATCCAACAATTCCACTCCTAGGAATTTTTACAAGAGAGAAAAAACACATGTACAATAGAAAGACACAGATGTGAACGTTCATGGGAGGAGGATTCATCATAGACCAAACTGGAAACTTTCCAGATATCCATCAGCTGAAGAATTGACCAACAAAATGTGGTAAATCCATGTAGCAGAATAATATTCAACAATTGAAATGAAAAAACTACGGATTCAGACCACAACAGAAGTGAACGTCGAAAACATTATGCTATGTGAAGGAGGCCGGATATACAAAACAGCCTATCATACGTATGATTCCACTTACATGAAGTGTTCAGGAAAGGCAATTTGTAGGGACAGAAACAGGTCAGCGTTTGCCTAGGGCTGGGGGTAGGAGCCAGGATTTACTACAGACAGGCATGAGGATACATTTTGAGGTGACAGAAATGCTCTAAAGCTGGATCATTTTATTTATACCTCAACAAAAACTATTTTAAAAAGCTAACAGCTCCAGCTCAAGTTCTTTAAATCACTAGTGAACGAAATTTCCATTTGTAATCACTATTTTAAAAACATGAGTAAAGACAACACTCTGAGAGAAGAGGCTCTGAGCAGTTCACGCCAATGGTCAACCTGTGCTTGACCAGACTGCTACAAGAAACTGGCATTAACGCCCAGACTGACAGGTCTGCATTCCTCTGTTCTCACTTCTTTCCAAGGTGAGAAAAGCCAGGGACCTGGACAAGCCATAAATCAGAACAACATTCTTGAAAAACAAGGCAGCTAACTCATGTTTTGCCTGGTGCCAGTTAATTTTGCCAGCATCATATATGATTATAATTCAAGCTTGCTGCGTTCATCCTTAAGGGCCGTCAGACAACACAGAATGAATGCAGTGGCAGTATTTTCTTGTCAGGGATTGTACAGAAAGGTGTGTGTGCAGCACCAGTACCATCCTCTGCATGAGCACCTCTCATGTGCAAGGCAATGACCCAGGCTTGTGGGCGTGAGGAGGTGACACAGCCTCTGTGCTCAAGGAATTTGTAACCTGGCTGAAAAAGCAAGTTGAGAAATGGTCATTAGGAAACAACTAGTAAATGATAAGAAAATGTTGTAAAATCAAGTTGAAAACCTCAAAATGTAATAGAAAGGAGTTGCACTACAATATGGTTTGAGTTGCTTCTAGCTTGAATATTCTACCATTTTTTTTGGAGAAAAATCTTGGTTTTTACATAGGCTATGTAGCCTACATAGCCTATATAGCCACATAGGCTGTGGCTGGGTAACTTGAGGATTTGTTATGTTTCTGTGACAACTACTTATTTAGTGATGCTTTTTGGTCTGTTTCATAAATTGCATGAATTACAAGATTGTTTCATTTCTAAGTCAAGATCTCATCAGTAAAGCTGAGCCAAGTGTGCTTGTGTGTGTGTGTGTGTGTGTGCAGTTGCAGTATGTTCCGTCTCCCTCTCTCTTTTCTTTTGTTTTCGTATGCCCTCAGTTCTGCATGGCAATGCTGATATTGTGAGAAATAAAGTCATTATATTATAACTAAAAAGAGAACAACGTAAATTTCCCAGGACCGTGCATACGGTAGCTTACCTTGGCCTACCGAGGCAAAGCAGAGGGCCTTGGCAGGTGGCGCTAGGTCTTACACTTGAGTTTCCAGACAAAATCCAGATCTATTAACCAAAGGCAGACAAACGTCACATGTCCTGACACTCTTGGTGCACACCCATGGTGAAGGGAATGGCCTCATTAGTGATTCCTCTCCTATTGAAAAGTCACCCCTGACTTTTGAGTAAACTTATGAACTGCACACATTAATAAGGCAGCCTAGAATTTTGCAGACACATTTGCATTCCATTTATATAGAATTTTTATATTCTTTAAAACATTTAGCAATTTGCAGAGAAATGAGTCATTGTTTAACATAGGGTCAGGATTGAGGTCTGGGTATGAAATGATGCAAATTAAAATTACATCTTCCCCATCCGCTCTCTCTTATTCCCATCTCATTGTATTTATAGACCTCCAAAGAAATGTAAGTGGCAACATCATAGCTAGGCATTGCTAAATCAATCTTTCGTATGTGTGAATGCTCCTGGGCCTGAGAGGTTCCATAACCACATTCCTGCTTTTTCTATTTGCACCTGCACCAGCCAAAGATATTTCCAGAAATAGGACTCATTCCTGCCACCAAGGCCTAACTCATACTTGGCCCACCCTCTCCCCACCTCCTGGGATGTCATAGCTTTCACTCATGTTCTAAATTACATTATAAGGTTTACTTCATCAGAAACATTATCCTGGCTTCCTTTTAGCAATCTTGTCTTGAAATGCAAGTCAATGCAAAATATTATAATGTTATAAAAATGATGCTTACCCAACTGCTTAACTCTCAGGGAAAAAAAAAAATCAAGTTAGGTCTTTTTTTCATATGACATGCCAAAATAAACTCAAGTGGATAAAAGCTTTAAATGTAAAAGTACAACAAAACATAAAAATAGTAGAAGGAAAGGTAGCTAAACATTTGATTTATGGATAGAGAGGCCTTTTCTAAGGTTAAAATCAATAGAAGAGATTTATGGATAGAGAGGTACTTTCTAAGGTTAAAATCAATAGAAGAAGCCATAAAGGAAAATATTGGGTAGACTACATGAACAGTAAAATCTCCTATATATAAAGATAGTCATTAAGAAAATTAAAGAGTAAACACTAAGCTAAGAAAACGTATTTGCGAAAACTATCAATAAAAGTTAATGTTCTGATATTGAGAACTTATATCAATCAATAAAATGGTAACATTTCTGTAAAAAGTAATATCCCAAAGGGCATAAACAATTTATTATATAAAGCCAATTTATAAATGACAATTTAAAAATGCTGAAGTCTTCAATCTCATTTTAAGTGAAAAATAAAAATTAAAGCAATGGTCAGATGCGTGTGTGTGTGTGTGTGTGTGTGTGTGTGTGTGTGTTTAAAGATTTGTAAGTCAGAGAGTAACTTTCCTAGTGTTGGCGGAGAGTTCAGTGAGAAATACCTTCTCCTATTTGGTGAGAGGACGAACTGATAAAAGCTTTCTGGAAGGCATTTTGACAATATACATCAAGTGCCTTTTAAATATTCATCTAGTTTGACAGATTAATTCCACTACCAGAAATTTACATTATGAAACACAGACAAGTATATGTAAGGATGTTATTTACAACAACTTATAACAAAGTGGAAACAGCCTGAAAGTCCAACATTTGAGGAGTAGTTGAATAGACTATGGAACAACCATAAAATGGGCATTTACGCCATTAGTAAAAATTATTTGGGAAATATTTTAAATAGCACAAGAAAGTGTTTCTAACTTCGTAATGCCTGAAGGAAACTGCAGCAGTATAAAATGTAGTTTAGTTATGGAAAAGGCATTTTAGAGAGTATAATAAACTTGTAAAATATTAATAACTGTACTTCTGAGGAGTGGGATTATAGCTGTTATTTATTCTTTATGCTTTCTGTATTTATCAAATTATCTCCCATCCATAGCCATCTGTTTTGTAAGAAGGAATGAAAACATTTTTTCATAATAATACAATAAATATTTAACAATATAAAAAGATTAGGATATTCTTAGTAGAAAAGCAGGATTCAAAATAAGTGTAGACCAGGCACGGTGGCTCCTGCCTGTAACCCCAGCACTTTGGGAAGTTAAGGCAGGAGGATTGCTTGAGGCTAGAAGTTTGTGGCTGCAATGATTTTGTCACTGCATTATTCCAGCCTGGCCAACAGAGCAAGACCCTATCTCAAACTAATAATAATAATTAATAATAAGAATAATTGCAGTATGACTGACACATGAAATCTATACATGGCAGATTCTGGGATGACTCACTGGCTTCTGGCTTACAAATGCTGGTGTCCTTTAAAAAGAGAGAAATTCTATTTTGGGGTGAGAGACTGTCTCCCGTTTTGACCATGTTGAGTTCGGTGTACCTGTGGGATATGTGAGTGGAGATGTCTCAAGTTGTGTAGAGTTTGAGAGAAAGAGAGAGAGAGATTGAGATTGCCTCTAGGCTGGAGGCAAAAGCAGAGATTTGAGCTGTGAATTTGAATGGAGGACCAGGTAGAACGTAGAAAGTGGAAAATGGAACCTAGAGCTTTGGACGGGGCTCAAAGGAAAACAAGCATTTAAGAAGAGGTGCCTGATAAGAACCCCCCTGCAAAAAAACACACAGGGGAGAGTGGGGTACAGAAGTCAAGGCAGAGAGAACTTGCAATTAATGATGCCAAGTGCCACGGCAAGTGCAGAGAATAGAACTGAAGCGCACTGCAGGGCTCAGAGCATCTTTTAAATCTGTGTGAGGAGAAAACAAGGCAGGAAGCCAGTTGCAAAGATGGGGAAGAAGACAGGGTTGCAGGGATGGTGGGGTGTTGGGATTGTTAAGGTCCAGGCATGTTCCACTAAAGTCAAGAGGAAACCCACCATGTGCCAGGGGTTAGGGTAATGGTATAAAGGAAAGACATAGATATTTTCTGCCCTGACTGGATTTAAAATGTTATGAGAAACACAGGAACACCCAAATAATGACCTACTTTTCTACCAACTTCTTCCAAAGTTAATTTATGGTCACAAAATGTAAAATGTCAACTGAATGACGGCCAGCAACAGATACCTGGCCACCTGAAACCTGAGCCGAGAGCCCACCCAAGCTCACATAATGTCACTGTCAAAGAGATGCCATCCTCTGTCACATCCAGTCACGTCTCAACTGTTCTGCGCCAGACTCATTTAATGCTCTCTATCCCCAGCCACCCTGGATCCCTGCCATGACAATATTGTCATCCGAGAGCTCTGTCTGACACATTGATCTGTGCTCCCAACAGAAAAGTGGTGTCCACTTAAAGGACAAGTAGACACAGATCTGCTCACTGCAGGTGTGCCTGCCATGATTTCTGGAAGTTTTCTTGGAGCTGAAGTGAGCCCAGTAATGCAGCCAGGCAGGCTGTGACACAGCAGGCAGGTAGACCTGATGTGGGTGCGGGTATAGGCAGCTGCAACTTCCATTCCATTGTGAAGCTTCTGAGCACCAGTCATTCGCATACTGTTCTTGGTACTGACATCGGGTTGTAGTTGCCGGGTGTGTTTTTCCTTCCCATATAAATAGTTGACCCTTGTAAGGAGGAGAAATTAAATCTACTTTTGCATACGCCCCTCAGATTCCAGCACATTTTACGTAGTGTTTTATACAGCCCATACCCCTTTTCCCCCTTTTCCTGCTTTGAATCCAGACACGATGTATGAAACTTGAAGCCCACCTTGGAACCACAAGGTCACAAGCATGAGGGAAAGGTCAAGAGTCTCACCAGATTGCTGACCATGACATCATCAAGCCACTGAAACTTTGCCAGCAGCCAGTTAAGGCAATAATTTATATTATGAGAGAGAAATAATTTTTTGACTTAAGCCACTTGTAAGTCAGGTTTTCTGTTTCCTGCAACTAAATGTAATCTACCCAGCCAGCATCCACTCCCCTGACTTCCACACTATAAGAACCCCAGTTTGTTCAGTACTCCATGCCTTCCTCACTCAGCTAGGTGCCTCAGGTGACACTGACCCTATCTCTAGGTTGGGGGTGGCATTGATGGCCAAGGGTAATTTAATTTCATTTTCCTTGCCAGTATTGAATTAAGGAATCAATGAAGCATGGAGGGAGGATGAAACCTGATGGGCATCGGGGACAAGGTTCCCATGATACAGCAACAATAAGAGTCTCTCTCTCCTTCCTGTGGATATTGTTGTGTCCAGGTTTGGTACCTGGAACTGTTGCATCCTACTTTCCTGAGGATGAGGTTGGCACAAGACATGGTGGGGTGAAGAGGCAAAAATAAGCTGGATCCTTGTTGACATTCTTGCTCTGTGGAATCAGCCAGCCTTGATGCCTGTCTAGCCCCTGCGTGTCCTGTTCAGCAACAAGGCAAATTTATTTTTATTTATTTATTTTTGAGACAGGGTCTTACTCTGCCTGGAGTGCAGTAGTATGATAACGGCTCACTGCAGTGTCAACCTCTTGGGCTCAACCGAAACTCCCACCTCAGTCTCCCAAGTAGCTGGGATCACAGGTGTGCACCACCACACACAGATAATTTTTCAATATTTTTGCAGGGATGGTGGTCTCCCTATGTTGTCCAGGTTGGTCCCGAACTCCTAGGCTCAAGCAGTCCTCCCACCTCAGCTTCCCAAAGTGCTGGGATTACAAGCATGAGCCACCACACCCCGCCAAATTCTTTATTTTTTAATCCAGTTTGAGTTGAAGTTTTTGTTACTCACCCCTGAAAGTATATTTACAGAAAATGAAGACACAGAGAATGGTCTAGCCTAAAATGCGTCCTGAAGCAACTGTTCATTTTACCTAGGCCAATCTGACCCAACTAGAATAATGCTCTGATTTATTAAACTTGTGTCCCTAAGTAGGGTACAGAAATCAAGCCGATAATCACAGATTATCTTCCCTCTCGTGTGATCTTAGGGTAAATGAGTCAATGAAAAATAATATTCTCGCGTCTGATAAGACTTGAGGAAGAGAGAACAGTGGATTATTTCATAATAGGAACTGGGCTGCTGCAGTTGGTATCTCATAGGCTGATACCCTCTATGCCCTCAAACCCTCTCCCAGTCCCTTCTGGGACCATAAAGGTGAAGACCCCAGTGCATGGTCTGCGGTTGCCAGGAGCCATTATTTCTGTGTCTCTGAATAACTTTGTCCCAAGGAGGGGAATGCCTTGAGATGTGGCAGGTTTATTTAGCTGTAAAAAGGACTCAAAACTATGTGTTGAATGGATAAGGTGGGCGGGGAGGGGGGCGGGGTGCTTAGCAAGTGGCTTAATCCATTGGCTTAGAAATGACTAAGCACCATTTGTATCTCTTCTGTCCTCCCTCCCCAGTTATATCCAATAAATTGTCCTCTTTTTCTTATCTAAGTGCTCATTGTTGAATATGGCTGAACCATGCAGGTGGTCCAGGGAGACTTGGAGTAGCCTGTCTGAGGTCACTGAATTATCCCAGAAACACATCCTCAAAACCTGAGCCAATACCATAAGCACAGAACATTTTTAAAAGCTGTGGGATAGAGGAGGGCCCTTCCCAAAATACCGCTTGGGGACCCAGAATTTAAACACTCACTATTGGCTCCAGTCATGGAGGCTGTCACATGCTCCTGAAAAGATGGCTGCCTGAGTCTTTCATCATTGCTGTTGATACGGGAGGGGGCAGGAAGGTGCTGGGTAGAGAAGGACAGGGTCTCTGGCAAGGGCTCCACCCTCAGGCCTGTGCCCACGGACCTAAGTGAGCACAGGCACTCCTGTTTTCATGCCCAAATGTTGCATTTTCCAAGACCACCCTGGCCTGCCACCTGAGCCCCCACCCCCCGCCATCCTGTGCCCATAAAAACCCGAGAGACCCTAGTGGGCATACGCACAAGCAGCTGGGCATCAAGAGGAACACACTGGCAGAAAAACACTGGCAGGCCATCGACGGTGGAACCACGCAGACGCTGAGGGAAATTTGGCAGAGGGCAGTCAGAGGAGAGCCCAGCTGCTGAGCGGCCTGACTCCAGGAGAAGACCCCTTCCCACTCCATCCCTCTTCTGGCTCCCCATCCATCTGCTGAGAGCTACTTCCACCACTCAGTAAAACCTTGCACTCATTCTCCAAGCCCATGTATGATCAGATTTTTCCAGTACACTAGGCAAGAACCCCAGGATACAAAAAGCCCTCTATCCTTGCGGTAAGGCAGAGGGTCTAATTGAGCTGATTAACACAAGTCGCCTGCAGATGGCTAAGCTGAAAAAGCACACTGCAACACACCGCTCACCCGGGCTTCGGGAACTGTAAACACTCAACCCTAGACGCTGCGGTAGGGTTGGAGCCCACGCTCCCCACTATCTGCCCGTCTGCTGCTCTCCCTAAGGGTTTAGGCTGCAGGGCATGGAAGAAGCGAGCCACTCCCCCTGTCACGCCCCGCAAGGGGGATAAGGGAACTTTTCCTGTTTCACTATGACAAATCCTTCAAAAATGAACTTGCAGCATTTCAGAGTATAACCATGTCTCTCACCTGCTCACGGTGAACCTGCAGTGTATGTACCCAGATAAAGCCATCAAATGCCCACCTTGCCTTTGAGGCTCTCTGGAAGATATGTCTTCTTAAAGGGCTGAATTCTGATATTTACTCTAATTTTCTACTTGCTTAATAAGCAGTATTATAACCAAACATATATTCCGACTTTCAACCCTGAATGTTCTCTATCCCAGGTGATTTAAACATTTTCACCTTTTGTGAGATGTGTTCATCTGTGGATGCCCAGAGTCCAACACCATGAAGCATCGCCAAACGCTCAACACATGCTTGAGGAATAAATGGATGAATTGCGTGGGCACCTGTGGTGGGAATAGACAAGAGAGTCTTTTTTAATATGTATGTTCTGCACATTTAAGGCAGTGTATCTGATGGGGATTCTAGCTTACAAATTTAATAAGAAACAACATAATGATGGGCAGTGGGGGGTTCTGAACACTGAAACTAGAAAGATTTTCAGTCTCAACTGTATCATCATAAATAAACACTACTGTTTGTTGTTTGTCCTGCATACAGGACTGGCTGGCATGGTGTTAGCTGCTACATATATGACATTGCGTTTGTTCTTACAATGACCTTATAATATATATATATTTGTAAATCTCATTCTAAATAATGAAGGAAGTTAAGTAATTTTTCTGTAGTCACACAGCTAGAAGTGGCGTATATACATGCTTAATACTTTATAACCATCTTAGTGTGCCCAGGGTACCTTTAAGAAATTTATCAGATCTGGTTCGGGCACAGTGGTTTATGCCTGTAATCCCAGCACTTTGGAGGCTGAGATGGGAGGATCACTTAAGCTCAGGAGTTTGAGACCAGCCTTGGCAACATAGCAAGACCCCAATCTCTACAAAAAAGAAAAAATTAGCCAGGCATACTGGGTCACACCCATAGTCCCAGCTACTTGGAAGGCTGAGGCAGGAAGATCACTTGAGCCCGGGAGGTCAAGGCTGCAGTGAGCTATGATCTCACTACTGCACTCCAGTCTGGGAGACACAGTGGACCCTGTCTCTAAGAATAAATCAATACATAAAATAAAAACTAAATTTATCAGATCTGAAAACACAGAGTAGGGAGAGTTTGAAACCAGGTAGATGCAATCCTCCCACCTCAACCTCCCAAGTAGCTGAGACTATAGGCGTGTGCCATCCACACCTGGCTAATTTTTGTATTTTTAGTAGAAATGGAGTTTTGCCATGTTGGCCAGGCTGGTATTGAACTCCTTGCCTCAAGTGTAAGCCACCATGCCTGGCCAAGAGCAATTTTTTTTTTTTTTTTTTTTGAGACGTCTTGCTCTGTCACCCAGGCTAGAGTGCAGTGGCGTGATCATGGCTCACTGCATCCTTGACCTCCTGGGCTCAAGTGATCCTCCCACCTCAGCCTCCCAAAATCCTGGGATTATAGGCATGAGTCACCGTACCCAGCCATGGCAGCAATTTTATTTAATCTTCATAGCTCTGGCTCAACAGGTTTGCTCAATAGATCTTGTGCTATGATTTTTTTCTTTCTCTCAGAATGCGTCTCTATCTCACCACCATAAGCCTAAATCCTCCTCTCCCATTAATGTTAGCTCAAATCCTACTCACCATTCTGGCCTGAAATCATAATTCTAATAGTGTAATTGAGCCCTTACTGTGTGATAGACTCTGTAATAAACACTTTATTACTTAATTTAATTGCCTAAACAATGCTATATAGGAGAACTACTATTAATCTCATCTTACAGTTGAGAAAAGTAAGTTACAAGCAGTTAAATAACATTCCCATGCTCACCTAGCAAGGAAGAAGTAGAAGAGGAGAAATTTCTATTTTTTTTTTTAATAGAAAAAAGCCTGGACATAAGTACATTGAATTAAGAGAGGTTAACTCTAGATGCTAGAGAAATATATGGTTTTTATTTTCTTCTTTATATTTTCCTTTATTTTCTATTTTTTCTACAATAAGCCTGTATTACTTTTATAATAAGAAAACCAAAAAGGCATTCTCCACGAATAGGTATTAAGGCTCTTTGGCGGAAATGGCTAGGTTCAAGTCTAGGGCAGGTAGAGTACAGGTGAACCTTGACATCTCGTTGTTCCAGAAATTAAGGAAGTAAGAACTAATGGGATCATATCAAAAAGTTACAGGAAGCAACTTGAAGGGCTCCCATTAGACAAATTTGGAACAATTAAAGCATCAAAAATAACAATTAGTATAACTAATGCCAACATATTGACATAATGTAAAAAAAGAAAAGAAAGAAAACATGCCAGATAAGAAATATGAACTTAGATAGAAAAATAACCATTTGCAACCCCAATGTAATAACTGATTAAGGCAAGAAGGGATCAATGAATGCCATTAACAAAACTGTTTACCAGGTAACAGGCTGCAGATGGACCAGATAATATTATTGTGCAGAATATTTATTTATTGCAAAGAGACTTTTCTATAACAAGGAAGAGATGTGGCAGATCCTATCTTTGCCAGATATCTAAAAGTGATAAGTAAAAATATATATATATTTTTATTCTGAGACAGGGTCTCACTCTGTCACCCAGGCTGGAGTGCAGTGGTGTGATCAAGGCTCACTGTAGCCTCAACCTGCCGGGCTCAATCAATCCTCCCACCTCAGCCTACCAAGGAGCTGGGACTACAGGCATGCACCACCATACCCAACTAATTTTTGTATCTTTTGTAGAGGTCAGGTTTCCCCGTGTTGCCCAGGCTGGTCTCTAACTCCTGGGTTCAAGTGATCCTCCTGCCATGGCCTCCCAAAGTGCTGGAATTATTGGCATAAGCCACCACACCCCAGCCAAAAAATAAAAAGGTATTATTCACTTAAATATTAGAAGGAAAAGTTAAACAGTGGAAAGCAGTTGTCATTGGGGAATAGGCATCCGTTTTCATTGGGGAACAGGCATCAGGAGAGGTAAGGAGGGGAAAATGAGCTTTGGTTTTTTTTCATTTATAAGTCTCTATATACAAATCAATTTTAAGTATGTGCATATAGTATTTCTTTTTAAAAAGGTAATAAGAAAAGAGCAACTGAGAGGTATTCTGTAAATAAAGAGAACATAGCTTTTGGAGAATAGGGCAAAGTTAGCGGAGGCCTGGCTTTGAACACTGGGTTTCTCAAAGGGCAGGTCGTCAGACCTTGGTAAGCGCAAGCTTGGAGAAAATTCAAGAAAGAATGAGATAAGAGAAAATTGATATTGCTTGTGTTTTCATTTTTGACGAGCTTTAGATGCACGGATGTTTTCATTCCAGGATAGTGAAGTGTATCCACTTCCTCTGTGGTTTGTCCTCATTTTGTGTCCTCTTTAAGAAAGCATTCCTGCATTTTCTTCTGGAAGTTATTGTCAGCACTTTGCTATTAGTTTAACGACAGATACATTTGTTAAAGTAAAAAAATTTAGTTTAAAATTTAAAAAACTGATGACACAGACTTTCTCTGCCTATAGTTTTCTAACTTCCTTGGACAAAAGATCAAGCCATTTTTTCCTCAAAGAGGATATCTGTCGAATACAGTTGGCCCTGTTTCCATCAGTTTCACATTTGTAGAGTCAATCAACTGCAGATCAAAAATATTTGGGAAAAATTAATAAAAAATATTAATACAATAAAAAATAATACAAACAAAATACAGCGTAACGACTATTTATATAGTACTTACATTGTATTAGGTATTTTAAGTAATCTAGAGATGATTTAAAGTATACAGGACGATGTGTATAGATTACATGCAAATATTATACCATTTTATATCCAGGACTTGAGCATCTGTGGATTTTGGTACCCATGGAGGTCCTGGAACCAATTCCCCTTGAGTACTGAGAGAGGATTATTTCTTTTTTGACGTGTCTCATGGGGTAATTTGAAACAGCCCTCTAGACAGCTTGAAATATGCAAGTATTTATTACATTTTTATGGGATGATAGTTCCCTTGAAGGAAGGAACAAGAAAGTATATTCCTCACTGATTTTCAAACATTTTTATTCATGTAACTAACTGCTAAATTGCAACTTAGAGTTACATAACTCCTTATGGTTGCTTAACCCCCTGCTACTCAAAGTGTGGACCATGTACTAGTAGGCCAGCCTCCCCTGGGAGCTTGCTAGAAATGCAGAGTCTCAGGTGCCACACTCGACCTACTGAATCACAGTCTGCATTTTAACAAGGACCCCAGAAAATTCCTATACTCATTGCAGTTTGAGAAGTGCAGTCTTTTTTTTTTTTTTTTTTTTTTGACAGGGTCTTGCTCTGTCATGAGGTCATGACTCACTGCAGCCTCTATCTCCCAGACTAAAGAAATCCTCCTGCCTGAGCCTCCTGAGTAGCTGGGACTATAGGTGTGTGCCACCACACCTGGTTAATGTTTAAAATTTTTAGTAGAGATGAGGTCTGAATATGTTGTCCAGGCCAGTCTCAAATTCCGAAACACAAGGAATCCCCTTGCCTTGGTCCCCCAAAGTGTTGGGATTACAGGCATAAGCCACTGTGCCAGGTTGAGAAGTGTAGTCTTAACCCATAAGACAGAGAGGTGCACAGGAAGTAAGTCTCAACAATTTAACCATTTTTTGAGCACAGTGGTTCCTAAACTTGCCTGCACATCAGAATCACCTGAAAAGCTTTAAAAACTACAGATGCTTGAGTGCCACCCCTAGAAACTCTGATATGATTGGTATGGAGTGCAGCCTGGGCATTGAAAGTTGTTTGTTTGTCTGTTTGTTTGTTTAGGGATTGGGTCTTGCTCTGTTGCCCAGGCTGGAGTACAATGGTATGATCATGGCTTACTGCAGCCTCAACCTTCTGGCTGATCCTCCTGTATCAGCCTCCCAAATATCATGTCTGCTAATTAAAAAATTTTTTTTGAAGAGATGGGGCTCTCACTATGTTCCCCAGGCTGGTCTTGAACTCTTGGTCTCAACCAATCCTCCCGCCTTAGCCTCCCAAAGTGCTGGGATTACAGCAGTAATACCAACATTACTGGCCCACTATCCGTGGCCTGCCACTAAAATGTTTTGTGTTTTTTTGTTTTGAGGCAAGAACTTGCTGTGTCCCCCAGGCTGGACTGTAGTAGCATGATCACAGCTCACTGCAGCCTCAAACTCCTGGTCTCAACAATCCTCTCCCCTTGGCCTCCCAAGTAGCTAGGACTACAGGCATACCACCACACCAGGCTAATTTTTAAATTTTTTGTAGAGATGTGGTTTCACCCTGTTGCCCAGGCTTGAAATGTTCTTAAACCTTTCCAGATGATTCTAATGTTCAGACAAGGCTGAGAAGCACCGCTCCTGAAAACCTATACGTTAAAAATTATTTCAGCCGCAAGCAATAGAAAAACCAAGTAATGGTGGCTTAAGCCAGTGGTACTTAAACTTTGCTGCACATTAGAGTCGCTTCAGGGATTTAAAAAATTGTAATGCCCAGGCTGCATCCCAAGGGATGATGACTGAACTGGAATGGTGTGCAGTCTGGTGGTAGATATGTGCAATCGGGTTGGTTTAGCAATTCTGTGACACTCTCCAATACCCCACTCTTCTCTCCCCTCTGTCTTCTATTGGACGGAATTCTAGCTGGGATTCCCTAGCCCCGTGGGCAGCCAGCGTGCCGTGTGTTCTTGCCAATGGAATGCAAGTAGAAGTGTGCGCCATTTCTGAGACCGCCCCATAAAACATTTTAGGCAGGCTCCTTTATGCTCTCTTCTCTTCTTTCTGGAATGGCGATGGCCAGAATAACCATGGAAGGCATAAACTGAAGACAGCTTTTACCATGAATTCTTTCAAGAAGATGTGAAAAAGAGCCACCCCCTCAACCTGACACTCCCAACCTGAACTGTTACATGAAAGAGAAATACTCATTGAGTATTTATGTTGCTTGAGCATTTAGCCATTTATCAAAAGTAAATGTATCAGACATAATTGCTTTTTATCTTTGCATTACTCCTGCGAGGCAAGTATCACTATATCCATTTTACAAATGAAGAAGCTGGGATACAGCAAGGTTCAGTAACTTGTCCAGAGTTATACAACTAGAAGGTGAGAGAAGGGGTTTAAAACTAAGTCTTTCTTATTACGAATCCCAGGCTCTTAACCACATACTATGTATTCTCGCATGGATTTTTGAAAGTGAAAACATCATAGTTGGAAAAAGTGAAGAGTTGATACAGAGAAGGCTGTAGTTAAAGCAGCTTGCATCTGTATCTTGAAGACTAAATGTTTAATTCTGCATTCAGTAGCTTGTTGCTCCATAATTTTCAGCTGCATCTTTTTGGCTCAGCAATCAGGTCTCCATGCCTCCTTCTCTCTCGCATCTGCTCTGTATGCCCACATGTCTGATCTACATGCTGCTCCGACGTGGGTCTTCCTAAAAAACTATCTTCTCATGTCACTTCCTCCTCGGACAGCTTCAGAACCTACCAGTTAAAGTGCAAATTCCTTATCGTGGCACGGAAAGCCCTCCTCACTTTGCCCTACCCTTACCTTCTGGTCTTTTCCTATACCATCTCTCTGTTTCAGTCAAATGTGCTTAATTCAGTTTACTGAGCCATAAACTTCCAGGGTAAGAAGAAACTTTAAGGTCAAGTAATTCAAACCATCTGTATCAGTTATCTATTGCTATGTAACAAACTACCCCAAAACTTAGTGCCTTGCATTTCTAACAATTCTCAGGGTCACTGGGTCGTTCTTTTGTTGGTCTCACTTGGGGTCACACATATGACTCCATTTGGCTCTAGCTGGGCTGGACAGGAAGTTCATGAAGGCCTCTCTCACACAACAGGATCTTTGTACTATTAGCTGCTGAGTCCCAGGGTTCTTCCACATGGCCTCTCACTCCACAAGGCATCTGGCTTCATAAGGCCTCTCACTTCCATGACTTCTACACGTGGCCTCTTGCTCCACAAGGTGTCTAACCCTCCAGGGCTTCTCCATTTGGCCTCTTGCTCCAGAAGGCTTCTCCTCCTCTAGGCCTTCTCCACGTGGCCTCTCACTTCACAGGGCATCTCATCCTCCAGGCTTTCTGCATGTGGCCTCTTGTTCCATGAGGCATTTTTATCTCCAGGCCTTCTCCACATGGCCTCTTGCTCTGTGAGCTGTCTCGTTTTCCAGGGCTCCTCGGCATGCTCTCTCTCTCCAGCAGGATAACCTAAACATTCTTATCCTTGGTTTCTAAAAGGGAAGAAGCAGAAGCTATTGTACTTCTTAAAGCTTAGGCCTCTGACATACGCAGTGTCACTTCTGCCACATTCTATTGGTCAAAGCAAGTCACGGAGCCAGCCCATATGGACTCCATCTTTGGAAGCGAGGAGTGGCAACTGGAAGCTGTGGCAATCTTCTCCCTCTCTCTCTACATACCTCTGCCTTTGACTCTTCTGCTGACATCTCTACCTACTGTTCATTCTCAGCATAGCCATATTATAGGGTTTAAGGAGTGGGCTCCAGGGCTACCCTTATCTAGGTTTGAATCTCAACTACCTACTCTTTGAGCTTGAGCAAGTTACCAGACTTCTCTGTGCTTCCATTTGTTCAACCATAAATTAGAGGGAAATATAAATCCTACCTTAGAGAGTTGTTGTGAGAATTAAATAAGTTAATACAAAGAGCTGGAACAGTGCCTGGCTTTAGTAAGTGCTTCATAAATGTTAACTAGTAGTAGTATTTGGTGGATCTAGCTCTTAGTTTGGTGCAAAACACAAAGAAGTCAGGTGAGGCCTAGGGTTTAGGCTCCAGGGCAGGGGAGATTAGGAGAAACAATATAATCCCTAAGGAGTTGCCATTGCACCAAAATGCCTTGATTTAATTGATTAATGAGGAATATTTCAGGGGAGGGTGTCTAAGTGCTTCTTCAGCTTCTGAAGTGCTCCTCCTATCATAGAACCCCTGTTTCTGTAAGGTGGGAACCCACATCCCATGCCCTGTAAGGTAATCTCACAGTCATCTGAGGTTCCATTTACCTAGTCATGTTGCAACCCTCATCTTATCAAGCCTTGGACTCCCAATACCGAAATACCCTTTTTACAAGGGCACGTTTCAGATCCAAAGGAGAAGTCTACGGCAGAAGCTTGTCTGCAGGATTTTGGATACTGGCGATTCCGATCTTGGCACACAACACTCAGCTCTCAGGAGCAATGATTTACAGCAGCAGAGTCTGGGCAGGAGACCCAGCAACTCCTGCTACATATGACAGAGCACAGATCCTCAAGCACACAGACCATGTAGTGAGGGCAAGCGGGTATGAGCTAAGGTAATGAATTGTGAGCTGAGGGCAGACCTCTGTGGGTATTGCTAGTCTCTCCCCCTCTGGTCATGAGTCATATTCTGTGGCTTGTGAGTCTTATTTTTCCAGTTCCATTTGTCTTGTTTCATGAACAGGTTAATCATTGCTCTTACTAAGAGAGAGAAAGAAAAGCATGATTTAAATTCACTCAAAGGCTGAGAGTAATTATACTAATGCATTAGATCAGATGATGCTTTGGGGCAAGATTGCTATTAGTCTGCCATAATTCATCTGAAAGTTCTGTAATAAGCCTCACTGCCATTATTTATTATTTGTTTTGCAGCACAAAATATGCAAAATATAGAGAAATGAAAGTGGTATGTAGAACTTACGCCTAAAATTCTGAAATAAATTTGTGTCCTTACTGCCTTTGATTCACGTAATATTTTTGGAGTACCAAGTATGTGTATAGCACTGTGCTAGGCTATACAAAAGGGAATATAGGAAACGGAATCAGGTGTTTATTGAACCCATACTCTGGTCAAGGCAGCCTGATGGTATCAGATACCTAGTGGGTCCTGGAAGTCACAGTCTCTGTCCTCAATAGCTTATGATGGGGGTGCAGGGATGGCAGGCACACAGACACGAATAGATATAAATAAAAATAGAAGACAACATACTACCATCAAATACTTTGAGGCTAAGTGAGAGTATAGATCGTGTGAGCTCCTGTGGTCATGGAAATCTTTCTTCAGCCTCAGTGCCCTGGACAGCTATAATCTGGAGGGCTGTCTTTGTAGTCCAGAGCTCTGTTTCTGGAGAAAGGTTCCATGGAGCTTACACTTAACAATCTCAGCATGGGCTTGGAGTCCAGCATAAGGTTCTGGGTCTACCATATACCAGCTGTGAGAATCTGGCAAGCTACTTGACTCCTCTGTGCTTTGGTTCCGTCATCTGTAACTTGTACATGAGTTAAATCCAACTCAGAGCGTGGTGATGAAAATTAAATGAAGATAAAATACTTAGACTAATCACATCATCAGTAGACTCTAAGCTCCAGATCTTAGAGTTTTTATTGTTTTGGTGAATGGAGAGAAATGGGGAGGAACAACATCAAAGGTTTACAGTAGAGGCTGATCTAAGCCATCTGTTACAGGACAAGAGTAATTAGCCTGGGGTCATCGCAGCCTCTCCCACACTCTATCCAGAGTGTGTGGCAGATAGAGAGAAATGGAGGAGGATGGGATTTGCCGCAGCCAATCTCTTGTATTTCCTTTGACATTCTCCCAGAGGATCCAGTAGGGTTTCAGTTGCTTTTCCATCATTCTTGCCCTCTCACTGCTCTTTATGTAAATATGGCATATGGGCAGAGACTGGCAAGGGGGGGTTCTGGTTATTTCCTCCTAATCGGAAGTGATCTCAACCACTCTGAACCCTCAGGCCACTTTGTTTGAACTCCCTTTAAAAAAAAAAAAACTCCTGATATAGTTTGTACCATATGTTTCCTTTTGCAGATGTCATGCATCCCTGATAAATCTCATTAGGATAAAAGCTGGACCTTAACTTGCTTTGAAATCTTGCTTTGCACAGAGTAGCTTGTGATAATTACTGTCAAAATAAAGAGAAGGGTATTTTCTAGAGTTAGAGATAAACCCATTACTTGAAAAAGAAGGCTCCAACCATAAATAGTGGAAACCTTAAGAATTGTATAATCTCAATCTTGAATGGGATTTTAATTCATTCTAGGAACTGGATGGGAATCTTCAGTCTGAAGGGAAGATTTAACTACTCGTTTTTGTTTCAGATACTGGCATTGGGCAGGGCTGAGAAGCCTCTGCCAGCCTTGGGCCAGGAGTGGCAGCTGCACTTTGGTTGCCTGCTGAGGTAAAGGACTCTATTAAGACGTACTGGAGTGGGGGCTGTAATGTAATTGGCTTCCCAGTCAGATAGCTGTGACCATCATTTGCAGGCAGGAAGAGATATTTTAAAATGAATTTCACTTTCAGCCTAGGATGCCAGAAACTTCTTCACTGTTCAATATGAAAAAAAAGCAACATACCATCCGTATTACAGTTTAGAAAATATCACAGGAAAGGAAGATACACAGATAAATTTTGGATTTATATTTTCCAGTGCTATCATTGCATAAGAAATTCTTATAAGTAAAAATGGAAGTGTACAAGTAGTTTAATATTTAGAGCATTTAATTTACTCCTTCCCATTGCCCCAGGCCAGGGGCATGAATGACACAGGAAGGCCCGTCATGGCGGCCCATTGAAAGAAGGACTTCAGAGAAATAAGAGGGACAAGGTACGTTCTAGAAACCAAGCAGAGTGTGACCTACTGTTAAATGCCCTTTTGAAGCTGGAGGTTCTAGAGCAAGGCTTTTCAACTCTGGCTGCACATTCATGTCATATTTTTTCCTATTTGCTTTTTACTTTTTATTGAGATATGACGTATCTGGTAAAGTGCACTAGTCTTATGTGTAAAGCTTGACGAATTTTTACAAGGATTTTTTTACAATTTTTACATGACAGTTTGAGGAATTTTTACACCTACTTGGATACACCAACAGACCAAGATATTAGAACATTTCTAGCTCCCCGGAAGCCCTCCTTGCAGGTAACCTCTGTTCTGACTTCAGTCACCATGGCCTGGTTGTGCTTGCACTTGAACTTCATATGGATAAGATCATACAATCTATATTCCTATACATCTGTGTCTTTTGCTGAATATGTCTGTGTGAGTCATTGATGCTGTTTATAAGTAGTTTGTACTTTTATATTATATATAACATATATAACGAATACTGTGTAGTATTTTACTGAATGCATACACAACAACAGTTTATTCATTCTACTATTGATGGATATCTGGATTTTCCCATGTTTTGGTTATTATGAATAAAGCTGCTGTGAACAATCTTGCACATTTCATATCCACTGAATTCTAGGAGTGGAACTGCTGGGCCATAAGGAAGGCATATGTTTAGCTTCAGTAAATACTGCCAAAGGTTTCTAAAATGTCTATATCAATTTCTATTTCTATCTGCTATGTAGGAGAGTTCCAGTTGCTCTCATACAACTTCTCCAACAGTTGGTATTATCCAATTTTTAAAATGTTAACCTGCAAAGCTTTGATAAGACACTACTCTTTGAAGTCTTATGCAATTCTTCTGGGGCAGGATCTATTTTGGAAT
>NW_016814053.1:3423274-3439283 GCF_001698545.2 Rhinopithecus bieti | reverse complement strand
GTTAACCTGCAAAGCTTTGATAAGACACTACTCTTTGAAGTCTTATGCAATTCTTCTGGGGCAGGATCTATTTTTGGAATCTCTGCGAGTATCTTTGCTTTCCCAGGCAATGCTAACATGCAGCCAGGGTTGAGAATCATGCCACAGAAAGATGTACTAAATTGGCTAGTTATTGGAATCAGCTAGAGAACTTCAAAATGCCAGGTTCTTGGGTTCTCTTCAGACCTGCCAAATCAGATCCTCCAGGAGAGGTTTTCCCAGAGAATCTGCCTATACAGTATTTCTTATGACGCTTTATGTTGCAAGTGATAGAAAATTTATATCCTGGGTTAAATTTTAAAAGTAAAAAAGAATTGGTTTATATAACTGAATAGTCCAGATTGAGCCCTGACTCCAGGTACAGTTTGATCCAGGAATCAAATGGTAAGTCTTGGTCATAACTCTTAGCGCTTTCTTTCCATCAGGCCCATTCCCTTCATGGCAGCAACATGGCTGCCACAGTTCTTAACCTCAGAACTTCACTCAGCAACACCTACGTGGCTACCACATTCTGACCAATCCTCATCTTCTCAACAATTCCTAGTATTTACTCTGTCTCATGGGTTTGCACTGGGCAACACACTCATCTCTGAACTAATCACTGTGGCCAGAGAAGATGGAAGGTGCTGACTGACTTAAGGCAATCCCTTAGAGCTGAAGACTAGGTCATTTGACCAAAATATGTGACCAAAACGTGTGGATGAATTTCCCAAAGGAAAATCCAAATGGCTGCTGTCCAGGGACATAAATAATGTCCACATTTACTATGTGACAGTACACTCTGTAGTCATCAAAACCCATTTTGGAAAGCAATTTACAGCCTTCTGGTCAAGAGAGTTTCTCTAGGGAGTCTGGGCCAAGCCCCACAAAGTTGTCAAGATGTTTGTTTTATTGTCTTCTTTCCCCTTATCTCAACAGTCAAGAAATGGAGGATATTTTGAGGACAGAAGCTAGAAGGTATTTTGGAGGTGAAGGAGGGTTAGTTTTGAGATGTTCTCAGAGCTAAGTACTGACTCTTGTGTCTAACTCTCCAGCTTCATTTCCCCAGCCTAGAAATAAATTTGCTAAATTGTAGTTAGTTCTTGATTAATAGACATCCACTCTCTTATTATTATTATTATACTTTAAGTTCTAGGGTACATGTGCACAACGTGCAGGTTTGATACACAGGTATACATGTGCCATGTTGGTTTGCTGCACCCAATAACTCATCATTTACATTAGGTATTTCTCCTAATGCTATTCCTCCCCAATCCCCACCCCTCTGATCAGCCCTGGTGTGTGATGTTCCCTGCCCTGTGTCCAAGTGATCTCATTGTTCAGTTCCCACCTATGAGTGAGAACATGTGGTGTTTTGTTTTCTGTCCTTGTGATAGTTTGCTGAGAATGATGGTTTCCAGCTTCATCCATGTCCCTACAAAGGACATGAACTCATCCTTTTACGACTGCATAGTATTTCATGGTGTATATATGTGCCACATTTTCTTAATCCAGTCTATCATTGATGGACATTTGGGTTGGTTCCAAGCCTTCATTATCATGGCTGAAGAGTATTTTCAACTTGGTTCCATTCTCCCCATCACTTTCAGGTACACCAATGAAATGTAGATTTGGTGTTTTCACATAGTCCCATATTTCTTGGAGGCTTTCTTCATTTCTTTTATTCTTTTTTTTGCTAAACTTGTCTTCTTACTTTATTTCATTACTCTGATCTTCAATCACTGATACCCTTTCTTCCACTTGATCGAATCGGCTACTGAAGCTTGTGCATATGTCACAAAGTTTTCATGCCATGGTTTT
The DNA here is from genome assembly GCF_001698545.2 of Rhinopithecus bieti. Classification (NCBI taxonomy): domain Eukaryota; kingdom Metazoa; phylum Chordata; class Mammalia; order Primates; family Cercopithecidae; genus Rhinopithecus; species Rhinopithecus bieti. The sequence goes on along the minus strand of NW_016814053.1, from coordinate 3,437,444 downwards.
CATTTCCATCAGGTCATTTAAGGTCTTCTCCACACTGTTTATTCTAGTTAGCTATTCATGTAACCTTTTTTTCAAGGTTTTTAGCTTTCTTGCGATGGGTTAGAACATGCTCCTTTAGCTTGGAGAAGTTCATTATTACCTACCTTCTGAAGCCTACTTCTGTCGACTCATCAAATTCATTCTCCATCCAGCTTTGTTCTGTTGCTGGCGAGGAGCTGCGATCCTTTGGAGGAGAAGAGGCACTCTGGTTTTTAGAATTTTCAGCTTTTCTGCTCTGGTTTCTCCCCATCTTTGTGGTTTTACCTACCTTTGTCTTTGATGTTGGTGACCTATAGATGGGCTTTTGGTGCGGATGTCCTTTTTGTTGATATTGATGCTATTCCTTTCTGTTTGTTAGTTTTCCTTCTAACAGTTCCCTCAGCTACAGGTCTGTTGGAGTGTGCTGGAGGTCCACTCCAGACCCTGTTTGCCTGGGTATCACCAGTGGAGGATGCAGAACAGCAAATATTGCAGAACAACACATATTGCTGTCTGGTCCTTCCTCTAGAANAACTCATCATTTACATTAGGTATTTCTCCTAAGGCTATCCCTCCCCCAACTCCCCACCCCCTGATCAGCCCTGGTGTGTGATGTTCCCTGTCCTGTGTCCAAGTGATCTCATTGTTCAATTCCCACCTATGAGTGAGAGCATGTGGTGTTTTGTTTTCTGTCCTTGTGATAGTTTGCTGAGAATGATGGTTTCCAGCTTCATCCATGACCCTACAAAGGACATGAACTCATCCTTTTTATGGCTGCATAGTATTTCATGGTGTATATGTGCCACATTTTCTTAATCCAGTCTATCATTGATGGACATTTGGGTTGGTTTCAAGTCTTTGCTATTGTGAATAGTGCCGCAATAAATATATGTGTGCACATGTCTTTATAGTAGCATGATTTATAATCCTTTGGGTATATATCCAGTAATGGGATGGCTGGCTCAAATGGTAATTCTGTTTCTAGATTCTTGAGGAATCACCACACTGTCTTCCACAATGGTTGAACCAATTTACACTCCCACCAACAGTGTAAAAGTGTTCCTATTTCTCCACATCCTCTCCAGCATTTGTTGTTTCCTGACTTTTTAATGATCACCATTCCAACCGGCGTGAGATGGTATCTCATTGTGGTTTTGATTTGCATTTCTCTGATGGCGAGTGATGATGAGCATTTTTTCATGTGTCTGTTGGCTGTATAAATGTCTTCTTTTGAGAAGTGTCTTTTCATATCCTTTGCCCACTTTTTATGGGGTTGTTTGTTTTTTTTCTTGTAAATTTGTTTGAGTTCTTTGTAGATTCTGGATATTAGCCCTTTGTCAGATGGGTAGATTGCAAAAATTTTTTCCCATTCTGTAGGTTTAGGCATCCACTTTCTGAAGCTGTGGAATTGGGCTTGCTTCCTTAACAGCTGTCCTTTCATACACATACTCTAAAATAACCTGAACAGGGGGTTGCATGTCTGGCATCTAGTGGATACAGCAATATACAGAACCATCCCTACCACAAAGAATTATTCATCTCTGAATGGATAAGTGATGTTGAGAAATGTGCCTATGAGCAATGGAGCACGTTTCATGGAGCATCAGCTCATGTTGGTGCTTTCAACCATCTGCTCTGGGTCCTTCCCTCTGTTTGTAAAATATCTTGTTACATAGGTAAGTTTCCAACTGTTTCATACATACTTATATATAGAGAGAAATAGCGTGTACACACCCCTACCTAATTTGACATTTGCTGTTACATATTATCACACCAAATCCTGTATTCAAACTACAATGCTGCCCAGAACTGCAGACATTAATCCCACCCCATAAAAGAGCATTTGTGGTGCACTGGTGGTTTCATTCTAGGTTATAGGCTGATTTACATGATTTATAAACAATATATCCATTAGCTAGAACTTTCACAGGAGAGTATGGTAGTCATGCTTTTCTTTTTTTCTTCTTTCTTCTGTCCTTCTCTACCCTCAGTTCAGGTGTCCTGGAATAAAATCCAAATAGTGCAGAGGTCTATCATATATTGGTTGGTACTATCGGAGAGTAGCACCAGCTGTCAGAAAAGAAAAACAAGGCCACTTGTGGTGGTGCACCCCTGTAGTACCAGCTACTCGGGAGGTTGAGGCAGGAGGATCACTTGAGCCTAGAAGTTTGAGGCTGCAGTGAGCCATGATTGCACCACTGCAGTCCAGTGTGGGAGACAGTGAGTCCCTGTGAAAGAAAGAAAGAAGAAAGAGAAAGACAAGAGAGAGAGGAAAGGAAAAGAAAGAAAAAAGAAAAGAAAAAGAAGAAAGAAAGAAAGAAAAGAAAGAAAGAAAGAAAGAAAGAAAGAAAGAAAGAAAGAAAGAAAGAAAGAAAGAAAGAAAGAAAGAAAGGAGAAAGAAAGAAAGAAAGAAAGAAGGAAGGAAGGAAGGAAGGAAGGAAGGAAGGAAAGAAAGAAAGAAAGAAAGAAAGAAAGAAAGAAAGAAAGAAAGAAAGAAAGAAAGAAAGAAAGAAAGAAAAGTCCAACCTCCTTCCAAAAGGTCATGAGAATCTTGAGCACATATGGTTCTTAGCATGACCACATGACCTGCAGAGCCCCCGTTATAGAACTCATTTTATATTTTCCTTAATATAACAGTTAATACAATAGTGTCATTTTTGTTAGTAGTGTCTTTTTGTTATTTTACTTTTCAAAACATTTTATTGAAATACACATACAGGAAAGTGCATGTGTCATAAGCGTACAAATTGATGAATTCTAAAATTTTGATTGCGCCTGTGTAGCACCTAGATTGATACACTGAACATAACTAACAACGAGAAATCTCCTTGAACTCCCTTCCTGTTACTACCCCTGCTCCCAACCAAATCACTCTCTTCTAATAGCAAAACTTCATGTAACTAATTTTTTTAATTCAAAAGAATGAAATCATACAGCATGTATTCATTTGCAGGTGCAAATGAATTCTGGCACCCAACATTATATTTGTGATGTTGGGTTGTGATGTTGGGTTTCTGGCACCCAACATTATATTTGTGAGATTCATTTGGACAGTTGCATATTAGTTTGCAGATCCCTCACTCTCCTTTCTGTATAATATTATATTGCATAAATATACCATACTTTATCCATCCTACTGTTAAACATTTGTGCAGTTTCCACTTGGGGAGTGATTTCAAATAGTGCTGCTATCGACATTCTTGTAAATGTCTTTTGGTGAACATCTGCAACACATACATACATTGTTGTTGGCTCCCAGGAGTGGAATTCCTGGGTCATAAACAATGCATGTGTTCAGGTTTAGTATAGTATAATGCCAAACAGGTTTCCAAAGTCTTTGTGCCACTTTACATACCCACCATTATTGAAAAAGAGTTCTATTTGCACCACATTGTCACCAATACTTGATATTTTCTGTTTTTTTTTTCTTTTTAACCATACTAGTAGGTGTGTAGTGATATTACAATGTGGTTTTAATTTGCATCTTCCTTATGACAAATTAACCTTAATTTGATTACTGTAAGGCACTTAGAAATGTGATTTAAATTCATATAAAGATGGAGTAAAATGCATACAAAGTTGCTTTCATACTTGGAAAGTTATATAAAATGATTTCTATGTAAGCTTTTACAGTGTAGTCTGAGTCCATAAATACTGATTACAAAAAACACATCTGTAGGTGAGTTACAATACCTCACTTATAATTCCACATTCATGTTATATTAGCTTAATATTTTTCAAATATATTTTTGCATACAATTTTCCCTTTCTTTTTGAGTAGTCTTAGGTATTTTGTATGGTTCCAGCACAGTGAGTTAGGTTACTATTGTTTGGAAGCACACGTCTGCGTATCTGCACCATGATGATATGACGCGCCCATACCCCCCATTTCGTATTTTGTCAGAAGTGTATAGCTATCACCGACAAACTTTGCAGTAGAAATTTACTCCCAATTTCAAATGGACTTATCTTGAATAATCTCTTAACTGAAGCATAACAGGTTTTGAATTCTGTTAGAATAGTTGTTTTACTATCTTTTAATTTTATAAAATGTCAAAGTTACTTAATACTTTTATTTAAAAAGTAAAACAAAGCTTTTCCTCTCCTTTACCCACATTATAGCCCAGCGGAGGGGAAAAGCATTGGCCCCAGGCCAAAATCGTAAAAGCTTTCAATTAACTAACAATAATTGCTGGCATGTTGCCATTTAAATATCCTTGTCTCGTTATCTCTGGTTGCTTTATCAAACCCATAGGTCACTAAAGCCCACTTTTGAGACAAAGATTATTTCTCCCCAAAAGTCAAGGGAAATGTAAAAAAATGAAATTAGTGATTAAGGATAGAAGTTAATTAATACAATCATTTTGGCTTAATTATTTAAAGTCCAGTTTTTTTCCTCCAGCAAACCTGAAAATACACTATCCTCCAGCTATCAGAATTATATTGAGATTTACAATTTTTCATTGATGAATTTATAGCTCTCACATATACAAAGGGAAGAAATAGAGAGAAAATCTTGAAAGTAATCCACACAAAAATGGTTATGTGCTGACACATATACATCAATTTTCACATACACACACCCCTGCACTTTTTTAAAAAGGCAGCCTCTTTCATATTAATGTAATTTTTGTTTCTAGCTAAGCAATCTTAATAATTCTTTAAGAGACATCATTGCCTAATGAGCGATCTTTCTTAATTGTATAATCTTTGATCACCATTTCAAAAACCATTTTATCCATTTTAAGTGTACAATTCCGTGACATTAAGTACACTCACAATGTTGTACAGCCGTCACCACCATCAATTTCCAGAAATTTTTCATCTTCCTAAAGTGAAACGCTGTACCTAGTAACAATAACTTTTCATTACCCACCCTCCTCTACCCGTGGCAACTAGCATTCTATTTCCTGGCTCTATGAAAATGAATTTGACCAAACTATGTACCACATGTCTGTGAAATCATACAGTATTTGTCCTTTGGTGTCTGGCTTAATTCACTTAGCATAATGTCTTCAAGGTTCTTCTACGTTGCAGTATGTGTCAGAATTTCCTTTCCTTTGAAGGCTGAACACTTTTTCATTGTATAAATATATCGTGTTTTGTTTATCCATTCATCTGTTACTAGACATTTGGGTTGCTTCCATGTTTTGGCTGTTGTGAATAATGCTGCTATGAACATTGGTATACAAGTATCTGTTCAAGGCTCTGCTTTCACTTCTTTTGGCTACATACCCAGAAATGGAATAGCTGGATTGTGTGGAAATACCATGGCTAATTTTTTGAGAAACTGCCATACAATTTTTCTCAATAATGGCACTATTTTACATTCCTACCAGCAATGCACAAGGCGAACATTAAATTTTAAACCCAACAACTCTGAATAGCTTTTATACAAATCTATAACCTTCAGGACCTGCATTTTTCTATGTCTATCTATCATCTATCTATCTAACAATCATCTATCTACCTACCTACCTATCCATTTCCAGAGATACTTAGAATGAAAACTATCATTTGCAATTGATGAAAATGCCCTGAATCAGGAGGCAGTTTTGATTGGCAAGTACCTAATTGGCCCCTCTCTTGCTGTGAGTCTCTTATTCTTCTAGGCAGCCATGTATTCTAGAGAAAGTCCCCAAACAGAACTGCCCAGAATGGTCCTCTATTTGTAAGTTACCCATTTTTGATAATCTAGTTGGATTCTCCTGTTTTTCTTCTTCCTCCTGTCCCCAGATTAATTTTGTCTTTAGTCTTTTACTACTTTTGCCAACACCCCCCTCTAAGAATTTATCCTCTGGCTTTCCTTGTACTCAGATCTTTTCACACCATGGGAGGTAAGTTGCTTTCTAAGGACCTTTCAGAAAGTGATGAGCATTTGATTAGAATTTGTTAGTGATAATTGTTGTGGACAGTTGAAAGACAAGAGGTTTTTTAATACCTCAAATATCTGGGTCGACAGACTTGATCATGTTTGTTTTGGAGAACTGACCATTTCGTCACTTGGAGTGAGGAAGAGGAGGTGGAAGAGGTAGGGACAGTGCAGGGGTTCATTCTCATTAGAGGATGTGGCTTTCTAGAATTGAGCCCTCATGTTTATTTGAACTGATGCTATAGGACAAGTCTCCAGCGGGTCCTTCCCTAGCTTCCCGCATGCCTTCTGACAGATTCCTCTTCCTAAGAAGGCTGCGACAAGAACTGGCAATTGGTGTCAGAACTGCTGCGATTTCCTTCTGTCCTCACTGCCAGCCCCTCCTGAGACTCCTGCACTGGATCACCTTCCCCACAGCTTCTCAAGGTTGGAGGGCCCTGGAACTCTGTCCCAAGACCTCTTCTCTGGTCTGGCTGACCTCATTTCCCAGGTAATTTCTCCCAGTCCCATGCATTAAATAAACCTGTATGCTAATAACTCCCAAATGTATGTCTCCTGTCTTTTTTTTCTGATTCTAAATTTGTTGATCCAACTGCCTACACACTATCTCAAATCGGATGCCTGAGAAGAGGGTTAGAGTCAACATGTCTAAAATCAAACTTTAGATTTTTTTTCTACCCAAGTAAATGTTCACCTTTTCCTCTCTTTCCAGCTCAGTAAATGGCTCCATCATTTATCTAGTAGCTTAGGCCAAAATTCTTACTGTCATCTTGGATTCCTTTTTTCTCCACTGTTATGTCTAATTCAATCTGCAAGTCCTGTCACTTTTACCTTCAAAATATACCCTGAAAACTCTACTATTTCTCACCTCCTTCACTGTTCACAACCTTCCCATGTCACTATCAGATCTTTCCTGGATTCCTGCACTGGTCCCACAAATGGTTACGGGGCTTCCTCACTGGGCCCTTTGTAGTCTTATCTCCACAGGCTTTCCAGGATTTGAGAATATTAATCCAGTCAAATCACCCCCGTCCTTATCCCTCTAAGGGCTTCTCATTTTATTCCCAGAAAAAAACCTGAAGTCTTTGTCATGACCTGCAGGTCACGTAACGCCCTGTGGACCTGCTCCTGTCCTCCACTCCTGTCTCACCTCCTGCTGTTCTTTGTCCCATCCCTCTACTGTACCCACACTGGACCTCTGGATGTTCCTCACGTACACCCAGCATTCCTACCCCACATTCCTGAAACTTGCTTTCCCCTAATCCTGGATCACACTTCCCACAGTTTGCACATGCCTCATTGCCTCACTTTATTTGGGTCTTCGCTCATATGCCACTCTCTCTGAGAGGTCGTCTCTCACTCCTTGTGTCAAATTTCACCCTTCTGACAATATAGTAGGTTGTATCAAATGAAATTGCCATTTAAGGCCAGGCACAGTGGCTCATGCCTGTAATTCCAGAACTTTGGGAGGCCAAGGCAGGTGGATCAGGAGGTTGAGAGTTCGAGACCAGCCTGACCAATACGGTAAAACCCCGTCTCTACTAAAAATACAAAAATTAGCTGGGCGTGGTGGTGGGTGCCTGTAATCCCAGCTACTTGGGAGGCTGAGGCAGGAGAATCATTTGAACCCAAGAGGCAGAGGTTGCAGTGAACCAAGATTGCACCATTGCCCTCCAGCCTGGGCGACAAGAGTGAAACTCCATCTCAAAAAAAAGAAAAAAGAAGAAAGAAATTGCCATTAAAACAAAAATAGAGATGAGGTCTCCCTGTGTTGCCCAGGCTGATCTTGAACTCCTGGGCTCAAGCAATCTTCCCACCTCAGCCTCCTGAACTGCTGAGATTACAGGTGTGAACTATGGCACCTGGCCTGAAATAGCCATTTTTGTAGGTAAAAAAAAAATGGTAAATATTGTCAATTCCAAGTGGTTCAACACACACATATAATGTTACTGTGCTTACCACTGCCTGTCATACTTCCTATATGTATTGGTTCATTGCTTATGTATTGGCTTTTTTGTCTGTCTCCTCCACTACAGTATAAGCAGCTTGGGTTGTTCACTTCTAGAGAGTTCCTGGAACAAAGAGACGTTCACAGATTATATGCTGTAAACTTCCATTTACCATCCAGCCCTTTGACAAATTAAGCTCGTTAAATTGCTCTCTGCTAGTCACACTGGTATTTTTGAAGCCAAGCTCTTTTACTTCTTATCAAGATTCATACTCTTTTGTACTCAGGATTTCATTTTGGAGATCCTCCCATCTCTCTTATTCTGTCTTCTCTTTCAGATTGTTTGATTATGGGATCAAACTGCAATTTCCTCTGACCTTCTGAAAACTGTGTACCCATTTAGAACCCACATCAGAGCCTTTCCAGAATGCTTTTCCTTGGGCATTTTAATCCCTGCTGTGAAAGACATTCTCGGACTCACTGGCTCCAGAGACTCCAGTACTTCGGCTTCAACAACCAGTTCTTCCTGGTAGGTCAGAATTAAATTTAGCAGAGAAGTTACTTTTGTTTCTTCCTCTTCCTCCTGCAAAATAAAATTATTAGTAAGACAAGGTCAAAAATGCATGTTCTGCTTTTAGAGAAATTAGATTTCCAGCAGAAATACAGAGAGCTAAGTTCCCATTACATCTTTGACTTGCAAATATGTCAATTTTGTGATTTTTAAAAATGTGCACCCCATGTTTATTGCAATGCTATTCACAATAGCCAAGACATGCAATCAACCCAAGTATTCAACAGACAAGTGGATAAAAGAGAATGTGGTATATATACAAAATGGAATACCATTCGGCCATTAAAAAGAATGAAATCCTGTCATTCACTGCAAGACGGATGGAACTGGAGGACACTATGTTAAGTGAAATAAGCCAGGCACAGAAAGTTAAACACCTCATGTTCTTACTCATATGTAGAAATTTTAAAAAGTTTACTCAGATATAAAAAGCAGAACAGAGGTTACTAGAGGCTGGGAGGGGCAGCAGAAGGGCAAGGACAGGGAGACATTTGTTAAAGAATACAAAATTACAGCTAGACAGGAGGAACAAATTCTAGTGTTTTATAGCACTATAGGATGACTAAACAATGTATTATATACTTTATTTTATTTTTATTTTTGAGACAGAGTCTTGCTCTGTTGCCCAGGCTGGAGTGCAGTGGTGTGCTCTCAGCTCACTGCAACCTCTGCCACCTGGGTTCAAGTGATTCTCCTGCCTCACCTTCCCGAGTAGCTGGGCTTACAGGTGAGCAGCACCACACCCGGCTAATTTTGTATTTTTAGTAGAGACGGGGTTTCAGGATCTTGGCCAGGCTGGTCTTGAACTCCTGACCTCGTGATCCACCCACCTCGGCCTCCCAAAGTGCTGGGATTACAGGCGTGAACCACCACATCCGGCTATATACTTTCAAATAGCTAGTAGAGATGGTACTGAATGTTCCCAAGAGAAAGAAGCAATAAATGTTTGAGATGATGGATATGTCCTCATCTGATCACTACACATTGTATGTATCGAAACATCAGTATGTACTCCCTAAATATGTATAATTATCATGTGTCAATTGAAAATAATTTTTAAAGAATCAGTATAATACCATCAGAGAGTTTTAGAAACAGGAAAAAAAATTGTCCATAATTTCCCTTTCACGCTAGCACAATTTCTGACATTTCTGTATTTTTCTACATAAATGTATAATTTTGCAGTTGAAAATAGTATAGTATACAATTTTGTATCTTATTTTGTTCACTTATCATCATAAGGTTTTCTTCATGTTATCACATGGGTTCCTAACTACACAATGGCTGCAGAATATTCTGTCAAGTGGTTAGAACCTACTTTGACAAACTAGTCCCCTAAAGTTATTGTTTCTCATTTTTAATCACTATACTGTTCCTTTTTGCATTTGGCTTTTTTCCTGCCTTTGGATTATTTTATTAGGATAAAGTCCCACACCTGAGATTATTGAGCTCAAGGACAGAAACAGAGCAGACAAGTCTCCTAACACTGGGTGGTGGGCTGCTTCCCACAGACTGAACCCTGCGGCTACTGCAGCACTATTCACAATAGCCAAGATACGCAGTCAACCACAGTCTCCATCAACAGATGAACGGATAAGAAAATGCGGTACATAGGCGCAATGGGGTACTCTTTAGCAATAACAAGGAATGAAGTTCTGTTATTCGTGGCAGCAAGGGTGGAGCTGGAGGACACTGTGTTAACTGGGATAACACCACGACGGTGACCAGAAGTGAAACCAGTCTCATCCTCTTTGCGGCTCCTTTCCTGACACACCTCAGCTGCCTCACCTCTGTTCTCAGCTCCTCACAGGGCAGCCCAGGTGAGCAGTTTTTGACTCTGTCCTATCCTGAAGTGGCCACAGGGACAGTGCCTGGCATCTGCCACAGACCATCGAGGGGCAATGAAGAAGTGGTCGGGGCAGAGGTAGCACTGCTTATCCACGAGGGCCGTGGCCAGCAGCAGCCCAGCCGCCAAGAGCACCTCTCGGCAGGTGAGGCCTCTCCTGCTGTCCTGGGGCTTCTGTTCCATGTCCATCTCCTCTGTAATTTCCTTCCAGGTACACCTTCTCCCTGCTAAGGTCTCCACCCAGGTACCTGGTCAGTCTGTGCTCTGGTTGGCCCCCAGGGACTGGTTTGGAAGCATCCTGGGATTCTGCAACAGCTTTCCATGGAGGCTTCCACTTCCTCCTCTTGTCCAGTCTACTCTCCACACAGCAAACAGGATTGTTTTTCTGCTGCCCCACGGCCCATAGCCATGCTGGCCCTGCACCCACCCGCCACTCCAGGCCTGCATGCAGCCTCTGTGATCTTTTTAGGAAAATGTTAATCAGAGTTCCGTCTTACTTGGTTGATGCTACTATACTTACTTATGGCATGTCAGGTCTTTCCAAGCCATTTGACAGTGGATAGAATGTTCAGTCACCAATATGACAATGCTTAGGGCTTTCCCCAAGGAATGCATGCAAAGAATATAACTTGAGTTCCTAATCATACTTGATTTAAAGTGTTGTTTGAATGCCAGGCTGCAAATGGGAGAAGAGTAGGAATTAAGGGCCTGGATTTGGAGTCAGACATACTCATTTTTTAATCCTACTGCTCCTGTGTGTTATTAGTCAGAAAAACGGAAATCAAGCCAGTAATTTCACAGAAAAGAGCTTCATAGAGGGAATTGGTTAAATTGGTATTGAAGACAAAAAGGGGACAGTGGGCCACCAAAGAGATCATAACTTCAGGAAGCAGCTACTGCCCCTGGGATGTTGGGAATAATTAAGTTCCTCTTCAAAGACTCAACTTCCTGGTCATAATTTGCAACACTATAAATCCCTACCATCTTCTTCTCTCCCCCTCTTCTTTTCACCTCCTTTTCCTGAAAATTGTGCATTTACCCTGCTTGGAAAAGTTTAAGTCTTAGCCAATCGCAATCAGCTTAGATTGTGTGGTCCAACCCCAGCCAATAGGGAAAGGACACAGAAACAGGAACTGCTTTAGGGATAAAAATCCCTTATCTCCTTTGTTCAGTGTGCTCTTGCAGTTGTTATGGACACAAGCAGCACCCTTCTGCAGAAGTAAAGTTGCCTTGCTGAGAAGCTCTCTGTCTGAGTGCTGGTTCTTCTTTGTGGCACTGAGCACTTGTTTCCAAAAAGGGCAAGGGGAACGAAGAGAAGAGGATGAGGTTATTAGAACCTAGAGGCTTAGAGTAGAAACACGTTGTAATTGGGACCTGGATTTCTGGGGAGTAGGTGCCAGTGGACCGGAGCTGGTATTTCTGAGGAGTTCATTCTGGGAGGGTAGAAAATGACTGCTGATTGGATAAAGAAAATGTAGTACATATACACCATGGAATACTATGCAGCCTTAAAAAATAATGAGATCATGTCTTTTGCAGGAATATGGATGGATTAGTTTCCTTAGGAAACTAATGCAGTAATAGAAAATCAAATACCACATGTTCTCCCTTGTAAGTGGGAGCTAAATGATGAGTACTCATGGACACAAAGAAGGGAACAACAGATACGGGGGCTTCTTTGAGGGTGGAAGGTGGGAGGATGGAGAAGAGCAGATGAGGAACTATTGCGTACTAGGTTTAGTACCTGGATAATGAAATAATCTGTACAACAAGCCCTCTGACATGAGTTTACTTATATCACAAACCTGCATATGTACCCTCAAACATAAAATAAAAGTTTAACAAGAAAGAAAACGGCCGTTGCTGAGGTGAAAAACCATTATTGAGATGATGCAGACAGAAACAGGAGGCAAACAGGAGGGAGCAAGTCTCCTCTCCCTCATCCAGCCTCAATGTCCTTCTGGCATGCCAACAAAACACCAGCCAGCTGACCTTACAGAAATGTGGTTTGCAGAATCCCCACCTCGGCATCACAAAGCACAGTACAAAAGGGCGGGTTTGCAACAGAAAGAAAATGGCTTAATTACCTTAGGTAAATTACATAGCCTCTCTAAGCTTCAATTCCTATACCTGTATAACGGGGAGAAATACCTCCTCTCAAGGTTACCGTAAGGATTAAGTGAGATAATGGATACAGATTGCTCAATAAGAACATTGAAAGTAGCTGCAGATCTATGTCCCTGATACCCCATCTTTAGCCTCAACATGGCAGCCAGAGGGAGACAAGGATAGGGAGAAAGATGGAAAGAGGAGAGAAGAGCAAGTAGGAGAAGGAGGAGGGAAGAATGGAAAGAATGCAAGAGGTACTTGGGACCACCATCAGAGAGAAGGGCAAAAGCCCTGTGGACCAGTCCCTGTCTCTCTGGGAAGGCTTTCCCCATGTTGAACAAATTACATGCTCCAGGTGCTTTTAATGACATCTGGGGTTGTGATTTCTGCAAAATCAAGAGAACTAATAAGAGTAGCTGGAGGTATGTGATCATTTTCTAAAAAGTTGAAGGCTCAGTGGTTTGGCAAAAGATGGCAGCAGGAGATCTTAATGAGTTAGACCACAAATTAATCTTGCCTTGTTTCTCCTTTAACTGTCATTTCCCCCTATATCTTTGACTGAGTCTAGCAGCTATTCAACTGTGTAATTAAGTCACTTCTAAGACAGCCAAGAAGCTGGGTCAGTACTATATGTTCTAGTGATCACTGGCTATCAAGGTAAAGCTTGAATTGATACTTTGAGCAGTTACCAAATGCATGCTGCCCCATTTTCATGGAAACTGGCAACTGAAAATGCTACTGGTATTCAGAACCCCACCGCCATAAACAAGTCCAAGGAGGGATAAAATCCAGAGCTAGCCTGATGCCTCCAACAATATTTCTCAAACTCTTAGGTTGGTGTAAAAGTAATTGAGGTTTTGGACTGTGAAATCTAAATCATTATAAGTAGGCTCAAACACATCTCTATTAATCAAAATAGAAACCATTACAATCAACACTTTTTTGCTAATGAGAAATAAGTTTATGACTGTAGCATAAAAATGTGTGCTTTGGGATTAGACAAACTCTCAGAAAGCATTTTCTACATCTTGCTGGTTGTGGAAGCGTTTTCCCTGCAAAAAGTTGTCGAGATGCCTGAAGAAGTGGTGACTGGTTGGCGAGAGGTCAGGTGAGTACGGCACATGAGGCAAAATTTCACAGCCCAATTCATTCAACTTTTGAAGTGTTGGTTGTATGAAGTGCAGTCAGGTGTTGTTGTGGAGAAGAATTGGGCCCTTTCTGTTGACCAATGCTGGTTGCAGGTGTGGCAGGTTTTGGTGCATTTCATTGATTTACGTGTTTTTTTTTTTTTTTTTTCTTCCAGAAAGCTGTAATGGATCAGACTGGCAGCAGACCACCAAACAGTGACCACGACATTTTTTTGATGCAAGTTTGGCTTTGGGAAGTGCTTTGGAGCTTCTCTTCTCGGTCCAACCACAGAGCTGGTTTGTTGTTGGTTGTTGAATAAAATCCACTTTTCACTGCATGTCAAAATCCAATGGACAGATGGTTCATTGTTGTTGCATAGACTAAGAGAAGATGACACTAAAAACGATGATTTTAAAAAAATGTTTGCTCAGCTCATGGGGCACCCACTTATCGAACTTTTTCACCTTTCTAATTTTCTTCAAATGTCAAGCAACCATAGAATGGTTGGCATTGAGTTCTTCCGCAGCTTCTCATGTGGTTGTAAGAGGATTGGCTTTGATGGTTGTTCTCAGTTGGTCATTGTTAACTCCCAATGGCCAGCCACTACACTCCTCATCTTCAAGGCTCTCCTCTCCTTTGCAGAATTTCTTTTTTTTTTTTTTTTTTTTTTTTTTTTTT
>NW_016814053.1:3415483-3420197 GCF_001698545.2 Rhinopithecus bieti | reverse complement strand
GATGCCTCGCCCTGCTTCAGCTCTCGCTGGTCAGGCTGCAGCAGCTGACCAGCACCGATTGTCCGGCACTCCCTAGTGAGATGACCCCAGTACCTCAGTTGAAAATGCAGAAATCACTGGTCTTCTGTGTCGCTCGCGCTGGGAGTTGGAGACTGGAGCTGTTCCTATTCGGCCATCTTGCTCCGCCCCTAGAGACCTGCAGAATTTCTTGACCCACCACTGCACTGTACATTCATTAGCAGTTCCTGCGCCAAGCGTGTTGCTGATGTTGCGAGTTGTCTCCACTGCTTTATGACCCATTTTGAACTCGGAAAAGAAAATTGCTCAAATTTGCTTTTTCTCTAATATAATTTCCATAGTCTGAAATAAACATAAAATAAACAGCAAGTAATAAGTCATTAGAAAAAAAAAAACATAAAGCAAGAAATGCGCATTAAAATGATGTATAACATAACCACATTTAAGAATGTATTCCAATATCAAACAGCAGATTTCAACAATGCAAAAACCACAGTTACATTTGCACCAGCCTAATGGCTAGGAATGAGAAAAACAGACAGGATAAAATATAGTCTAAGAAATGGAAAATGTTACAGTTCACTCTATTCCACCTGGACAGGAAGAATCTTCACATCCCACTTAGAGGTGTGCCCCTTTGCCTTTATCCTTATTTTCTTCCTGGAGATTGTATATAAATGCCTTATAGTGAAAAAGAGCCACTTTCTGAAAGTGTAAATTGAAATGTGCTGGCTGTATAAACTTATCAAATTAGTTTTGCTGTTGGAGGAAATGTTAATTAAAAGGCTGCTTTGAAATAAGGAAGTGTAATAAAACATTTTTCATTTTGTTTGCCTTCACACCAGCCACATTCACTTTTATGATCTAATTTTTATTTTTCTTATTTAATGGATGACATTAGATTTGTCTTCCCAGCAGGTTCATTTTCAAAAAGTTAATGAAGTCAAGCTAAGCATATATGGTAGATCATTAGGGTTTCTGCTTACAGTCACCAATATCCCATAGTCTTGTATTCCACTTTCTGTTTGGGGACACAAGGGGATTTATCAGAAAAATGAATTCCTATTTCTAAATGCAGAGGACACAGCCATGTCCTCTGATTCATGTATTATGAAATCACTTGGGAAGTATCAGAGTTACAGAGGAAACAGACCCTGTCCATCTTCTCCCAATAAGTAAATTTGCCATGAGATGAGGGTTTTTGTGGCTTTACATAATAAAGAGCTGAACGAAAGAAAGATTTGATCTATGAGAACCAAAACTCGAGAATTTTTTAATTAATGTGTAGTCACCCAGTCTTATTAGGGGTTAGGGATCAGCGTTGTAAGCATTTGTTCAAGGCTGGTAACATTTAACTTTTATAAAATCTTTTCTTTGTTTAAAGGTGAGACTTGACCCTTCTTTTCTCACATGAGGCTTCTTATGGAAAGAACATGGGATCTGGGGTCTAAAGTCCTTGGTTAGTCTGCTATTTCCAGCCAAGATGGAGTAATAGAAATGAGATTTAAAATTCCTACCTGAAACAACCACAAAACTAGGGGGAAAAAAATGAAAGAATGTTTTTCAAAACATGGAAAACAGGAAACAGAGTTCTGTGACACTTGAGAGATGGTAAAAAATGAGGTGAGCCTTACAATCTATAGACTCAGTGCAATTCTAAGTAAAATCTCAGACATTTTTAAATAGAAATTGACAAGCTGATTTTAAAATTTGTAAGGAAATGCAAAGGACCAAAAATAGTCAAAACAACTTTGAAAAACAACAGCAAAGTTGGAGGGCTTATCTGCCTGATTTCAAAACTACTTATTATAATGCTATAGTAATCAGTATGGTATTGGCATAAAAATAAACAAATAGATCAATGGAACAGGATAGAGATTATAATAATGGAGTTACATATATCTGGTCAATTGACAGTCAACAAAGGTAAAAAGGAAATTCAGGGGAGAAAGGATAGTCTTTTCAATAAGTGGTGCTAAAAAAAAATTAGATATCCATTTGAAACAAAAAGTAAATAAATTTTAACAACTCCAATACACATCTCACATCATTTGAAAAATTAATCAGAATAAATCATAGACCTAAAAGCAAAGCCAAAACTACAAAACCTTTAGAAGAGCATGTAGGAGAAAATCCTTGTGACCTTGGGTTACAAAGACTTGTTAGATACAGAACTAAAAACGTGATCCAAAAAACGTTTTTGATAAATCGGACGTCATTAAAATTTGAAACACCCACTCCTCAAAAGACACTATTAAGACAACGAAAAGGAAATCTACAGAATGAAAGGAAATATTTGAAAAATCACATATCTGATAAAATATTTCTATATGAATATATAAGGAATTCACAAAACTCAATAATAGGCCAACGAACAACCCAATTTTTAAACAGGCAAAAGATTTGAACAGACACTTCACTAAAGAAGATATTTGAATGACTAATAGGCACATGAAAATACGTTCAACATCATTAATTATTATGGAAATGCAAATTAAAATCACAATGAGATGTTACTACCAATTACAGTGTCCAAAGTGGAATAGACTAAACATACCAAGTATTGGCAAGGATGTGGAGAAGCTGAAATTCTCATACATGCT
The DNA here is from genome assembly GCF_001698545.2 of Rhinopithecus bieti. NCBI lineage: Eukaryota > Metazoa > Chordata > Mammalia > Primates > Cercopithecidae > Rhinopithecus > Rhinopithecus bieti. Next base: position 3,417,576 of record NW_016814053.1, on the reverse strand, counting down.
GGTATGACCACTTTGGGAAAACGGTTTAGCTATTTGTGAAAAATCTAAACATATACTGATCTAATAATGCAGACATTCAATTTTTAGATTTTTATCCCAAAGAAGTGAAAACTTAGGTCTGCTGCAAATATTTTCACATCACTGTTTATAGAACCTTTATTCACTATAGCCCCAAAGTAGAAATAATCTAAATGTCCATCATCAAGAGAATGAATAGTGGCATACCCATGTAAAGACATATTCCCTAACAATAAAATGGAATAATACACAAAACAACATGAATGAATCTCATGATAATTATGCCAAATCAAGCCAGACAAAAATGTATATACACTGTATGTTTCCATTTATATAAAATTCGTATAAAATGAAAACTGTAGTGAAAGCAAATCAATGGTTGCCTGGGCATGGCAGCATGGGGGTGGAGATTGGGGGATTCCAAAGGGGCATGAGGAAATGGGTGGGATAAAGGATATGTTCATTATCTTGATTGCGGTGCTGGTCTCATGGGTTTATACTGTCAAACTGATCAAAGACCAAATTTTGTATTTTAAATACGTGCATGCAGTCTATTGTATGTCAATTATACTTCAATAAAGTTGTTTAAGATAAAGTTCTGTCTTCAAGTCACAGTTGTGTAATCTCAAGTGTTTTCACCTCTCTGCACCTGAGTTCCCTCAAGGGTCAAGTAAGAATCACACACACCTCACAAGGTTGCTGTGCCAGGCGAGATCTTGTAGCAACAACCCCCAAAAAAGCACTAAATCAATGCCATGAAGAGTGTCTTGTCTTCCCTGTAAGGAACTTAATTTTCTGATTGATCCCTCAGCAGAATGGCGGTGTTCCCTCTCTAGGTCGTCCCTTTTATCTTCAGAAAGCAAAGAACATGACTTTTGAAGCTAGAGTCCTTAGATCTCTTAAATGCCTTTAGAAACAACGTTAGACTGGGAAAAACGAGAACACACAGGAAATTAAAAAGCAGCAGCATAAGCATCTGTAGCTTTGTTGAGCACTTGTGAAAACTGGGCTTGCCCTACCTTCAAGGGATGCAATAAATTTAAGCCATCTGGCCTATGTGTAACCCCTGCACACACACATGAATATACGTATCATATTCATATGATACACAATTATGAAGGGAAAATAATTATAAAAAATAAACCACAGCCAAGCATGGTGGCTAATGCCTGTAATTCCAGCACTTTGGGAGGCCGAGGCAGGCGGATCACGAGGTCAGGAGTTCAAGACCAGTCTGGCCAACATAATGAAACCCCGTCTCTACTAAAAATACAAAAATTAGCCGGGCGTAGTGGTACATGCCTGTAATCCCATCTACTCCAGAGGCTGAGGCAGGATAATCGCTTGAACTTGGGAGACGGAGGTTGCAGTGAGCCAAGATCGCGCCACTACACTTCAGTTTGGGCAACAGAGTGAGACTTTGTCTTAAATAAATAAATAAATAAAACGCATATACTTTAGAGTCAGACTTTGAATCAGATCCTGACTCACTGGCTTCGTGACACCTTGGACAGCTCCCTCAGTCTTGCTGAGCCTCAGTTTCCTCACTTGTAGAACACTATCCTGGAGTAAGAAACTGGAAAAAACAAACAAAACCATGTAAAATACCTAGGACAGTACCTGGCACAGGACGATGCTCAGTGAAACAGCTTCCCTGAGGTAACACACCAGACTGTGATGACACTTGAATTCAAACTTCCTGGTCCCGGGTCAATAATTTTTCTATTATCCTGTTGCTAGTTTACCTGGGTAGTCTGTGGCAGAGGTGTCTTAACTCTCAGTCTGGTGTTGCTGCCACTGCACAAGGTCATTTTTAAAAATCACCACTAATGAGAATCTATTAATTAGGGGAAATGGCCCCTAGAGATGTAATCACACTGGTTGAGGGACCAGGGAAAATCCCTTTGGACCCTATTCCAGTGCTACTCATTACTACCAGGTCAGTCCCCAGTGTGAAACCTGTGTCTCCACTGGTCATTCCCTGTTTGCTACTGTGCCTGCAGCAGAACCCTTTCCAGAGCTTTCTACCTGGAAATCGCATCACCTTCCCCTGCCCAGCCCCCGCCCCCGTCCCC
>NW_016814053.1:3354838-3415246 GCF_001698545.2 Rhinopithecus bieti | reverse complement strand
CCACACTGGACTGGGCTGGATGTTGGGAGTACATAATTGTTGTTGTGGCGGCCCTCAACCACAAGATGGCAGCACACGACTCTCTTCTTTCAGAAAAGAAACCTGCAGCAGGGGAATTTTGCAACCTGGCACGTTTCAATTAAGATGAAAATATATTTTTAAAAGTTGTCTCTGTCACCCTTGAAATGGTAAGCATAAACCAAAGAACACAAAAGGAGACTGCTAAGGCATGAGGATTAGGGATGAAGGGAAGACTGGAGTAGACAGACCCTGTAGAGGTGCTTGGAAGCTGTAGGATTTGCCTTCTTGGTGTTTGCACTAGGTCTTGCTGCTGCCTTCTTCTTTGTTCACATTCTTGCCAGAGCTCAGAACTCCAAAATGAACTGTCCTAGGGGTCTCTGCCCTTGATCGAGTCTATCTGAGCCTTGACCAGGCTTTAAAATTATGAATTCCTCTATTTCCATAAAGATGTGAGTGTATTCCTTATTTCTTTTCCCATAATATCAAGGGCACGGGGTTTTTTTGTTGTTGTTTTTTACATGTCTCTGCATGTTCTCTGCTGCTGCACGTCCACTTCAGACATCACTTATTGTTGTGGTTATGCCAGTATCAGGAGACAGAGTGGATTTTAATCTCCATCCCACCGCAGACACACCAAGGTCTGAGCTAAAGTAGTCTTGGCTACCCACAGCACCTCAGCCCCAGGGCCCTCTGCTGACATGTTCTCATCTTCTTTCCAAGTTCTTCCTTTTCACCTGGAATGTAAACAGCTGTGAAGGGCAGCGTGTGGCACCTAAAGCATTTTAAACTCCTTGGGAACTCATAAATCTTTTTTTTTTTTTTTTTTTTTTTTGAGATGGAGTCTCGCTCTGTCGCCCAGGCTGGAGTGCAGTGATGTGATCTCGGCTCACTGCAAGCTCCGCCTCCTGGGTTCAAGCAATTCTCCTTCCTCAGCCTCCCAAGTAGTTGGGATTGCAGGCATGCACCACCACATCTGGCTAAATTTTTTGTATTTTTTTTTTTTTTTTTTTAGTATAGATGGGGTTTCACCATGTTGGCCAGGCTGGTTTCAAACTCCTGACCTAAGGGGATCTGCCTGCCTCGGCCTCCCAAAGTGCTGGGATTACAGACGTGTGTCACCACACCTGACTGATTTTTGTATTTTTAGTAGAGACGGGGTTTTACCATGTTGGCCAGGATGGTCTCAAACTTCTAATCTCAAGTGATCCACCAGCTTGGCTCCCAAATGTGGGGATTTCATAAACCTCATGTTTCAAGCAGAAGAATATTTTGATTACCTAAAGTAACTAGAAGCTCTGCGCTTAAATTGGGAATCACCATCTTTCCCTTTAGGTCTTGAGGAAATGTGATACAGATGCATAGACGAACAATCGAAATATAAACTCTTGAGGGGGTGGGGAGAGTCGGTTAGTGATGAACCCTAATGCAGAAGTGAGCAGGGTGCGGTGGCTCACACCTTAGCTAGGCTTAGGTGGAGGGGGCGCTGGGGTGAGGAGACATTCTCCTCAGAGAGCAGTACCTGAGGGGTGGAAGTGAGAAACAACAAAATGCAAGCAAGAAACCACAGGCAGCTCTGTCCTGCGAGAGAGTGAAGCACGGAGGAGAGTCAGTAATGGAGAGGCTCTTGCCATAGGCAATATTGGTCATAGGGTGCCTTGTACGCCATTCAAAGTAGCTGGGGCTCTTGCTCTAGGTGATGGATGGTCGCTCAAGGGTTTGACGAAGACAGTTCATATTTCAAATAGATTGCTGAACCCTTAAGGTGGAGGAGATATTTTGGAAGGCTGTTCCTGTAAGTAGGGAAACCACTGGGGGGGCACTGTTGCAGTAATGCAGGAAGGAGACAAAAGGGGTCAGAGCCAGGGTACGGGACAAGATACGGGGGGCATTTAGGAGCCCACTCAGGAGGACCCCATCAACTGGTTGGATGTAAAGTGTCAAGGGTGGCTTCAAAGTTTTTAGCTTAAAGAAATGAGATGATGGCATCACCACCTGAAATAGAGACTTTTAAGGAAGTGTTGGTTTAGAAGGGAACCCTGGTGATGAAAATGGTTTTGTGTATGCTGAGACAGAGGTGCTCGGAGGACCTCTAGGTGGGGTGACCAGCAGGCAGGTAGAATACACAGCAGAAGCCTGAGAGAGGGCTTGGGCTTGGGACGTTGATTTGGGAGACACCAATGGTTGGGTGCAGTTAAAACCAGGAGAGTGAATGCAATTGCCCCAGAAGCAGGTGAAGAGGAAGAAAAGCAGGCGGTCAAGGAGAGAACTCTGGGAACATCAACATTTACGGGATAAGCAGCAGAGAGAAGCTGTTGGGAAGAGAAGTCCATAAAGGAGAGGGAGAAGGAATGTCAGAGAGGTATAAAGAGAGGCAGAAAGTGTTGCCCTAGACACCAAGTGACTAGAGACCCTCGAGAGGATGGAGCCCACAGTTTCAAATACAGCAGAGAGACCCAGCGAGGTGAAGACTGAAAACTCTCCATGGGATGTGGCAGTGAAAAGGCTGCAGAAGTCAGAGGGTAATGGACTGAAGAGTGAATGGAAGCTGAGGAAGGAGAGATGGGGAGAGCAATTACATTCTGCATGGCACTGGATGGGAAGAGGAGAGAGGTGATGGGGTGGGGCTGGTGAAGTAGAGCTAGTGGGGTGGGGACTGGGCAGGGTTCAGCTGGGTACAGGACAAAGGAAGCTCTTTTGTTGTGTTCGTGGGATTGTTTAGAACAGGAGGGCCCTTGACACATTTGCAGACTGGGGGAAGAAACGAGTAGAGTGTGATAAATTGAAGGCGTAGGAGGAAGATGCAGAGGCGTGGTCCGAAGAGGGCTGGGGGAGGGTCAGGGGAGGTGCATGGGCTTTGCAGGAGGGTGTGAGCCTTGTCCTGAGACTGGAGGGAAGACCATCAGGCTGGGTGGATGGGCAGAGATGACTTTGTTAAGTGAGAGGGCGGGAAGTGGACTCTGCAAGAGAGCAGGTGAAACAAGATTAGAGGTGGGAGACCTTGGAGAACCGTGTAGCCTGGTGACCACCAGCACGGGCTCTGGAGTCAGGCTGACCTAGACTGCAGTGCCAGCTCCACCACTTACCAGCCATTTGGCCTTGGGCAAACTATCTGATCTTTCTAAGGACTCAGTTTCCGTATAAAATGGGGATGATAAGAAGACCTCTCTCAGAGGATTATTGTGAGAACTGAATGAGATTCCATGCATTCTCTGAAGGAGATTGACAATGATAAAGACCGTGCAGCGAATCGAGGAGCTAAATATGCCAGACAGATTCATGGTCTGAACAGTTAATATGTCTTTCAATTGCCTCCCACAAGACTGAAAATAACTCGGAGGGAGGGGTCATATGTCTTGCTTTTCTTGGTCTTCCTGGCATTCAGTGCAATGCCTGCTTCATCAAGGGCTCTCAGTCGTTTGTTAAATGACTGAATAAATGAATTGCACAGTCAACCCAGCCATAGCTCCAGCTCCCAACTGCCAGACTGTGCACTTCCCATTCTACCGCACTACCTTTCTTGGTCGAGCCTTCCCTGTTTACCAATATTGTTACACTATTTGTGATTACTAAAGAGTAACACTTCCTTGAATTGGTCACTATATTTTGCTTCTGGAAATGCAAAAGCACATTATTGTTTATCATGGAAGTCAGGTGATCTAGTTCTGCTAGTTAATTGACTAATAATTAATTAATTAACTACTAATTAAGTTAATTAATTCCTAAGAATTAAAAGGAAAGGAGAGGGTGATTTATTGCCAGAGAGGCCTCTCTAAGTGTTTTTATAGCCATTTTCATCCTGTGCGTGACTGAGCTTTAGCATGGTGACCAGGTTAAGGATCTGGATGCCAGAAAAGCCACACCTGGGCCTGGTGGGGCAGAGGAAGGGCTGCTGCAGCTGTGGAGCCAGAGCTCTCAGGCCTCGGCGGTTTCAGGTGCCCCAACCAAGTGAGAGCCAGAGTGGGCGCTTGGCTGCTGAAGGAATGTCAAGACATGAATAATGGAGGCCACAGGCACACCTTCCAGAGCTGTGTCTGCTTGCTATGCTTTTCAACCTTGGCCACCCCGCCTTAAAAAACAAAACAAAACAAACAAATAAAACACCTGTGAAAACATGAAAAGACCCAACATCTCCTTTCTTGCCCATCTCTCTCTCCTGCACCCTCAGATGAAATGCAGCAATGCAGCTGAAGTGCTCCCACAAATGTTCAGGTACAGGGCAGCCGGCAAGTCAGTGTGCAACGGAGGCAAAACAAGGAACTTGGAAGAGCCATAAACTGCACACCACCCCCTCCTCAGATAACCCCAGGCTTAGCAAAGGAACCTCTGCAAGTAGAGATGGAGTTTATATAGATTACATTTCCTCCTCCCCCAAGCCGCCAATCGCAAAAAGACAACTTTCTGGGTTCTTCCTACCAAACGACTCCCTTCTGACCACCAGAGGTCAGGCTGCAGTTACGAACAGGCAGTAGGTCCCCAAAGGAGAGCTCTGGCCTACTTCCTCCCAGGCTCTATGGGGCACGCCTGGAGCTCCCCCAGACTCACCCAAGCTCGCTCAGCAGGGGCCTGTGGGATTCCTTTCTCCTCTGTAATTGACACGGGCAGGCACACCCGCAGCTGCCTGGAGTGTGAGAAACTGAAGGTGCAGAAGAAAGATGAAGAGACATCTAAGAGGGCTGGAGGAGGCGCAGCGGAGGAGAATGAGCTTCCTGAATGAGTCATCCCCCCACTTCCATTTAGTAGGTTTAAGAACCACTCACCTAAGAATCCCGCGAAGCAGGGAGCTGATTAAAAAGCAGATTGAGCCGGGCGCGGTGGCTCACGCCTGTAATCCCAGAACTTTGGGAGGCCGAGGTGGGCGGATCACGAGGTCAAGACATCGAGAGCATCCTGGCTAACATGGTGAAACCCTGTCTCTACTAAAAATACAAAAATTAGCTGGCGTGGTAGTGCATGCCTGTAGTCCCAACTACTCGGGAGGCTGAGGCAGGAGAATTGCTTGAACCCGGGAAGGTGGAGGGTGCAGTGAGCCGAGATCCGGCGTCCACTGCACTCTAGCCTGGTGATCAGAGCGAGACCTGCATCCCAAAAAAAAAAAAAAAAAAAAAAAAAAAAAGCAGATTCCTGGGCTTTGTTTGTGAAGGCCGGTTCTGCAGCTTGGGAATTGGGCCCAATCCCCTGCATTTTATGCAAGCTCTATCGAGAGGTTCTGACGTTGGTGGTGCAAGGCTATACTTTGAGCAGATGATCCTTTATGCAGTTGCTCAAACCTGGGGCAGTCGCTAAGCACAGACTTTGGTTTTGTGCCATACCCGAGACTCAAGCAGGAGATGGGATTAGGCCTACGTGCCCTGCTACCTCAGGCCTGTAGGCCGTTGAATGCATGCTTGCTGGAACACCTGAAATGAGGCAGCTACTCCTGGCCCCATCCACTCCCAAGCTAGGAGGAAGGAAAATTCATACTGCTCTGTGCAGGATGAAGACCACTGCAGGCTGGTCCTGCCATCTCCAGATGCCTTCCTACTCCACATTCCTTCTCATCATTTCTGAGCACTGGTTTCCTTATTCTGTCCCCTTTGATATGCCTCCATCCTCCTTATTGCTCAGAAAAAGCATCCTGGATTTAGAGGCAGCTAAGCTCCCTTCCCAGAATAATCCTTGTTTGTCGTCCTTCCTTGGTGCTAAGACGCAATCTACCACGTGATTGTACTAGCAACTTTTCAGAGAGGAGTGGGAGTGAAATATGACATTAAATATCCATATCCAATGGAAGATGCAGCCCCCTTCCAGAACAGATAAAGAGTGCATTTTAGCATTGAGGAAGTTTTCTCTCCTCTTCTAATGATCCAGTGTTACTGTATTCATTCTACCCCAAGTCATTGAGTGCCTGCTGTGCCAAGAACCTGCCCAAAGTGCTAGCGTATGTTAAGCTAGATTAAGCTAGATGGACAAGGGTCTCACCTTCACAGGTCCACATTATGGTACAGGAGGCAGGCAAAGAATAATCAATAAATGAATTAGTGAATCAGAGTTGTGATTGCTGGTGTTAACAAATAAACAGGGTTCTGTGGTACAGACACACTGGAGAACCAATTTTGGAATGGGTGGTCATGGAAGAACTTTCTAGGGAGGGGTCATGGAACTGAGGTCAGAATGAAGAATACAGGTAAGGAGGACTTATTTGGGGGTTTCCACGAGACTCACCTGGCATCCCGGCACAGGTGCAGAAGTTTCACTCACTGCTTGATTCTACATTTATTGGGCACCCTTTCCATGCAGCATTGTGCTAGTTCCTCAGGATGAAGCTGAGAACGAGGGAGACATGGCTTCTGCCCTCATGAAGTTTATAACCTGGTGCATTTGTTATTTAATGAAAGCTAAAGCTCTGCCGACCCTCAATTTCTAAAGGCCTGGATCTTCTTCATCATAGAAAATCTATTCTGGGCCAGGTGCTGCGGCTCACGCTTGTAATCCCAGCACTTTAGGAGGCTGAGGCTGGCAGATTGCTTGAGCTCAGGAGTTCAAGACCAGCCTGGGCAACATGGTGAAACTCCATCTCTACAAAAGTACAAAAGTAGCTGGGCATGGTGACACATGCCTGTGGTCCCAGCTACTCAGGAGGCTGAGGTGGGATGATTGCCTAAGCCCAGGAGGTTGAGTCTTCAGTTAGCCTAGATTGCGCCAGTGCTCTCCAGTCTGGGCCACCCTGTCTCAAAAAAAAAAAAAAAAAGAAAGAAAGAAAAGAAAAGAAAAAATATATTCTGGATTTTGAATTAGGGTGGCTTTGGTGGGGAGGGCTTTGTGACTACAAATATCAAAACCCAAAAAGAAAATCAGCAATGCAGGTCCCAGGCAGCTGAATACAGCATCTAGTGGCTCCAATTTTAAAAATCCATCTACTACCTTCCCCCCATTTTGGAGGGGTAAGATTTCTCTCAGCTCTCTAGCATTCTCCTCATACTACCCCACTATTCTGTGTTCTGGAAAAGAAATTCAGTTCCAAAAGCAAAGCTCTATTTTCAGCCCATTCAGGTATCTTCATTTTTGGTAGCATCTCTTGGTGCTGAGCAAAACCACAGCAGCTTGGCCCTTTGATGTTCCCCACAACACACCTTCCACACCTTGGAGGCTGTGGGAGGGGCAAGAAATATTTGTCTTTGAACCTCTGAGTTGCCCTTCAGAGGTTCTCACTGAAGATGAATGATGGGAATAAAAATGGCAACAATCTGTGTGAAGCTTTGCTACAACCCCTCCCGGAAAGCACCTGCTTCTCTGATAGCATGAGTTTATTACTGACAGATGCTGTCAACGCCCTAGCAAAAAGCAACTTTTTAACAGTATTCTCGCAGACACTGGGTTTCAGAAAGTTCTCTTTGCATCTGAAATTCTAATGAAGGGGGATGAAGAGAAAGAGCTCAAATAGGCAGAGGGTTGCCTTGGGAAATGGGCAGGGTGGTCTGGAACTGGCACGGCTGGCTCCCAAGGGAGGTCAAAGAATGAATGGGTGCATCAGAACCCTCAGCCTTACCCTCAGAGATTCTGATCAGTAGATGTGGGCTAAGACCTGGAAATAAATCTGTACTTTCACAAAGCTCCTCTAGAGCTTCTGAGAATCATTTAAGTTTGTACACCCTAGAACTAGGGGCCAGACTGATCAACAATCTCCTGCTTAGCCTCTCCTCCCTTCCTGACTCCAAAACTCCCCACTCTCTGTGTCTCCAACCCCTCCCTCTGAACGCCAGCCTCAGGTTTGGTCTTTCACTCCACTTTTTGTCATTAGCCCCTAGAGGCCTGTGGCTGAAACTGGAGTCTGCCCCAGCCCCAGTGCCAGGTGGAGCAATTGACTTGGGTCATTTCAACAAAGGCTTTGGGTTACCAGACACCCATCTGCTGGCTGTTCTCTCCAAAGAAACGGGAGTCAGATCACTCTTACTGGGTGTCAACCCCACGTGTCCCCGTGTGCAGGGGGTAAGAGGATCCGCCTCACCTTCTGGCACCTTCACTACAAACAGGTCCCAGACGGCTCCCCAAAGCCTTCTCATGAATAGCCTAACACCTCCCAGAACAGCCTGAGTGGGCTGTCAGCAAGAGCCCACTCCAAAGGAACAGCAGCCTCCCTCTTCCATTCCATCTCCTGGCTGGGCGCCCACATCCTCTGTTCATTCAAGACAAATTTAACAGCCCACTCCTCAAAATAGAGACCGAACACCCACTCATCCCCACTTCCTTCCATTTGTTGGTGCTTTTCTCTTTATGGTTTCCAGGAACCCAGGGTTATTAACAGGAGTCTATGCTAGTGACCCAAATAGTTTTTATCTTCTTGTTATAAAAGGAACTTTTATTTTATCCAACACGTCTACACAACTTAAAAGTCAAATATACTACAAAGCCTCAAACAAACAACAAAAAAAGCAGTTTTTTCTTCCTTCTTTCCCCAAGCACTGACACCTTCAACTCTTGAAGTGGTTTTAGCAGAAATGCATTAACCTTCATATTTCTAAGTAATAGTCTTATATTTATGTACTGTTTCTTCATGTTTTTTCAATTTGGGACATTATCAACTTCCTACTGTGGAAAATGACAATATAGCACTTTCACACACATTTACTCCTCTCAAACTATCCACATAGAATTTCCCTTCTTTTCCCATATTTATGTTATAGTTGTAATTTTTAATTTAATTTGTAACTTTTAAAGTTACAATGTAACTTTTAATAAGTTGACATTATAATAGTGTTTACATTATGATTTACAAGTCTTGTTCATTGTGTTTGTTTGTTTGTTTGTTTGTTTGTTTGTTTTTGAGAGGGAGTCTCGCTCTGTCACCCAGGCTGGAGTGCAGTGGCGCGATCTCGGCTCTCACTCACTCGGCAAACTCCGCCTCCTGAGTTCACGCCATTCTCCTGCCTCAGCCTCCCAAGTAGCTGGGACTACAGGTGCCTGCCACTTCGCCCGGCTAGTTTTTTTTTTTTTTTTTTTTTTTTGTATTTTTTAGTAGAGACAGGGTTTCACCGTGTTAGCCAGGATGGTCTTGATCTTTTGACCTCGTGATCCGCCCGTCTCGGCCTCCCAAAGTGCTGGGATTACAGGCTTGAGCCACTGTGCCCGGCCATCTTGTTCATTGTTAACCCATATATTATACTATGATTGTATGTTTTTTTCAACATTTTGTTCTAAGAGTTAATAACCTCCTCTTTTTGCTCGCTCAGTTATTCTATGTAGGCATCAGCAACTTTTCCCACTTTCTTCAGAGAACTGTAAAACCTCTCTCTTTCTCTAAAAAGTCTGTGGAAAGTTTTATGGTCTTTTCTTTATTTTTAGTATTTAACATTGTATGATGTTGTGTCCTGGACTGGTCTTTATTCCTCATTTTCTAGGCGTTCCTTGCATTGTTTTTGTTTGTTTTTCCAGTTTGGAAATGCATGGCTTTCAGTTCTGAGGAATTTCCTTGTTAACACTTTTTTTCCTCTATTTTTTTCTATGTACATAAGTTGCCTACCTATCTCTATGTACGCACGTATGTAACATTTGCCCCCTAGATGTTGGGAATCTCTCGTTTCCTATCCTTTCTGTTATTCATCTCATTGTCTTTCTGTTCTGCTTTTTGAGAGATTTCCTTTATCTTCCAGTTCTACCACTGGAACATTTATTCTGGTTGTTATATCTCGAAGAGCTCATAATTCTATCTATATAGCAGTCCTCTCCAATTTTCTGAGTGCAATATTTTCTATCTCTCTGACAATATTATTATGAGGTTGCTTTCTCCAGAAGTTTTTTACTTTCTGCATAAGCTGTGCTTTTTTTTTTTCCTGAGAAGATGGAGTTCTGTTTTTTGTTTGTTTGTTTTGTTTTGTTTTTTTAAAGGCAAGTTCCCTTTCCCCTCTTTTCTTTAATACTCCCTTCTTCAGAGTTACTTTAATGGTTTAGTTTGTTGGATGTCTTTCAAGGTCATTTTTCATGCACTTACATTTAAACATACACATATAATTATGTATCTTCTATTTTTTCATTCTACACTAGTGAACTGCATCTTGTCTTTCTCTTTGTACATAACAAATGCTGAAGATATATTAATATTTGTGCATCTGAATCATTTATTATTTTTAACTCTATAATAAGATTGTGCCAATGTTTATTTGACACTTAGATTGTATAACATTTCTCTTTTCAAACTAATACTGTTAAATTTTTATGTTTATTTCTATAGAATAAATATTTAGAAATCAAATTGCTGAGTTGCAAGGTAATTTTATTCAAAATTTTGATAGAAACTATCAAATTGTCCTATAAAAACGCAGTATTAATTTATACTATGATAAAAAATTGTGAAGGTACCTATTTCTTCACACTCTTACAAACACTAGATATTATCAATCATTTTAACTTGCCAATATACTGATTTTTTTGTCTATCAAATTGGCAAGTCCTCTTCCTCCCACCTCTGCAGGTCAGGAGAAAAGGGCCTGTTCTAGCTTACTCTTTCATGATGGCAGAGCAGCTTGAGCAGCTCTGGACTACAGGGTATGGATGAGAAAACAATGGATGTATCCCTCATGGAACCCCAAGGGAAAACTGGCTTAGAGCTGCTTCATCTTGGCATGGCTTGCCTGAAGCTTTCTTCTACTCTTATCCATAGTAGGGCATGAATGTACTATGAGAAGTAAAACCAGAAGATTGAACTATTGGTCTACAGGGGGTGCTATCATCTCCATCTGGTTGTGGGGTCACTCCACCTACCTTATTTATGTTGTGGGCCTGCCTCTTTGACAGATGATTACTAATACACAGAAAAAAAATCATCTCTAATAATATCTGTGGGTTGAACAGGCATTTATGGGCTAGTTAGGGAGGCTGGGGACGTGTGTTCTAAATGTCAACCAACCAATTTAGAAGCAAATTTGGAACTGAGTCTTCCTAAGTTGGGAACTATCTGTTCTTACGAAATCTGTCTTGCAGTAATGACAGTAATAAATTGAGGAGCCCTCAGCGGATTGCAGTTGACACCAGATGGGTAAACACCCATCCTAAGTAATGAGTTGGTTAATTATAGCTGTGCCATGTTCATAGGCCTTCAATTAATCTCTTGAGAATATATAACTTTATCCCCTACAATGGCTCATCTGAGCATCTGAGCAGGACTTCTCAGAGGTCAGGCTTCTCCATTAACTCAAAATACATGTCTTAAAAATCTAAGGGCTGGGTGGAATTTAGCTTTCTTATTTTCATTATTCCTCTGTGTGGGGATCAGCTTGTATAAAGCAATAGAGAAATGACAAGGCAAATACAAGAATGATAGGGAGGAGATTTTTAAATATTTTACTGTACTCACATTATCCCCACCCTCATACTCAGCCAAACAGTCATACGTAACACCCTGATCTCTAGAATGTGGGTGTATTCAGACTTTCTGAAATGGTGAGTTGACTGCCCCACTCAAACATTGGTCCACTCTCTGACAGCTTTATTGGCAAAAGAAAACATCATTCTAACAAAATGCAATATACCTGGACACTCTGGAGACCTAGCCCATCCTAACTGTAGATCATACCAGTTCAGAAGCAGATACCCTGGCTGGTGTGTATGGCTCGGGCTCATGTTACAGACCCATGGGTTGCAACCCTGATGCACATTAGCATCACTTGTGGAACCACCCTGAGACCAAATATATCAGAAGCTTTGGGCTGGGACCCAGGTTATACTGTTTTAAGCTCTCTAGGTCATTCTAATATCCAGTCAGGGTTGAGAACTGCTGCTATAGACTACAGCAGTTGTTGCCATTGTGCCAATTTTTAACATTCAACAAATTTATCAAGAGTGGATTTTAATTCATATTATAAAGCAGTAGTCTTCCCAAAGACTTTGCCAAGTAAGGGAAGATTGCCTGTTTCTCTGGTAATAGTATTTAGTTTAGGAGATGACAACCTTCTGTTTGTGTGTAACATAGTCCTTTGGTTCTGCTTTTCAATCTTTTCCTTTTCTCTCTACCACACTGTCAATTCAGACCCTCATCACCTTCCAACTGTCTCCCCACCTTCTGTTAGCAATCCCATTATTTCTCTCAAGCCCCAAACACACGTCTCGTCCTTTTATAGCTCCCTTCCATCCAGAAAAAAATCTCAAGTGTTCTCATCTGGGTGTCCAAAGCTTTCATGGCTAGATTGGAGCATGATTACTCAAGCCAAAAGGCCCCTTGAGGCTCTTGCAGGCCCTTGACTGACCACTGTTATCTCCACCTTCTAAGCGTTTGCCTGAATAGTTTGCCCCTTACTCCATCCTGCCGTAAGTCCCCATGCAAGTAAAGTTGTCTTTCCAGTAAAATCTTCTCTGATCTTCCTGCCTCCCATGCCCCACCTCCCAGGTCTTGACTGCCTCTTGGCCAAAGCAATGCCAATGTAAGCCTTCTCTATGTCTGGCACACAGTAGATGCTCAGAAAACATAACCAAGTTAGCAAATTTCATTTATCACACTATCAAAATTGGAGTCTGTCTTCCCTATTAGGTTCTGATCTTTCTTTAAGGGCAGTGAGTAACAAGGTATATACAGTTGAAAAAAAAAAAAAAAAAGCAAGACTTTTGGAGAAAAACCTGGGTTTAAAACTCTGCTCTACCATTCACTAGCTGTAGAATCGCGGGCAAGTTTGTTTCCTCAGCTGTGAAGTAAGGGTGACAGCTCCTTGAAGGGCTGTGATTAGACATGCTGTGTGTGATATCAGACACATAGTAGGTACCAGGCATTCTCTTTCCTGCACTCCAACTTACAATTTACCAGATACTCTGCAAAATTCATGAGTAACACTCGACTGGAAAATTTGTTTTGGACTGTGTGAATCCAAATGGCTCTATTTCACAAAAGTTAAATGTTAGACTTGACAGCCCTCCTTTTTCCCACCTAGTCATCAGGGGCATACTAAACCATTCCGTTATCTAATTCTCCAAATAGTCCTTTGAGTTATTATCTCCATTTTATTGCCAAGAAAAGTGGAGCAAAGAGAAGGTAATGGATTTCCCTTAAGAAAAAGAGCTGGGGCTTTTCAGAATCCTGTTGACTGACTCTCAGCTCTGGGCTCTTTCCTTAATGCCACGCTGCCCTCACGTTCAGGCTTGTGAATGCATGCTTTTAAATGCAACCATTTGTTTATTTTATGATTAAAGCAACAGTCCAATGATGATGGTTTTCAGGGTTTAAGTTAGTTATTTTAATTAAAATATTTCTTTTTAAAGGAGAGTTTTTTTCAGCCCCATAATTTGGACTCAACAGTGGCTGACTACTATAACCTCCTGGAAGCTTGATTCCTTCACATCTGCAACTAAGAAGAAAAGTACCTGCCTTATGGGGGGATATGAGCATTAAATGACTGAACACATGAACTCTGAATACACGTGAAACTGGGTCTGGCACATGGTAGTGCTCAGCATCAGCTATTACCATCATCACTACCAGGACTGTTTTGCTTGGAATTCTATCACATGGAACCTTGTTGTTCTTCACTGTGCTCCATTACGGCAAAGAACATGAAGAAAACACTGTCACTCCTTAATGCTTCTTGCTGGAGAGCTCTAATAATCAAAAAGGCAATTTAAAGGCAAAAAAGTAACTTTATTGACTGCTAAACTTACCATGAAACATCTATAAGAAATAATTACAAAATAATGTGGGTTTTTTTTTTTATATACTTTTGGTATCATCTTGATATGATGATCCTTTCACAGAAAGGATTATTTACAGTTTATGTAGATATAAAGCTCACTGTTGCAAATACAAATGTAGATGTGCAGAGGCAATATATACCAAACGGGTATACTGACAAGCGATAGATATGTAAGAAATGCAGAATAAATAACAGCTTTGTATTTTTCTTCTTTTATTTTAAAACAATTTCCAAATACAAAATATGGATTATTCAAAGTGGATTTTTCATATACATATATATAATTCTGCTGCAAACAGTGGATCAAAAAGCAAAAGTGTTCTTAGCATGATTCATCTTTGAAAACCCATAGGACTATTCATAAATCCAATTAGAAAGAGCGTGTGCAAAACCACCAACAATGTCAGCAAAACCTTAAAGATCTGATTTTGGTTGAAGTAGAAAGAAAATAAAGTATAAAGCAGTACCTGTTTACAGTAATTAAATATGTTTTTTCTTTATCTTTCCTTCTTAAATATGTCTTTTTTTTAATCATTGCAAGAAACTCCAAGGGCTAAGGAAATGCACTGCATTATGATCTGGGCTCCTTAGAGTACAAACTTCACCAGGCTTAAGCATCATCCATAAGAAATGGTGGATTACCTAATGACTTGTAAGTAAAACAGTCATTAAATGATCCTTTCATACTTTAATCCTTTTATGCAGAGACTGAGATACTTCCATACATTCCAATATCTACAACTTTGGTTGTATTAAAGTATCTGATAAAAGCAAAATAATTTTGATCACAGAACTCTACGGAACTTTTTTTCCTTTTAAAGTGTCAGGTGAACCTAACATGATGAGGCAATGTTGCCTACACATCCGCGACCCAGCACGGGAGGGGCAGCACAGGCGGGGCATGTTCCAGCTCACCATTTGTTGTAATAATACTGACTCCCAGCCATGGGTAACACTGCTTATGTTCCGCTGTACCCTAAATCTATTTCGTTACCTGAAAACATAATTTTGTATAAAAATATGATTGTTTCTTTAGAAAATAATATATAGTTTTTTTAATAAAACCTGGCAGATAGAAAAAAATGGTATATCAAAATATGGTAAACAAATGTTGTAAAATACTAAATCATTAAAAATATCTTATAGAAAGACATTGTGCTATGAAGTTCTCTCCTGAAGTGTGAGCAACGTTTTTACTGTGCATCAAAAGATTGATAAGTTCACTCCCCTGACTTGGTTTCATTATATATTGTAACAGCAGCACAGCAGGTAACTGTCTTAAAAATGGCCCTTTCTCATACACTACGTCTTCTGTACACTTTTACTTCAAAATTAACAAAAGACACCCCCAGGATGGGTGGTTTTCAACTCTGTTGCATATTAGCTCCATCTGGAGAACTTTAAAGGAAAAGGCAATTCTACCTGGGTCCCGCCACAAGAGAATGATGTACTCTGTCTGGTGGGAGACTCAGTCATTATTTCTTAAAAGCTCCCCTGCCAAATTCTGTTATACAATCAGTGCTGAGAATCATGGCCAAAGGCACATGAGGAAACAGTCATTCTGAACTCTACATATATCAACTGATGTCTGCAGGTATCACTCACTCAGTGACACATTCTCAATCTTAAAGAATTCCATCTATAAAAGATAGTCATGGAAGCCAAAATGAAGACATAGTAAGCTTTAAACACATATAAACATACACAATCCCATGTATTTATATATGTATAATATATACATAGAGTATTTTGGTTAGGCAGAAACTAGCATTGCCATAATTTGTTCTTGATAATTAAACAAATAAAGCATCACCAAGCACCAACGTTTTCTAAGACATTTTCCATAGTTTTAACAGACACTGGTTTTGTAAACTCCACAAAATGCATTACAACACAAATATAATTCATTTGTTACTTGGATGTGGAACTCAACTGAATCCTGGAGCTTTCTGGAAGATCACAGAAGAGAACGTGGCACTGAGCGGGGTGAAGGAGTCACAGACATCACAGCACGCACTTCTGGTTTTCTGCTTATTGCTTAATTCATGTCTTGACTGCACAGGTGCTTCTGTCACATACGTATCTTTGGCTTGCTACAACCTCATGATTTTGACCACTCCATCAGTGTTCACTCTGGGATAGCCTCAGGGAGGAAGCAATGGGTATATAGAGTAACCGTCTCTCTGTTAAAAGAAGAGAAAATCTTCCCTCTTTCCTCTCCCAAACCATGAGCATTTTATGAGGGAGTGGTGAAAAATTTACAAGCAAACAAATAAATCTAACATCGTTCACGTGATAAAAAAGATGTGATGTTACACGTAACTGAACTAAAAAGCATCAGATGAGCAAACACACCACACTCCAATATTCTGAAGGCTTTGCAATCAGTAAAGCGCATTTCCTTCCGATGGATCAGTGAACTTCCGGGCACTTGTCTTGCTGTACATTTTCTGTAGTTCTTTTACTTCTGTGTAATACTTAAAGTGCAATTGTTCCAAGGCTTTTGTTTCCATCATCACAAATATTATAAAGAAAGAGCTATGTTTAGGGTGAAGAAGATATGGCACAAGTAATATGTAAAGAACCCATGACTTTCGCATCCTCTAGCAAACAGTAAGCTGCCTGTACAGCTGCACACAGATGGACTTTATACAACAAACTCTGGAACTTCATCATGAGTGAGATCCAGAGAAAAGTATTTGCTGGTTCTTTTGACTGGAAAAGCATCTTGGATGTTGATGCACTGCTGGGCCAAGCAACTGTTGCAACAGAGGCCTTCCTCATCCAGTTCATGGCCACATCCAAAGGTGTAACTCTGAGCAGTGTCCTGATACAGACCTGCAATGCGCAGGAAGTCTTTCTGGTAAAGTCGGATGTCATCAAGGCTCAAGCTGTGTCGATCGGTGGAGGTCTTTGGTTTCCGACATATAGTCTGCAAGATAAGGGAAGGTTGAAACAACTTTATAGACTAAAGTGAAAGGTTAGAATATCTGCCTTGTAAAGAGAGATGCCACAGAACCACAAAAGGTTAAGTAATCCTTACATGTTAGAAAGTGGTTTCCAATCTGTGGTTTCTGAGCCCTATGAGGAAATATATCATCAACACCACCTGCACCAGTAATAATAGCAGCTAATATTTACCGAGTAATTACTATGTTCCAGACCCCGACGTAAATACTCGGCATGTATTAACTCATTCAATCTTCCTAACAGTCCTAGGAAGCGGGCACTATCATTCTTCTCATTTTACAGATAAATAATCCAAGACACAGAGGTGCAAATACAACAGAAATCCAACTATCCCTAGCATTTCAGAAATCAAGTAATTATCTTGAAATAAGGTCATATAGGTAAAGACATGGTTTCTTTGTGTTTTGTTTTTTTGTTTTTTTTTTCACTAGGATATGGCAATTCAATGTGGCAACACTTTTAGGCCAAGGTCTGTTATTATTTTAATAAGAAATAAGAAAATAAACCAATTATTATCAAGAAACACAGTTTTGCTCTTTAAAAGCCCAGAATTCTTGGGCTGAATATAAAGTGTCCTTGGTGCTGGGTCGGATATAGGGCGTTTTTGGTGCTGAAGAGGCTGGGAGGCAGGCACCAAGACTAAATTCCCGAACATGGGGCTGGGGGCGGGGTTCTGCCAAATGCTGTACACAGCAGGGGGCAGACTTTTTTATTAACCCAAGAGGTGGTATTAGAAATAGGTTAAAAATGATTCTGATAATTACATGAATGGAAGGTATGTAATAGGTTATTTAAGGAAACCAGGCATTATATCTTTAAATTTTGCTGCTTACCACCACAAAGGACAACCCTGTTAGAATAAGATACAATTTCTGCTAGAGGCAAAAGTTCCAAAAGCACGTTTCACTAGGAAGTGTCACATATGAGTGACTCCTTGTGCTGATGCAGTCTTCCCAGGCTCCATTCGGATTTCACACATAGAATCATCTGGTCATCCCCACAGACTCTCAAGGAAGGCACACAATGTTCACCCCATAGTGTGGGTGTGGAATCTAACTATCAGCTGTGTCCCAGAAACATCTCTTAAGAGTAGATTACTCATTGGAGTTTTCAGAAAAATATTTCATAAACATCATTTTCACATTATGGTTACTTCAATGGAAGTAAGAAAGAAAAGACAAATGAGAAGAAAAAAAGGGAGGAAAAAGGAGGAGAAAAGTAGGGGACAAGGAGAGCCAGAATGCAAATGAAAAAAGAGAAACATACACAGAAGGGAAAAAAACAAGACACAAAGAGAGCCCAAGAAAGAAAGGCAGGAGGAGGGAGGATGTGCTCAGGAAGTAGGGCTATCAGTCACACATTACATCCAAATGCTGAAACCATGAGTTTCAGGGTATTTTATCTATATCGCTGGACATTTAATAGTTTAACCAATGATCACAGGTTGTCAAATGCTCTAGGCTCAGCATACCTTGAAAATTCAATCTGAATGGAATAACCAGAGTGTGGAAACATGTCTGCCAGAACACCCTGACAAAAAATATTATTCTCCCAGGTTGAGGACAAGTAACACACACACAGACACGTGCACGTGCACACGTGGTTCGAAGGAAGCCCAAGGACCAGAGGCTTCCCAACCATATAAAGTGTGAAGCAAAATATATAATTATCTAAGTAAAAATCAACTCAAAGATAAGCAGAACTAGCAAATAAGATGGAAATAAATTCAGAATAAAACTAGAACGTATGTATCTAGGAAGGATCATTTCCTTAGGGTTTTATTTTGCTCATCTGTATAAATGTAAGTATAAATCACTACCTAAAATTTTCTATAACTTCATTTTCCTAATTGGTATTTTTCAATCCCTTTAATACCTGTGGAAGAGAATCAGTACTCTGGCCACGAAGCTTAACAACCGTTTCTGAAGAGCTCGAGGTGGAAGACCCAATTTCTTTCACAATCAACCCTGAAATAAAACACAGAGATAGAAATAAATACTTCAAATTATTCATGCCTCTTGCCATATATTCTGACATACTGCTATCAGGAATGAAAAATCAAATATTAACCATTACCAAAAAGTTTCACTGTGACTCTTTGGTGGCAGACAACCAGGACAGCCCACACACTCTCTCATCTTACAGTAAATAGAGATTAATGAGTCAATGTAGAGTTAGAGTGTAGGAAGATGTTTAGAGTCTGAATTTTCTAAAACTTCTAATTAAGCTATTTATAATGACGTTACAGACAAGAAGCAAAGACTATTGGTGTAAAGCCGCCTCTTTACTGCATCTCATAAAGCTTCCCCTCCTCCCCTTTCTATACAGCAGCAACATTCAACTTAACCCTTACTGAACACACACCTTCTAGATTTGGTTCGGCTTGGATGTATACTGGTGAATTGTGGGGGCTCTGGCCTCTGAAGTCAGACAGATCTGGCTGGATCCTGGCCCAGACAACTAATCAGCCGTGTATCCTGGCCAGTTACTTAGCCTCCCAGTGTCTCAATCTCCTTCTCGTATAAAATCGGGCCAATAACAGCACCTGCCCGCTAGTTTTAATGACAATTACACAGTGAATGCATAAAAGGGTAAGGTACAGAGACTATACATGGATACACTCAGTTCACGGCAGCTCTTTTTGGGTGATGGGATACTTGGCACATACCTCCTGCAGCAGATCCCCCCGGTAGGAGACAAACTGGGAGGCCACAGTGAAAATTCAGTACTGGGTCTTTAAGAACAACAGAGCCCCTAACCTAATCACCTCAGCACTCAGTGGAAACCAGCAAAAATTTCGGGAGCAGAAATCCAGGGCTGACATTTCCCTATGTGACCAGCATATCAGTGAAGCATTGAGTAGAAACATGTCTCAGAAGGTAAAATTACCAGTAAGAACTAGAGGTATAAGTGAACACCGCTGAAATTTTTCTTGCCAATGGATGAAGCAAGTGTACTACAGGTCAAGCCCTAGATCCATAAAGCCAAATGGCTTTTTAAAAAAAAAAAAAAAAAACCTTAAGTAATGTGATTCTTATTCAACTACTGCTAGTAGTCTACAGAATGACTTGTGTTCTATCCCTTAACTCTTTAGAAGCATCTCATAATGACTCAGGGTCTAGCATATGCCATAAATATATTAAGCATTCAATAATTAGTTCAATTGAAACATGAAATATGAAGACATTCCTGGTTTATAAGTAGACACTTTAAAAACTCAGGGGATATTCATGTTTTAGGGTTTAGTACAAATTGCTTTAGGAGAGGATCTAGAATGATCTTTATCTTCTAAAGAGCATTAAACCTTTACACAAATCATCATAGAGACATGTGGACTTGTGCACTGGTTGGCAACTGGCATTGTTCCTTTTGAATTTCCTGGTAAAAGTGCCCTCGGCTATCATGCCTGTAAAGAGTCTTCTCCAAATCCAGACCCACCACTGGAAAAGTAAGCACCAAGATGGTGCTCAAAACACTTAACCAACTCCTATCACACTCTATAAGAATGAAAGACAGAGTGGTATACTTCATGACTACTCAATCTTAGCTGAGTGTTCTTTTTTTTTTGGAAAGATACGGAACGCTTCACAAATTTGCATGTCATCCTTGCAGAGGGGCCATGCTAATCTTCTCTGTATCACTGCAACTTTAGTGTATGTGCTGCCAAGTCGAGTACTTAGCTGAATGTTTTATAAGCAATGTTTAAATGCTCAAATTATAGAGAATTTAGAAAACTAAGATGATATAAGAAAGAAAATAAAATCATCTATATCTATAACCCTAACATCCAAAGAAAAGGCTATTAACAATTTTATGTTTTTTAAATATACAGATAAATATTCTTGTTTTTAATTAGATCACATTTTACGTAATTTTTACTGTTTACCGTCACTATCCTTCTTATGTTATTTTGTTTGAAAAATCTCAAATTTAATGGTTATATACCACATGAATAATGAATATGGTATAATTTAACCACTCGTTCGTTTTTTTTTTTTTGACAGAGTCTCACCCTGTTGCCCAGGATGGAGTACAGTGACGCGATCTTGGCTCACTGCAACCTCTGCCTCCTGGGTTCAAGCGATTCTCCTGCCTCAGTCACCCTTGCAGCTGGGATTACAGGCCTGCGGCTGATTTTGTATCTTTAGTAGAGATGGGGTTTCAACATGTTGGCCAGGCTGGTCTCCAATTCCTGACCTCAGGTGATCCACCCACCTCGGCCTCCCAAAGTGCTGGGATTACAGGCGTTGAACCACCACACTTGGCCTTACCACTGGTTCTTTAATTATTTTTATAACATTTCAATAAACATTTTTTATATATAAATTTTCTTAAACAGCCAGACTTTTTACTTAAATTTTGTCTCTATTTAAAATTAACAGTCTTATAAAAATTAAATGCATAAATATATAAATGCAAAGTCCAGGTCAGTTTACCTCATACCTCCCTTCCCAGAGGCACTGTAGCATACACTGTTTTTAGACCATTTCCTTTCCACAAACATATATACATAGAGCTATATACATGGACCTATAATGTGTATATAATTGTGAATTTATATTTAATTTAAATTAAAATGTAATTGTAAAGAGAAAATTCAATATCATTAAGTAAATGGGCAAAAAGGGGCAAAGTTTGGTATATGACCTCTAAGCATGTTTAGAGTAAGCAGCCTAATGAGTCAGCGTTGGTCAGAGAGATGATTCTCTGCAGCCACAGGCAGGTCTGGGAAGCCAGGGTTCTGTCGGGTTAGCAAACAGAATCCTGAAATAAAAGATGTCTCCTGCTCTTGAAGACTAAGTGCCAGGATGGTAGTGACTGTGTATCGGTCTGGTTCCTCTCTGATTTCCAGTGCCTGGCACCTGGAGGAAGAGAGTCGATGAACATCAGGAGGTGTGGATTTGCCAGAGCAGGGACAGGCTATCCCAGTTGGGCTCTTCATTCAATGAAAGCTGGAAGGGGCCATTTCAATAGTGCTCATTCCTGAGGCATATTTCTCTAAAGAACAGACTGATTCATGATGTGTGACAAAAGCAGTCAGATGTGACTGCTGTCTATAAACAAAACTCATACTGCTGCCATTTTTTAAAGATAGTATCTTCCATGTGACAGAAATACATACTGTGTATTATATAGCTATAATAGGATTAGAGTGAATGCATGTTTTCTAGAAGAATTCATACAAATATGGAATTTAAGAGTGTCTTTTTAGGTCAACCTATTTTGACATTTGTCCTCCCAGACTCCTCTACCAGTATAATACAGTGCGGAAACAACAACAACAAACAAACACCTGGAGGCCTACTTCTGTTTCTAGCCATGCAGAATCTGTCCTCTTTGAACTACAGGTTAACTCATCTGTAAAAAGGAGGCCACACTGAAGGAGTCTACAAGGCCTTCCAGATACATTACATGATTCTCGACACAGCATAACATAAAGAGAACCCTATTGCACAACTACCTTTTGTCCAAAGCATGGAGCAGAAAATGCTAATTCCCAATCCTGGGTGTTTTTCCTCTTCCCTTCCTTCCACAGAAGGCACAGGATCCTGCAGTTTACAGCACTGACCCGAAGAACCTCTTAGTGCAGTCCAGTCTCTGATCGAGAGCCCCCAGCCCACCCCTTCTATTTTCTGAGGCACGTGTTTTTCAGTCCTGGATAACCTGCTGCCAAGGAAGAGTAACTTCCCGTAAGAGCTCACCCGAGTGTCCGTTCAGCTTCCGCGACATGAGCATGTCCTCCGTGATGTAGATGCACATGTCTGGGCTGACTTCCAGAGGCTCTTCATTCATCTGCTCCAGATCCCGGGGGTCATCAACCAACATCTCTATTTCTGACACAGAAGACGGAAAAGACAGTTAATAACAAAAAGGGAAATGACCATCATAATATATGACCATATTTTGAGGGTGGCTATGTAATTATTCATATTTGAAAATAAATTTGCTAATGAGACTCCAATAGGAAACTCCAGAGACCATTTTCAGCAGGTGCTACTCTCTCTCTCTCTCTCTCTGAGATGAAGTCTCACACTGTCACCAGGCTGGAGTGCAGTGGCGTGATCTCCACTCACTGCAACCTCCACCTCCTGGGTTCAAGTGATTCTCCTGCCTCAGCCTCCCAAGTAGCTGTGATTACAGGCACATGCCACCATACCCAGCTAATTTTTGTATTTCTAGCAGAGATGAGGTTTCACCATGTTGGCCAGAATGGTCTTGATCTCTTGACTTCGTGATCCGCCTGTCTCGGCCTCCCAAAGTGCTGGGATTACAAGCGTGAGCCACCGCGCCCAGCCTACTTGTTCTTTCTTATAGGACTGCTGCATCACCTACATGTTTTCTAATACTATAATTTGCCAATTATTCTGTATTTTTTAGGAAGAAAAACTACACTACCTTGCTGCAATGACAAAGGGCAAACCGAAACTGATGGGCCCTTTGCCTGATGCCAAAGCAAGGCTCACTGACACAGGCAGATGAGCAGTTCACAAAGCCCCCATGTCCACAGCTGCCTACTCTCAAGGGCACTCAGTGACTTGAGATCCACACAAATTCTACAGAAACCAAACAGACGGTCTGCACTTTTCTTTAACTGAGTCTTATCTTTTCCCTTAAGCCTGAATGCTACAGCACTTATTTGAGACAGAAAAATAATATAAAAGAGGGCCACAAATGTTAAATTTGGCTGAGATAAGCCATAGGATTCATCTTATCTCCACAACACACAGTAAGTTCCTATCAGCCAGGTGCTACATTTCTTTTATCTTCTCTATAGTTCTGGTTACGTGGGAGGCACTTAAGAAAAACATTACTAAGTAACTCAATGGTGTGGACTCCAATTTTTATTTTGTGGGGGGGGTCCAGAAGTTCAAGATGTTTCTGTCACTATCACTGCACTCCACTGTGTTGTCCTAACCACTGCTTTATTTAATCTGGGAATTAGAAATACAGACACAATGGCTGCAGGACTAATCTCCAATCTACTTCATAGAAACAGCTAAGATTTTGAGTCCGCAACCATCCAATCTTGTGGCCGCAAAGGATCACAACTAGAGGGATGTTTTGTTCACAGCCAAACACAAGCAACTCAACCAAGTCATTGGGGAAGACAAGACACCTCTTCCACCCTATTACTACTGCCTAAAGTTGCTCTCCAGACACCAGTTCTGTAGAACCAATGCTTGAAAAAACTGGGAGACTAAACGGAGAGCCAGTGAGGACAGTACTGTTACCATCGTCCTGCGAGTCCTCTTCCAGCCGGTCTTTGCCGCCACTCTCCACTCCTGAGGTGTGGGAGCTGCCATGACTGGTCATTGAGCTGCAGGTTTTCAGCTTGCGGTGGATGGCACTGCTGGAGTAGCTGTCTTCTGGCCCCGTGTCCCGGGGCTTGGTGTCTGCCTCAATGCCCGAGGTGTGGGAACTGCTGTGGCTGGTGGTGGAATGACGGGACAGGCGCTTGTGCTTCATGCTGCCCGCGCTGCTCCCGCTGGCCCGCGATCGTTTTTCTAGCTGGTCCATGTCGAGGTCCAGGTTGTCACTGATGTAAGATTCCCGGTACTGCTTCTTCTCTGTGTGGTGGGGAACACAGCTCATTATTACATCAACCAAGACAGAAGGAACGGCTGGTGAGTTTAAGTGACTCATCAGGCCAAGAACAAGGATAACTTCAGGTTCAGAATCTAGTGATTGGAAAGTAGTAATAATTTAGATAGGAATTTGACTTCAGAAGACTGAAAATGAATAAAACCAGTGCAACAGATTTGAGGGGATATTTAAATTACTGTTTTTTTAAAGATTCAAGCAGTATAAGAAGAGTGGTATTTAAAGTGCAGTTACAGACCACGTCTTGTCTGCAAATTTATTGGTCCACAGTGAAGTAAGTTCAGTGAGTGATATGAACATTTAGAAACTTCCAGAGCTTTGTGACATTGCCATGACAGCCACCAATGTGATTTTGTATTTTGCGAAAGTATCCACAGCATATTAAATATTTTAAAAATCTGGCCCTTTTCTGCAGATAATTTCAGAAGCACTGCTCTAGAAGACTACTTAATAAATATAATTATGCTAATTGCCATTCATTTTATTTGTTCATTTGTTCAATTTGTTCCATTGTTAGCTTAGCTCTAGCTGCTGAATACAATTTAATATAAAACTATTCTTCTGAGAATTTCTTGTGAAGATTCTAAAATTTGGATTTTCATTAATACAAGATTGATTTTCTCCACTTAGGCTGAATTAGTGAGGTTTTATCATCTACTTAGAAAATACCAGTAATCACTACTGGTTTGATGATTTCCAACTCCGACTGGTAAAGCTGTTCTTTGATTTAACATGTCAGTGCTGTTCTTGAACGCAATCAAAAACACAACACTGCAAAGTCTCTTTTATTACATACTAAACTAACCATTCCATTAAGGCACAAAGTTACAACCCAGCTGCCAGTTACAACTTGACTGACACAAAATATTATTTTGTCTTTTAGGTCAGAAATGTAAAACAAGGAAGAAGTTTAGATTCCTTGCCTTTTTAATACTGGTGAGAAATAATACAACACAACAATGTCAAAAATGGAGAGTGCATTTGGGGACTGTTAAGTTGATCTAATTTTAGAAACTGCTAACTAGTAGACTAATTGGGTTCTCAGGGGCCTGTTAATGGATTTTAATTGTCTTGTTTCTTGGTTAAGTGAAAATACTTGCATGCCTGATGTCTGAATCCAGCTCAGAAGTATAATCATCACAGGGTCCCCAGAGAGAAAATGAGCAGCAAGAGAAAGAAAAGATGCACCTTCTAGGATGCAAAATGCAAAACAATGCTTGGAGAAGGCTATGTGCCCATTTCCAGGTTCCAGCCCATTCACATCTTTCTAACTGGCTGAAACACAAAGGTGAGTATGTGTTGCTACACAGAAAGCAGGCTGAAACCAGATACCAGAGCTCCACACACACATCATCACAACAAAAATGCCTCCAGGTACAACTTGTCATTCAGGAGCAGACTGGGGCCTAACGATCCCCATCTTCTGAATCAGCAGGTGTAAGATGAAGGTGGACAGCCAAAGCAGTTTGCAAAAATTACCGTAGTTCCTATTCACTGTGGTTTCACAGTAATAGCCATGTGGCCCTTGGATGAGCGGTAAGTGAAGAGAAAAAAGTAAAAGTCTGTAAGTTGTTGGAGTTCCATTGTTCTAGAATAATTAGGAACTGTGGACCTAATCATTTAAAAGCTTTTCTGCATCTTTACATATAGCCTTTTTACTCCCAACTGCCTGATAGGTTCAGAGGTCAGTACAGCTCCTCTATACTCACTAGTATACTAATGAGTATACAAGTACTTGCCAGCCTGTTTTCTAACTATTCCTGACTACATGTTAGCATGGCCTGGGTGTTCCACATGGCTGGCTTCTGTTCCCTCCCTAGTGCTGTATCACACCCTTTCCAGACATTTAAGAAGCTTCACACCGTTCAGTCACAAACTGAGAGAAACATTAAATAATTCTGAAATGTTTTCTAAGAAATGTAAAATGCAGCCTCTCATCTACCTAATAATCACTGGTGTCAACAGTACAGATCATCAATATGCCTGTGCTCTTTTTACTCCCTCTGTTGTAAAAGATCAGAGACAATGAGGTTTTTCATACACTATTTTAGAAATTATTGCAGTAAATGTGACTACTTATCCCTAAGAATAAGCTCCAGCTCTTGAATAAAGTTAGGCTTAAACATTTTTTTTAATGACGTGAGGCATGTTTTTCTTTCTGTTCTAAACCCTATAGAAAAATCCTTCTGATCATTTTCTACTAAAATGCTAACATAGTGTTTCAGACAAGGTGACTCTAAATAAAATTAAGAAAACACAGACTCTTTTATGCTGTTTTTTGCTAAACTAACGCCCAGAAAAGGGCTTTTCATGTTAATATGATAGAGCCCTTAAATGGGGGTGAGATCATTGGATTCAGGCCAAAGTTGACCCAGAGAAACTTAATTTCAGGCCTTTTTCAGACCTGGAAAACCTCTAAGTAGAAGAAACTAAGTATGTGTCATTCCTTCATTCCTCTACTGCTATGGTTTGAATGTCTGTTCCCTCCTAAACTCAGGTTGAAATCTAATTGCTATCATAAGTCATATGATATCATATATCATAGTAGTAAGATGTGGGAGTTTAAAGAGATGATTAGATCATGAGAGATCTGCTTTTGTGAATGGGTTAGTGCCATTATTGCAGCAGTAGGTTCATTATGAGAGGGGGAGCTTGGCCCCCTTTTACTCTTTCTCACCCTCTCTTTGCCCTTCCACCTTCCACCATGGGATGAAGTAACAAGAAGGCCCTTGGTAGATGCTGGCTCCTCAATCCTGCACTTCCCAGCCTCAAGAACTGTGAGGAAATCAACTTCTGTTCTTTAGAACTTACCTAGTCTGTGGTCTTTTGTTACAGCAGCACAAAACAAACTAAGACACCTACTCACTTCAGCCTCCAAATATACTTGGTACTATGGTTGGCAATGAACAAAGCTCGGTCTCTTCGAAAACTCAAAATTCTTTGTAATTTTTACCTTAGAACCTATAGATGAAGGCCATTAATTCTTTTAGGCTCTAAAGGGATCTCTTAAGGTCATCTGAACAAAAAATATACTAAAATGCTGCAGGCAGAAGAAAGCTGATAGAACAAATCAACTTTTCAAGGTGCCATGTTAGACGTTGAGGAATGAAGCTGACTTGGCAAATTATGGGCTCTGCACCTAATTATGTCACCTATTCTTACAGGTTCTCCTGCTTCTTCATCCTCTTCCTGCTCCCATCTGAATTCCTTTTAATATTCATGTCAGCATAGGAGAGAGATATTTGTAACACTGATGAGTCATGGTGGGGAAGAACTGGCAGTCTAGCAGCAGCAGAAGCCAATACACCTGACAGTTATACCAATTCTCTCTGAAGACACATGCAGTTTGTGGCAGACAGTGAGGAATGATTCATGTTCTAATCGCTACTAAATTACAAGAGAATTGCCAAACCGGGTCTCATTTGGATTGAGAGAGAATTTTTGAGAGAAATCAATCAGAAGCACAAACTTCTATAAGGTCTTTTGTTTATTTAAGAAAGGATGGGTACTTGTCTTGTTTCTACAGGAAAGATGAGGTCTGAGGTGTCAAAACTTGTCTCAGACATGAACCTAAAACATGAATCTTCACCCTGATATTCACACAAAAACACCAAATCCAATCTAATCAAATTACTGTTAGATATTACTACAATTTGTAAAACTAATTTTTGCAAAAAAAATCTTTGAAAGCATAAACAAAACCCCAAAGCATTTTAAAAAAATAACAAAAGAACAAAAAACAAAAACCCAAATACGTAATGTAGCAGTTTTGAGGATTAGGGTTGGGTTGTGTTAAATGGAGGAAATCCAGGGTGCCACAACTCAAGATAAAAGGCTATCAGATTAATGTTGTAAAGTTGAAGCCAGATGTTACAGACCCTTAACACTGCCTTCTTTCCCACCCTGACTTGCTCCCCTTTTCAGGGCCCAGTACTCTGAGGCCCCCAGATAGACTGCTTTATTTCATCTGCATCTCAGCAAAGCGCCCAAAGGACTAGCTGACCTCCCTCTCCTTTGTTTGGCATTCTTGCTAGACCAGACCTGGGGGCCTCCCAGCTGTCAATCGGAGGCTGGAGACACATCTGTGACCCACCCTTATTGTCACTCTAACCCTAAGAAAGAATCACATTGGAAAGAATTCCAGACCACCTGTGGATAATAGCACTAAGGTGGGTCAGTGTACATACAAAGCTCTAAAATGCAGATAAAATCTGAGTTGCAGATAAACCCTTGCCCTGTGCCTTTATAGGTGGCTTTTTGCAAGGATTTTCAAGTCAGGCATGGGAAAACCTTAGAGACTGCACTTGAGAGATAGCTAAATGGAGTCACCTCAGATATTTTGAATAGGTGCTATGGTAGGTGGGGCTCAAGCCTAACCCTTTGCTTTCTGGAAATACTGAGATGTAAATAGTAATGCTGCTCTCAATCTGGAGAGTCCCAGTCCCAAAATTCAATTCTGTAGGAGTTCAAAACCCCCATTCAGAGTAACAGGCCATGGGTGGCAAAGGTACAATGTGCTTCCACATCCCAGACCCTGTGATACCTTCGTTTTCCTCCAGCTTCCGGATATGGCGCAGGACAGGCTGCAGATTCATATAGAGGCGGTGGCTGTTGCTCAGAAGTTGCAGGAGGTGTCTGGAGCGCATGGGGCACCCTGTGTAGTATATGAGCTTCCGGGCTGAAGGCAAGCCATCTGGCAAAATCTCAAATTTCTTACCCTTTGGAAGGAAACCATGAATCAAATTCAGGAAGAAAAATCTCTGATTTGCCAAAATCCCCTCTATTTTCTATTTAGTAAGGAAGATTATAGATTCTGAAATGTATAAAGTTTCATTTAAAATTCCTTGTGGGATAAATTATTGTTTTCCCTTTCAAAAATGTCATAGGACAGGGGATGACCAGAAATTCAGGAAAGCATCTAGCCACAAGGATCTGTCAGTAAACACTCACTATCCAAAACAGCTGAGGAGTGTCTTTGGTTTCTCTGGCTGGTCAGGTTATTTGTAATGGAGAAGAGAAGGGTCCACCATAAAAGAATCATCAAATGTAATCCCAACACCCTAACGCAGCAACAAGGTGACCAATTCTAAAAAAGACTAATGTATTCAAATATTTATTGGATACTTAATATGGACCAAACACCTTCCTAGGCACTGACAAAAAAAAAAAAAAAAATAGGCAGTGAATATGACAGACAAGGTTCCCACCCTCACGGAGCTATATATCCCAGCAGGAGAAAGAAACACACAAAATAATTACAGTTTATGATAAATTCTTGGCAATAAATAAATAAGGAGTTAGATAGTGAACAATACAGGATACCTATTTAGGGTTTAGAAGAAATGGAAAACTTCCCTAGCTGGACAGAGAGAGCTGGTAGTTGGAGGGATGAGATGGGAAAGAGCAAGAACAGCTACCAGTAGAGATATAAGGAATCTCCTTCTTCAAGTCCGTGATCACTAAGATAAAGTCCTAAGTTGAGGGCAAGGCTTTGACAAAGTTTCTTACAGTTATGGGATATTATGAACTCTTTCAACTTTCCTAATAATGAATAGGGCAGCTGAAATACAAAAAAGAGTATTTCAGATACAATGATTCTCAGCCAGAGGGTGGAGATAACGCAAGGACGGAGGCATATTCTAACTACACACTTAAAGTCTGTACGGAGCAATATGGGCTTGTGTAGCCCAGATAGGGACAAGGTGGAGGTGTTTTGTTTTTTTAAATCTCTGAGCTTTCCCTCATTTTAAAGGGACTACCAGTGGATCCCAATACTGAAATAGTAACAACTGACATTTTTTGAGCACTAAGCATGTATCCACTCATTTAATCCTCATAGCAAGTCAAGGGAGAGAGTTAATTATCCACATTTTAGAATGAAACCAAGGCACAGAGTTTATGTAACTTGCTTAAGGTCATACAGCTAGACAGGGCTGAGTTGGCTGCACGAAGCATCATCTGAGAAACTTGTCAAAATAGATTCCTCATCTCTACTCCAGACCCAGAGTCAAAAATCTCCCGGAGGAAGATGATGAGGTCCAAAAATACGTATCTTGAAAAAAAGCTCCTCAGATAAGGGCAATACACAAATAGATTCAGTAAGCACCAAGTCCAGGACCCTAAAAAACCCTCAATTTCATAAATGTACTTTATTATAACTTAATTTGGGGCATGAAAGGGGCAAGTGGGTCTTAATTTGCTCATTTTCAAACAGCTTAGATCCTTTCACAAATAGCTTGAAACAAAAAAGAGCGAGTTAGGAGCAGACAGGTTAGGCCCCGTGTAAGTATAAGTAAAGTGAAATCAGATTGAATTGTGCCCAAGTAATTAAAGTAACGTGAAGTCAGAAACAAATCTTTTGACTTACAGGGCAGTGTGGAGTCAATGCCCACATTCTATTTGCAATATAGCCCTTTATTTACATAGGCCATCTTTCTTACAGGAGAGAAGCCTATGTCTACAAACCCTTATCTTCCTTTCTTCATGTATTTTTTTTCAGTAATTTCTGAACAAAGCAGAACTATGAATTTTTTCTTTTTTTTTTTTGAGACGGAGTTGTGCTCTTGTTGCCCAGGCTGGAGTGCAATGGTGTGGTCTCGGCTCACTGCAACCTTCGCCTCTCAGGTTTGAGCGATTCTCATGCCTTAGCCTCCCGAGTAGCTGGGATTACAGGGGCCCACCACCATGCCCAAACAATTTCTGTATTTTTAGTAGAGACAGGGTTTCACCATGTTGGCCAAGCTGGTCTCGAACTCCTGACCTCTGGTGATCTGCTCACCTTGACCTCCCAAAGTGCTGGGATTACAGGATTGCGCCACTGTGCCCAGCCAGAACTATGACTTTTTATGACCAAATGCACACATTACTAATTCTTTGAAACCTACCAAAAAAATAGATACAGCTGGCAAAAGAGAGAAATATTTGGGAAAAATCAAGGCGTTGCTCTAACAAAAGAAAATGTATCATTCTCAATATTGTAAGAGTATTTTTCCGGTTAAGAATTGCAGACCTCTCTTTAAAATAACGAGTTTTAAATAGTCAAATATTAATATATACCTCTTTTTATATAATTCTTTATTCTTTGCTCAAAAGAGGTAACTTTCAAAAGAACTGGCTAACCTCTACATGAAATATCTTCTGCAACTAGAATAACTTAGGGACATGTGCTAGGGACCAAACACAAATTAAAATTACTAACTTCTTTTGCTGTAAGATTATTCACTATAAGATTCTTTGATTTTAATTTCACCACTGATATGCGTGACAATGGAATATATAGCACATGCATTAAAATACAAGAAAGCCAATTATCTTCAGTGTCAACTTCTTAAACATTGCAGCTTTTGAGCCTAAGACAATATTGTTTAAAAACAAAAAAATAACAAAAAACCACAAAAATAAGCAATTAATGGGACTTTTCTTTTAAGCCAGTTATTTTAAACTTACCACAAACACCAATTTTCCAACATTTGTCCAGGGGAAATCATAAAGTAATTGTTTCTCTTCATCTAAATTCTGTGAAAAGAATATGCACATGGAGTTAATGGGAAAAATGATACTGTAAAATGGCTCTAACTTCTTTCCCTGAAAACCAAAACACAGTCATTAAAATCTGAAAAAAGCCCTCACATCTCTTTGGAGAAATACAGACAGTAATTAAGAGATTTCGTGATAACGATTCTGTGGCTTTTGGTTCCTGTGTGACTGTATTAACTAACCCTTTTAAGGCAATCTTTTCCCTTCTGGTGTATGCCTAAATTTAAATAAAAAGTCCAAAGGACCCAGGCATTCAAGAGATGCAGTAAGGCGCTCAGACTTTCATAATTGGATATTTTGCCTACACCAAGGATAAGACATGCTTTTACTTTCCTGTGTCTTGCAGAGAGAGGTATCTGTCTCCCTTTTTGATGGTTGCAGGATAACACTGTCCCACCTGCTAAAGGGTGACAGTTACTACTTATTTAAGGGGTAAGTTTTATCAGAAAAGTGTAACAGAAATTAAAACGTCTGGTCAGGCACAATATCAAAATGTTGCTTTTCTTTCCACTTACAAATGCTCCAAAGGATAAAAGAATATCTAAAATCAATGACAAACAGAAATGTTTGGATATTAATGATCTGTTAGTGATGAACCTGGGCTAATCTTTGGCTTACTGTTTTCTGTTATAGAGGACTTATTACTGTCAACAATCAGGTTGAGTCACTTCACCCATCCTACATCATCCACATCTGTGCTAGACAAATAGGAAATGACCAGCCAGTGGCCAAAAATGAACTACTGAAGCTATGGCAGGACCACAGAGGCAGCTGTAAACATAAGACATGGCCGACAGCATTTGACACTTAATTCTCATTTACTAACCTGAAAAATCTGTATTCCCCGCATGGTCAATCCAAGAGTCAGCGAAGCTTCAATTTCCCTTTTATCCTGTAGGAATAGAATTTTATAGAAAATTAAATGTTTCTACATATTTTTTCTACAGTGGACAATTTAGCACCAAAGAAACATTTCAGGACTGAAAACTTTCGGACTTAAAATAACTTTGCTCAAGGCTTTCCACATACCTAGTTTCCTACAAGAATTAAGAAAACCATGGGCACATATTAAATCAAGAATGGTATATTCTACTTTTTAAATTTCTGAGATTTCAAAGGTTTAGTGTTTTTACTATATTACATACACTTTTGTATCTGACAATATTCTAAACACTTGTTATTGAAAACTCCAGTAAATAAGGCTATTTTTGCTGCTTTTGCATCATTTGATTTTTTTAACCTTCTATCTCATAATTACTCTTTTCTCAGATGTTAGAATCTTAAATCTAATGTAATAGTTATACTCTGAGATGCATAAGACTTTATATGTTTAAAACTGGGCACATCGTCCAGCTCTTAAGTCAAAATTAGGGGCAAGTGACCAAATATTTAAGGCTCTCTCATGAGGATAACAAAGTTGTACAAGCTTTGTATTCAGTGAGTTTGGAAATACTTATTTTTAAGAAGTTCAATGATCACTTGCCAATACGATACACAGTCTACCAGCTAAACCATAAACTGTAATAAACTACAACGAGCGTAAGGGAAAAAGAAACTCCACAATTAAAAATGTACTTTAAAATTCAGCCACATCCTTTAAGTGTTCAACTGTAATAAGTATCTATAGTGTATAAAGTTCAAAATAGAAGAGAAATGAAATTACTAAGTAAGTATTCTCATTATGAGATTTCTCAATAAACACAATGAATATGCAGAGATCTTTTTAAGCTTAGTGCCAGTTTCCCCAGAAACATGGGATGAAATATTTTTACAAAATGTATCCTCACTGGCATTATAACTATAAGACACAGCCTATTTCTACTATTTAGGCTGTTTCTTTCCAACTAGTATATTTTTACATCAAGAAAGATACATATAGTATAAGCTTTAAGAGGAGAAACTAATCCATCATTATATGAGTTTTGGTCAATTTCGCTTTCAAGGTTGTACTAACTGCTTTCTGGAATAAGGCTATGCTCGTAAAAATGCTGGTTTTCAAGTATAAGGTATATATTGGTGGAAAAGGGGCACAAAATGTTTTTTTTTTTCCCCAGAATGTTTTCTTGTCCTTTGTCTACCTTATTTCCAGTATGAGCAGCCCCTAAATGAAGCAGATTTAACAGCTGCCACTGAATTGCTCCAAAGAATAAAAACTGTGCATCAGCCAATATCTTTTCTCCCACTTCATTCTGTTACCTTTTTATTAAAAATCTTGTTTTCAGCAGATAAGAGTCATTTTCTATGCAATTTAGAAGCTCCATACTTTAAGTAAACTTGAAAATTAAGTTTTACACAGAAGATAAATTGGGGATATCTACTTCAATAAAATATTCTTATTTCTTAATAGGATTCTTTAAAATAGCAAGTTTCCCCAGCAAATAAGGCAAAAAGCAATTAATGGTTATTGAGCACTCACTAATGTGCCAGGTATTCCACCTCATTATTTCAGATTCATTATCTCACTGAAGCCTCCCAAACTTGTGAAGCATATTGTATCATCCCCACTTAATAGCTCAGGATTATAGTTGCCTAGGATGCCAGCTATAGCAAGTAGTGACATAGGGTTTCTAATTGACATCTGATTCCAAAGCCACACTCTTACTCTTTCCAACATATCATTCATACTTCTAATACATTTAAAAATATAAACTAATTATCAAAACTGTCATTTATTTGCATCTTCTCGTGTCAACTGAGGTGTCACAAATGAAATCTCTTAAGGCTAAAAACAAAATTACAACTCAGTCCTTTAGGAACTTAGCCAAAGAGATCTTATGGAACTCAATTATGCCTTTCAAGGATGATGGGGCATTCATAATGCATCTCTTAAGCATAGAAGAGAGATAGAAAAAACATCAGTTGGTCCCTTAAGGTTTCTGAACCAGCTAAAAAGATTACTGAGCAATACATCCAAACTAAAGCCCAGTTTCCAATGGTCTAGCTATGCTAATCCTACCACAAAAGGCATAGTAGAGATAACAAGCATAACACTAACAATGGCAATGGTAACAACGGCAAACTTAACATCATGCTTAACATGTGCTGGGCACTGTTTTAAGCAGTTTTTCATCCAACAATTCCTTTAGTATCCAGCAATCCTAAAAGGCAAGTATGTTGCTGTCCCCTTTAACTATGGGGAATCTGAAGTACACAGAGGTTAAGTAAGTAACTTGCCTGAGGTCACACAGTAAGAAGTCAAACTGAGATTCAATCACAGGCAGTTAGGCTCAACTGACAGTGCTCTTAACCACTTCATCCATTTGGTTTGAGAATATACGTTTGAATACTTAAATGGGTATTCAGGAGTTCTTGTCAGCAAAGTGGCACTTGTGGAATAGTGAAAGGGGTTAGGAGGAGGAGGGTAAGAGAAGACAAGATGATATAGAGTACTGTGAGTGATTTCTGCAGAGCATGGCCCCAGTTGTTATTTGGGTGTGTGACCTCTGCCCCAGAATGGAAAAACGAGGCTAGAGATACACGGGACACAAAGGAGAATAACTTCCAAGAGTGAGGAACATGTGTAATACAGTTCCTTAAGCACACAGCTTGTGTTATCAAGAAGGCCTTGACTAAATCTTGGCTTTGCCATTTAGTTTTGTGATCTTAGGTGATTCATTTAATCTCGTTAGGCCTCAGTTTCCTGGTCTGTAAAATAAAGATTAAAGTACCTTTCATATAAAGTTATGAGGATTAAAAAAATATAAAGTGTGCCCAGTAAACACAGGCCTCCATAAACATTACCTGTTGTGGTAATGTTCTTGTAATTGACAGATACAATGCAGGTATAGCTTCACTTTGAGGAATATTAAAAATTATTTATCAAAGAAGTTGCAAATGCTATTCCCCAAAGCAGAAAAGCAGATTTGGGGAGGAGAGAAATAACAATGCCATAATCACTGAAAAAGTCAGATTAACATTTTATAGCCAATTGTCATCTCACTATTAGAACCATTAAAAAATACTCCATCCTGCTTCCAGGCCAGAGGAAAAACACCATGGCCTCCAAGACTGACCTGCAATAACAAAAAGCAGTTCAATGAAACTCTTTTAAAAGTGTGTAAAAAATGAAATAATTTTTAATGGAAATGAAATCCTAAGGTTTTCCTTCTCAATCCTATTGAGATGACGTTTTTTTTTCTCAGAAGCTGAAGACTTAGTTGCCGTTTCGTACCTTATACAATCTGTAGTAATGAACAGCGACGTCATCCAGTCGGACGGCCTCTTTGATATATTTAAGATGAGCTTCGGAAGCTGTCAGTGCAAACTGATCTTTGTGCATGTTTGGAATGTGCTTCAGGATGTAGTCTTTCCCCCTCTTGGAAACAACCTGTTGGGATACAAGGGGTGTGCAATGCAACATTTGTTGGAGAGATGTAAGCTCTATCCCCACCCCCAAAATGATGAAAGAATGAGAATCTAAAATAGCCATGTAAACTGGTTGATTTCCATTAGAAAATTCCCACTTTCATTCTGTTTTCACCATCTGTTATGTTGCTGGGCTGAATCAGCTAATACTAGAAGCTATAGAGTCAATTTAATTGTACTGCTGAATACCTAAGAAGAAAAATCACAACAAATAGGAAAAATAAGTTATCTTTGCTTTAAAGTCACCAAGAAAAAAAAAAAAACTATACAAACTTTCATAATTTTGTACACGTAATTCTTTATACTTGCAAGTTTATACTTGGTACCATGAAATACATCTATAGTAGGTACATCTTCAGGTTCTGGATCCTACCTAACTCTTAAGAAAATTACAGCCACAGAGTGGGAGGTTCTAAATGTTAATCAAAAGAAGGCAGGGGACTGGGAGAAATTCTCTAATTTTGGTTCTTGCATGAGAGGCTGATATGAACACTGTCGGAATACTTATGAGAAAACCGTTTCATTCAAACATTCATTGTGATTCACTGTGACTTAGATTTTCATCAGACAGTACTCCGGGCTTTCAGATGTCAAATATATAGTATCCAGCAGCTGCAGGCTAAGAGAAAGGTGTTGATTAAAGTCTTAGCTGATTCCATAAGGAATACAATAGATGGAAGGACTTATGAATGTGAGCAAAAGAATCATGCTCAAAATAATCAAAATTTAAAAATTACATAATTTTTGGTTTTAAAATGTCTTTATATTGATATTTTGTTTCTTCCTATTGAATATTTTACAAAGAATTAAATATGATGAATTAATAGTCAGTGTCAAGTTCTGCTAAGAACTCAAGTTACAGATTATTCTTTCCAGGTTCTTTTCACATGGTAATCAGTTAAATCAGTTATTTGTCGACTTTTTTCTCAGGTCAAAAGCACACTGAAAATAGTATTTGTAAGGGCACTAAAGTAGATGGTGTTGGTGATCCCAAGGGTGGGGGAAACTGGTATCTCAGCACACTGGTTGCCCTGGCATACTAACTGGATTTCAGTAATCAATATTCAATGAGCACCTGATGACAACCAGAGAATGCAAACATGCTACAGACAGCAATAGTTTGACAGACATTGTGATTTCTCTCCAACAAATAAAGCACTGTAAGTCACACAACAAAAAATTACTGAGTACCTCAATATGAAGAGCTGATGAAATAGAAAAGGTTAAGGTTATGCCCATCTTTCAGAACACACTAAGAAACAGTTTACTGGGAGCAAGAAATAAATCATTTTAAGATAAGATGTGAAACACTATACCCAGGTTCTTCTTGAACACTGGGCACCTAGATGGTCTGCCCAGAAGGAGCAGAGTCTCGGAGGATGAGTAGGAGTTAGTCAGGTGAAACAGACAGGGGCTTCACCGGCTAAAGGAACTGCAAGAAGAAAGACCTGAAGCATGAAACACCACAGTAAGTATGGAGACGTACCAATGGCTGAATGTTGCCACAGCCTAAAGTTCAAGGTGCAGGACAACCAGAAAGGAAGCTGGAATGGTTGGCAGGGACTATAATCTGGAGAGTTTCTAGGTTATGCATGCGAGCCTGGGCTTCACAGGTGACGGAGGAGGCCCTGAAAGTCTAAGTTAGAAGCAAAATCATCTCATCTGCAAGCTGTGGAGTAAAGACCGAAGCAGGGACAAGCTTCTGCAACAGTGCTGCTGAGAACAGGAACCTAGAAACAGTAGGAACTAAGACAGGGAGAGGAGGCAATGGACATTTAGGAAGGCTAATGGCAACAAAAATAGAAAAGAATTTTATTTCTTAAGCTGGGTGATTGGTACTCAAGCACATAGATTACAGGGTGTTTCAGTTGATGGGACAGGACAGGGAGAAGGAATGGTGATAACGCAGAGTTCCGTATGACTCTCATGTACTCAGAGGTAGGAATACATAGAACTGAGGTGGCAAGAAGATGAATTCGATTTAGGACATCTTGAGTTTGAAGGGCCTATGGGTAAACAGCTACCTTATAGATAAAGGGAAGAGAAACAGATTTGGGACTTGCCTTCACGTAGGTGATCGTTAAAAGCATTAATCTGGATGAGATCTCCCAAGATGCGACTGGTTAAGTGTCATTTACGGCAACAAAATTTAGTGAAAAGAGTCTACTGGATATGTCAATATAAAGCAATTGGTGTCAATATAAAGCAAAAGTAGTATATATTTAATTTTTTACTTCATTACTATATTGATATAAAACGGGCAGCACCATGAGTGGACTGATGGGGAAAGAAGGCAGATGGAAATGGCTTGAGGAACACTTGTGGGAAGCAAATAAGCTGAAAAAATCAAATACACACTACCTTTTCAAGACGCTTTACTGAGAAGGCAAGACAAGAGTAGTAGCTCTTCTTTCCCTCTGCCTTTCTCTCTCCAGGATGGGTGAGTGAGAACCAAACATGTTTTGTATGTCCTCACTGAAGAAGAGTTAGTTTGGGGAGGGGCTAATGATAAAGAAGAGAGAGAAAATACAGCATAGACCTGGAGGAAGGATGGGGAGAGAAACAGACAAGGTAGAGTAGAGAAAGGGCAGCTGAGACAGTTCACGTTAGAAAAACCCACATTTTCTTGCTGAAAGAAGGGGTCAGTTGCTCTCCCGAGAGTGGAGGACATGTAGGCCAGAGCCGGAAGTTGACATACTTGTTCTCTCAGCAAAGGAAAGTGAGGGATAATCTTACTTTTTAAAGAGTTATGTTTTTCTGCCTTCAAAGGGAGAAAATTCTGCCTCAGTAAGAGTAGGCAAGAAGGTCAAGGACATGTCAATGCCAAAAGGAGGCTGGCAAGTTCCAAGCTCCACCGTATCATCAGGATGGATGGCAATCCTCTCCCCATTCACCATAAAAAGACTGAGTACATGAAGACATGATGTGCACCATGTTTTTAAGTGTTAAATATCTGGGCATCACGAAGAATTTGGCCACAGAACATTTGTGTTCCCATTTCTTAAAGAGTATGAGTGGCAACACTACGAACTAGAAATGCCGAAAGAAAACACTCTTTCAAATTTGAAAACAGTGCTTACCCAAGATGGGAAGTAAGCCTCTGGCTCGAAGTATTTTCCATAGTGCTTATTCCTTTTGAAGTTCCCAAGATCAGCCTGCAGGGCAAAGGCTGCCAGCAGGAAGTAGGCCTCCTCTCGGAGCACACACTGAGAATGAAGAACTTGTTTTCTCAGGTGCCAGTAATAATAGTATCTTGCTGCTCTGTCACTAGGAAAATAAGAGAAAACAGAACTCACATTTTCATGGAACAATCCAATGACATGTAAACAGAACCCAAATCCTGCTCTCCATCTGGTGACAGGAGCCCTTCTGTTCCTGCTCCTCCCTCCCACCTCATTGAAAAGGGAGCGGTTGTAGCTAACATCTGATAGCTGCCTCACTGAGGTTGCAGGGGGTCAGAGCCCTAAGTCACACTATCCAGACAACAAAAACAACATTTCCTAAGGCTTACAGCATTTGATTCGTTCAGAGAAGAAAAACGTCTGAATCATTCTACTCTAAAATGGTAACTATTTCACCGAGCAAGTGTTAGAATAGAAGTTAGACATGTGTAATCTGTACTGATTTTGCTACAATGATGCTGCACACGTGACATAAATAAGGAAAAATATGAGGAGCAATCCTGCTTCATTTTTTTTTTTTTGAGACGGAGTCTCGCTCTGCCGCCCAGGCTGGAGTGCAGTGGCCGGATCTCAGCTCACTGCAAGCTCCACCTCCTGGGTTTACGCCATTCTCCTGCCTCGGCCTCCCGAGTAGCTGGGACTACAGGCGCCCGCCACGTCGCCCGGCTAGTTTTTGTGTATTTTTTAGTAGAGACAGGGTTTCACCGAGTTAGCCAGGGTGGTCTCGATCTCCTGACCTCGTGATCTGCCCGTCTTGGCCTCCCAAAGTGCCGGGATTACTTTTGGAAAAAAATTTGCTTAACAAAAGTGTTCTCTTCCTTTTTTTAAGCTTCTCCAAGAAGAAATGAATGCTTTCCTTAAATCTTCTTTTTGAGGTTTTTTATTAAATGAATGTTACGTTATTGGCATGCTTTTACAGGCACATGTCATGACCATTATTATACTCCCCACAAAAGGAAATACTAACAGAGCACACTCATTACAATTTGTTGAGATCAGAAATAAACACAGTCACCATTAAATACGTTAAGAAATGTTGACTGGGGAGAACATGGTAAAAGCTCCAAAAAATATTTACTGGCAAATAGGATGCTTTTGTGATCAAAGTAAAAATGTGCGTGTACATATTTTAATGAGCTCATTTGCCTCTACATTATTTCAGGTTGAATGTTTACCTGAGATTCATAGCTGATATCATTTGTAGAAAACACATATGGGTTTATTTAAACTAAGACCATGTTTAAGTAGAAAGAGCTTAAAATAAAGCATTTATGTAATTTTCCCCCCTTAGGACAGAGTACTTTTCAGAGCACTTCTTTTATAATGCCAACCACAGATGGTCCAAACTGGTTCATGCCTGGGAAAAAGGGGCAGAAGTATAGGGATATATTAAAACTTAGCCCCAGGGGGTTAACTATTTGTTAAATATGTGTATTCCTTCTTTCCAGGTCATGCCACACTTACCAGGTAAAATAAGTAAAAATTGTATGTAAACTGAAAATAACTAATAAAGTGTCTTAGCCTTTTAAAAAAAATCCCTTATGGGCTAATTTTTTTACTTTTAGTTTGCATCTGGCATTGATAAAATATCAATAGCTAATTTTACATATAACACACTAGCCAAATGTATTTTGTTTTCTTTCACATGGAGCTTCTCAAAGTTTAAAAATATATAAGCAAAACATATTTCTAGTATTTTCTATTGGCCAAGAAATCACCTCTGAAAGTTTTCTAGCACTAAATCCTCCTATACAGACTGAGCTTCAGAAATGGTGAATTCTGAATTTATCCTGAGCCTACTAGTGTTCATGCACACACCTCCAGAAAAAGAATCAATTACCTGCCCTTGTCAAACTGCACCTAGGATAGCTTCACTGGGCTTAATTTTGGTTTAAAGCTACTGCCAAGAATACAAGCAAGACCCCACACATGAAAAGAAAACAGACTATATAAACACCCATCCACTTTTATAGGAGAGTTCCTGCTTCTGACCCACTCCCACCTTACCACTGGAAAAGAACATAATCTTTTAATCAATCTCCTCACTCTTCACCAAAGTGCTAGTTTCTTCTTGAAATAAGTATATTTCTGGAGACTGATCTGTTTATGAAAACGTGGAGTGGAGAAAATGTGGGCCAATGACACTGTTAATATTTTCATCAATAGTCTAACATTCATTCATTTAACAAGTATTTACTGAATGCCTATTGTATCTCTCTTTTAGGGACTGAGAATATACCAGTGTACAAAAAGATTAAAAATAAAAAAATTGCTGCTCCTACAAAGTTTATATCCTAACAGGTGTAGACAAAGAATAAAGACAAGCAACTTATTTGGTATGTTAGAAAAAGTGCTACGGGGGGGAGTGGGTGGGGTGGGGAAGGTGGGAAATCTCTCCCTGTCCTTTTACCTGATCAATCTGCCATTTTCCACATAGTACTGCACACGGAAGTGGATGATCATAGGAGGCCCAAATTGGTCGATACCCTAAAACAAAAGCACACACAAAATCAAGCTATTTCTAGTTACTTTGAAAATGGGTTTCAAAAGCAACCAAAATACAATGATTATTTGCAAGATACTTTTTAATCACTAATAGGTTTTATTTACTTATAATGAGTGGGGACTTGTAGTAAGTAGACAGTTGTCCTATATAGATACCAGGTTCATATAAAATTAGGAAGTTATGAAGCAAAACAGGGCACCATCCCGCTATCTGATTTTCATTCACTGTAATGCCAATGACAACATAAGGGAAGATAAAAATAAATGCCAGTGGAAATTTCTAGCTGAGATCCAGCTCCTCGCTCAGCTCTGTTCCCTGTGGTGACCATTTGCTCCTTGTTACAAATGTTCTCTTGTTCCTCTGACATTCCACATAGCAAATTCTAATATGCTGTTTGTTTATTTAGACATTCATGTTCTTTACTTTGTAGCTGGCTTTGAAGTAGACTTCTAGTTTATTCCAAGACTTCTTAAATACAAATTAGAGGACCTAGGATTACTATTCCTGACTTACTAGGGAGGTTCTGGAAACACGAAGTGAATTCTCTATTAATTTCTCTCATGTAAAGGAAATTAATGTTTGTGAAATAAAGCACCAGCATAATGAACAGACAAAGCATCAAATGCA
Organism: Rhinopithecus bieti; assembly: GCF_001698545.2. NCBI lineage: Eukaryota > Metazoa > Chordata > Mammalia > Primates > Cercopithecidae > Rhinopithecus > Rhinopithecus bieti. Next base: position 3,372,791 of record NW_016814053.1, on the reverse strand, counting down.
AGTACAGTAAAAGTAGATTTAAAAATTAGTAATAACTTCTAGAACAGCAATTTTGACACCTAGCATAGCCATAAGAGAAGAGCAAATAATTTTTCCATACTTTTCATTTCAAAGCATTATTCCAAGATTATTAAAGTTATTATCCAACATTATTTAACAGATAATCTAGATTCTATTTATTATTTGCTATAAGCTATTAATACTTGATTAATGTGACACTTTAGAACTTACAATTTTCTTTTCCCATTTTCTACTATATAAAGTATTACTTATAGTTTTATTCTAATGTATAACAGCTAAAATAAACATTTTTTTAAAAAATCAAAATAATTTTGCTTATAAATGTAATCTCACCCAAGTGACTTCGTATTGTCGTACCTTGCTGGCCTCTTTCTTCCATTCTTTTGGACAATATTTGTAAAGCTTTTGTGACATCTCCATATACACATGTTCATTATCTGTACATCAAAAAAAAAAGAGAGACCAGATGCTAAAGAAAAGATTTTTAAAATAAAAAAAATATAGAAAGAAACAAGTTTCTTTTAAAGCTTCAAGATGTGTGAATGTAGTCTGAATTCCCATATTAGAAAACTCAAGCAGATAAAAGGTCCTGTAAACTAGACATTAATGAGATACTTGTGAATTATTTTGCTTTTGCAATACGGAACACATACTATTAAAGTATACAATATTTAGAAGAAATCTTAGTTGCCAACTTCTGCTTTTACTTAGTTTCTAGGGTCATTACGACTTATAATCTAACTTCTAACACTGTGGGTGTTAGTCTTGAGAAAACATGCTTTCATTCAGCTCAAAGAAGACTGCTCTCATAGGTACAAAATAATAAAGCATGGCAGAAACACCATCTTAATTGACATGTAAGAAATTAGAAAACACTGACGATATCAGCTCATTTTCAAGTGAGAAGTCTGACCCACATTTTGTGAAGACTAATCTTTAAGACTATTTCTTGTCTGTGTTCCACACACAGCAAAACACAGCATTACAAAATGATAAACCCTTACTCACACTGCCTTTGGGATCAGTTTCATGGAGAAGAGAAGAAAAATTTTATGAAAAACAAGTATGAATGCCAAAACATCCCTTCCAGGGCATGACGCTCATAAGGTGAACAGAAAATAAGACTGCTAAAACCTATGCTAAAGTGATCTAAACACATGAAAAGAAGCTGGTAGAAAACAAACATTTTCATATTTCCCAAAGATAATCTTTTAAAAGAGAAAGATATTTCACAAAAGAAGTCTTTGGCATTCCTATATCATACAAAGTTTTAAGTCTTTTCTAGATTCCTTTTATTCTATCACTAAGGAGACATCTTCACGGAAAGCTCTGCATAAAAATGTACCTGTTCTGGAAGTGTGTCTCTTTGACTACTCCAAAGATGTGCACACTTTGCTACACTTTGACTCCAAGCTGAATACTGGGATTTGACTGGAAACATGCCAGAAGAAAATAGGAAGGGTAAAGTTACTCAGTTATAAATGACATTAAGTTAACCAATTTTAATGACAGGGTTAGGAAAGAGATCCCAGAGACAAAAAAAAGGAATAGCTACTTAAATCCAGTTATTAGGTCAACTAACACTATCTCCCATCTCATATCACTGATTAAACATGAAATAGGCAAGACCAGACAATCTTCCTGTCGAAACTGATTTGTGTTTGGCTTGAGTTCCCATCTAAAGAAGCAACATAATGAATAGAATTAAGACTGTTCACCATAATAGTACATACATATATTTCTAAACTGCCACTATACCTCTGCCACCTACAGTTTGACCAGAGATTTATACCTTAAGAATTCTCAACACACATTAATCCTGCAAAGCTGGTGGAATAGTAATTTCCATTTGACGTGAAAAAACTGACATTGAGGGAAGTCAAGTGGCATGCCCAAAGCCACACTGCTAGTTAGTGGTGGAACTGGAATTAGAACCAGGTCAACTGATTCCTGTTCCAATGTTCTTTCACCATACTACTATCTCTTTTTTAAAAAGGACATCTTAAGAATTAGTTTGAAACCTAAGGAAGCTGTAAACTGGTTTTATTGGACTGATTTGTTGAACAACAAGGATCTAGCAGTAGTTGTAGTAAGAAGAATTAACCTTGAGCATGGAATACTAAAAGTTACTTAGAATCTATAGAGCCTCTTATGGCTCTCAGACTCTTCCCTGAAAGAATGACTGAAGTATGCACTAACAGAAGGATGGAGCTTAGCAACTGTGTTTTATTGTTTTAACTACCACAGGAAGAAACTGAAGAGCAAAGGGCTGATTCACAAGGTCCTGATGTGTTCCCTGCTCCATGTTCTTTAGCCTCTCCTAAAAAGGCAACTGAAAACAGTTTACATTTTCGGGGAAAGGGGCTTTGTTTATCAGCTGACCAACTTTATACTGACATACTTCCCAACTTGGCAGGTGTAAGCATGTCATTGTATTGACCAGATTTCCAAGATATCTTAAGCCTTTAAATTTACCATATTCAAGTATAAGATAGAATTAAATACACCACACCAAAAAAAAATTCTTCTTGACAAAATGAGCAAAGATATATAGAAGACTAAACTAGAGAAATTTTAAAATATCATTTGAAGGAAGAAAGCTTATAATAAATGGCTTTAGAGAAGTCCCAGAAATTTAACTCTAAGGTATTATGAGAGAAGAAAGCTTATATGAAGTCCTTTACTTAAAAATCTTCTCCTCATAAAGAATATAGAAGAAACTGACCCGATATTTCCAAGTCATATAGTCTGACTGGAAAAAAGACAAGGGGTAAGAGAGAAAAATAGAAAATAAGATTAAATTACTAATTACTTTGTGATACTATATAGTTAATAGCAAGAGAAAATGAAAAGAGAAGTCAGTTTAAAGTCAAAAATTATAAAACAAATTAAATTACTTTCCTAAGAGTTCCAGCTACTCCCTGAATGCAAGGAAACAAAAATCAAGCTTGCTTCATTAAAACATGGAAGAGCAAACACATAGAAGGAATCTAGATTTCTAAAGAGGAATCAATTTTTAAGTTCAGACTATAACAAATACATACCTAAAATCCTAAATATTGTAAAAAAAATACACAGAAATTGAGATTAAAACATAAAGACTACACCTACACTAAAATGAAGATCAGCCCATGGGTATTTTGACAACCACAGTTTTATAACAATATGCCCAATTTAAGTTACAGCTATAAGATGTCATTTTTTCAGGAATAGTTGGCTAAATCCATCAGAGAGGGCTCTAAGACTTACTTTGTATAACACTGAGTCCAAAAAGGTGGCAGTCCTTTAGCCGAAGCAGGTCACAAACCTGGACCAGCAACTGATGACACAGAATCTTAACCTGCAGGGGGAAAAGGCATGACGTGAAATAACAATTCAACTAAGTCCACCCAGGGAACCACAATCAGGCAATTTAATGCATCGTAAATATACTCCTTGAAAGGACGAGCTGACAGTAGAAAACAACTGCTGCTTTATCCAAATCACTTTCACCTGGGGTTGTGTTTCAGTAATGATGATCACAGTACCAGTTTTTACAACATGGTAATAAAACACAAGACTCACAGATCTTACCATACATGGACAAAGTTCTGAAACCATGGTGCATGATAAATGATAAATGAGTTTCAGAAAGTAAGCAGCATAGCCTATTCACATTACCAAAAATATTTATTTGGCAAGTATCTTTTTTAAAAAAAGTTAATTCATTTGTGTTTTTAATTGACTAATAAAATTGTATATATTTATAGTACACAACATAATGTTTTGATACATGTATATACTGTGGAATGAATAAATCAGACTAACATATGCATCATGTCACATATGTATCATTTTTTGTGGCGAGAACACTTAAAATTCATTCTTGGCAATTTTCAAGGATACATCATCATTAACTACAGTCACCATGTTGTATAATAAATCTCTCGAACTTATTCCTCCTAACTGATATACTGTATTTTTTTACTAATATAGCCCCAGTCCCCCTACCTCCTCAGTCTTAGGTAACCATCATTCTATTTTCTGCTTCCCTGAGTCAGACTTTTTTAGATTATGCAGGATTTGTCTTTCTGTGCCTGGCTTACTTCATTAAACCTAACATCCTCCAGGTTCATCTGTTATTGCAAATGACATGATTTCCCTCTTTTTAAAGGCTGAATTGTGTTCCATTGTGTATATGTGCCACATTTTCTTTATCCATTTATCCACTGGTGCACACTTAGGTTGATTCTGTACCTTGACTGTTATGAATAATACTGCAATATACATGGGAGTGCAGATGTCTCTCTGACATAATGATTTCATCTCCTTTGGGTACATACCCAGGAATGGGGTTCCTGGATCATATGGTAGTACTATGTTTAACATTTTGAGGAACCCCCATACTGCTTTCCATAATGACTTTACTAATTTACGTTCCCAGCAACAGTGTACAAGGGTTCCCTTTTCTCCACATCCTCGTCAACACTTGTTATTTTTTGTCTTTTTGATAATAGCCATTCTAGCAGCCATGTCACATTTCCCTGCTATTTAGTGATACTGAGCATTTTTTCATATACCTATTGGTCCTGTGTGCATCTCCTTTTGAGGAACGTCTACACGGGGCAACAAGTATCTTTTCAAGGAAAGCTTTCCTCCTAATAGTCTATCCCAAAAACTCATCTACTGTACAATGAGCTGGTCTAGACTTTTTTTTTTTTTTTTTTAAAGACAGAGTCTCAACCAACTAATTCTTTCTTTTTTTCTTGCAGAGACAGGGTCTCTCACTATGTTGCCTGGTCTTAAACTCCTGACCTTAAGCAATCCTCCCATCTTGGCCTCCCAAAGTGCTGGGATTACAGGGATGAGACACCATGCCCAGCCTGCCTAGCTTTTATCACTGTTATTGTCTAATATATTTTTAGTGCCTAAACCAGATTCCTTTTCTGGGTCTTAGTATAATTCAATCATAAAACCATATTAATTTGGAACTCTGGAGATAAGTTATTCTGACAAGTCAAAAGTTAATTGATAGTCTTTGAAACATACAATTTTCTTTATCAATATTATTATTATAAATAATAACAGTTATATAATTATTGTATATCAATAATTATATAATAATCAATATGTATATCAATTATATATCAATAATAATCATACCAATATTATATCAAATAATTATTATTATAAATAATTATAATCTCATAATAATGCTTTCTTAAATGTTTAAAGAAGTATTATGGGGGACAGTAATTCTGCTGATTCTATCTTGTTGACTTCAGAATTATCAAGGTTTATTAGAGTTTGGATAGACTTTAAGAAACCACCCAGGTCAATTTATTTATTCTATAGGAGCAGAAAATAAAACTCAGTAAGCTTAAAGTCATATCACTAATAGTGGCAAAGGCAGCAACTCACAGCTTATTTGTGTATCAAAATACTTTAATTATTAAATATATGTATTAAAATATTGTAACATGACAGTTTATCATTTTACCTATACACATTACATATGGCATCTCCCCTTTTATTAGTACTATTTGCTTTCAAATCCTTTTTTCAATAAGGATGACAATGAGTTTAAGTTATTATAAATTCTAAAAATTAACCCTGAATTAATGACTCTTTATCATATCTTAATATGAAACTCAGATTAGGAAAATAAAGACATGCCAAGATCCCTTGAAATTTGAAAGTCAAACAATTCAGAACTGGTGATAATTCCAACTATAGTAAGAATGGGTTTACTGCTCTTTTCCACATTCATTATTGAATAGCAACCAACCTAAAGTATCTTACCCACTGGAAAGAGCAGAAGATATTTAAGGCCAACGTAGCATCAAGTGAGCTGCTTGGAAGTACCAGGAACTCATGCAGGGGTAGTGTCTTATTTTACATTCAGAATATGTAGTAGGCACTCAGTAAATGCTCGATGAATGAAAGCCAGGAATCTGATTCCCTGTGGGCTCCTCCTCACCTTCATTCTATTCCATGAGTAGAGATCAAGACCATTCCCCGAATTACTAAGCAAACCATTTTATAAATACGCCACTCGGCATTTTAGGAAAACTATATAAATGCAAACCCATGCACCGACACCACTGGAGAACACATTTGCCAGTGGGAAATCATTATCATTCTCTCCGTGTACAGCTAGCCTGAGTCACCTGACATCCTAGATTTCTGTCCTACAGAAGTCCTATGTCATTTCCACTTTAAAAGGCCTCTTGATTTTGAGTTCCATATCATCATAATTCTGCTTTACAAAGAGGCTTAAGCAATGATAAAAAAGGGCAGAACACAGCAAATGTCATAAAATTCTGAAGTTGAACTATATACTACAAATTTGTGAATTAGAATGTCATGTTGTTTACAGCACCTTTAATCTTTAGTTTGACTGTATTTAAAAATGTTGGGCACAAAGCAGCTAAGATAAAATGCAATGAGAAGTTAAAATTCCAAACCACAAACCAAATGTATAGGAAATAAACTGTTTTAACCTTGTGTGACTGCAGACCAAATAACGTTATATATTTCCTCCATGCAGCCCATACATTTATTATTCTTCTGCTAGTTTAAATCAAGTATTTGGAGCCTACTGGCAAAGCTCTTTAACAAATATCAAGTAAGCAATGCTCTTATTCAAAAACTATAATTAAATAAGGCCATGGCTCTGAAGTCTTGCCTGCTGTGAAAACAAGCTTGAGTTTTCTGTATTTCCATATTATGAGTCTTTAAGGCTACATTTTAGCTGACTGTGAAATTTCTCAAGTTCTTTAATCTTCAGGAGCAATGGGAATGTTAAAAAGTGCTATATAGTATGAGGTATTAAGAAAAAGAATTAAAGCTTTATCTAAAAATATACTCTATATGGACTTTTTTTTTCCTTGAGACAAGGTCTCACTCTGTTGCCCAACCTGGAGTGCAGTGGCACAACCATGGGACATTGCAGCCTCAACTTCCCAGACTAAGGGGATCCTGCTACCTCTGCCTTCCAAGTAGCTAGGACCACAGGCAGTGCCACCATGCCTGGCTAATTTTTAACTTTTATGTAGAGACTGGGGTCTCACTATGTTGTCCAGCCTGGTTTCAATCTCCTAACCTCAAATGATTCTTCTGCCTCATCCTCCCAAAATGCTGGGATTACAGGTGTTAGCCACCTCACCCAGCCTCTGTATGGACTTTTAAAACAGCATGTGATCCTAAATGTTAAAGGTTTGTTATTGTACAAGAATGTTTAAAATATACTCTAGAAAAAAAGAATTGTTGGCCGGGCGCGGTGGCTCATGCCTGTAATCCCAGCACTTTGGGAGGTCAAGGGGGGCGGATCACAAGGTCAGGAGATCGAGACCATCCTGGTTAACACGGTGAAACCCCGTCTCTACTAAAAATACAAAAAAATTAGCAGGGCATGGTGGCAGGCACCTGTAGTTCCAGCTATGTTGGAGGCTGAGGCAGGAGAATGGCATGAACTCAGGAGGCAGAGCTTGCAGTGAGCCGAGACTGCGCCACTGCACTCCAGCCTGGGCGACACAGCGAGACTCCATCTCAAAAAAAAAAAAAAAAAGAATTGTTTTGTCTTAGTGAAGACATATAAGCTCGTGGCCACAATTCATATCAATCAAATCTTTATGGCTCCCACATTTACAATGGTTTTACTTCCAAAATTGTCCCAAGTTTCCTTATTTGCCTGATGATTAAAATAATTTAAAATGGCTTCTATTAATGCAACTCACAGGGAATTCAGAATGACCAAAACACTAAATTCATTCCATATACAAAAAGGCAACTTTCTATCAACCACACCTGTCAGGGAACGATCTTTCATTGCTAAAAATATAGAGAGAGAAATTATGAAAAAAATTAGTTAATAAAATCATTCTCACTACAGTTAATTTATTACACTCAAACTCTATACACATTGACTGCTATTTTCTGAACACAAAGATAACACTTTGTAAAAAGTGAGGGCCTCTTGGCAGCCATGAAATGTTTTTCTGGTAGTGGGGAAGCCTCCATCCTACTTAACCTAGTCCCTTCTTTGGTCCGACCGCTTACTAGAGAGGAGTTTGGGCATAACAAGAGTCTACATGCCTGTGTCCTACCTTAGATCTGCCCTGAAATAAGAAATCTTACAGGCCTACATGGGATTCAGACTCTTCATCTTGGTTTATTAACAGAGTACATTAATGAAATGAACAAACAGTTCCAGGAAATAAAAACAAGTAAATTGATACTCAAGGGCTCACTTACTGAGTAATTCATATATGCCAGGTGCTTCACTAAGTACTTCATGCATGTGACATCTTTAAATCCTTGCAATGTCCCTGTGCATAGGGGTAAGATTATCCCTACTTCACATATGAGGAAACCAAAGCAACAAAACAAAACAACTAGAAAATTTGCCCTAGATTGCAAAGTTGTGGAGCAGGGATTTCAACACAGGTCCCTGTGGCTCTAAAACCCACCTTAACAGTGATATATGACCTCATAGTCCATGATCATAGTCCTAACCATCTCAGAGATTATCATACTAACATTGTAAAAGAGGAGAGTTAAAAAAGTATAATTTATCTCTGCCTAGAGATTAAAATGACAATAGCAGCTATTACATATGCATCAGAAATTATGCTGAGTGTTAATCCTAAATTCTCACAATCACCCTGCAGCGTAAGTATTACTCTCATTTTAAAGGTGAAGATGTTGAGGCTGAAAGAGGTATAATTAACTTTCCCAAAGTCATTCAGATATGAGATTTGAATTCAGGTCTGTGTGTTTTAAGTATATCCATGTATTTTCACTTCCATACTACTCCTCAATTATTCTATAAAGGGAAGACAGAAATGAAGCTAATACAAATTCAGTACCCACTATATACCAGGTACTGGGCAAGTTGCTTTTACAAGTGAAAAAAGTGAGTAAGCTTAATCAACTTGTCCAAAGGTCACAAATCTAGTGAACTGTAGAGTCAAAATATGAATAGTCTTTTTCTCAGCAACGATGACAATTATATTATTATTGCTAACAACAACCAACATTTACTTTGCACTTACTACGTATCACGTACTGTTCTAAGAGCTGGGCCAGTGACATGTGCCAAAAACACAGTCGAGTAACCAGAATTCCAAAGAGTGAAAGAAACTAGGTGATGCTGGCACGTAGATCTTTGCCTGTTTCACTCAAATTCTAGAGTATCTATAGCATCTATTTAGGGGATCTTATTAAATGCAGATCCTTGCATCCTACCTCAGACTCACTACATCAGCATTTCTCTCATCCAATTACTAACCAGGCCCGCCCCTGCTTAGCTTTTGAGATCACATGAGATCAGGCAACATTCAGTGTGGTATGGCCATAGACTATACAATCTGAATATTACTAAGCTGCCCCAAATAATTCTGATGTACGTTCAAGTTTCAAAACTGCTGATTCATAGGAACAAATGAACTGGCTACCTTCCCATCTGTTCTCTATAGCTATCTTCCTCAGCTGAGATTTTAGTATAAATTAATTTCTTTGAAAATTATAGTCAGCTTTCAGTATTCTTCACTAAGTCAGATTAGCCTTCCCTTCATTAAATGTGGTTAGTAAGGTGTTCCACACCTGTTCGTGTGTGTACACACACATGCACATACACACACATATTGCACCAGGTAAAAAGACAAATGAAAGTGAGAGAAGTTTCTTAAGTGCTTATGCTATATGTCCTAGATTATGTATATTTTTAAAATTTAGTGGATATCTTTTATATAACTGTATAAAAAGTAAAACAAAATATTCACACATGTAAGTAGGATTAGATTATAACTTATTTTGCTAGTGCCCACACTGAAAAAAGAGATATATTGTCGATATTTATTCAGTTTAAAAAACCAAATGCTGTCAGAATAATAGCCCACCACTTCACACATCCAAAAACAATTTCAGTTACCCTAAGCAGCAATGTAGCTAATCATTGGAAATTCTGCCCAAAAGATGACAAAGTTCATCCAATAGGCAGGCCTGTTGGATCCTCAGACAACCCCTATAAGCAAAATGAGGATACAGCAGTAAATTAAGAAATGGTGTTGATTGTCAGAATAAAGCCAAAATGACTATGGTAATAAGCAGAAACTTTTCTTAGCTAAACTTTTTAATGAAATTATTTAAATGTCATATACATTTCAGCATAATATTTGCAAATATTCTTTTATATAGCAATTGGATTTAAAATATAGTAACATGGCGAGGTACAATGGCTCACGCCTGTAATCCTAGCACTTTGGGAGGCCAAGGCGGACGGATCACTTGAGGTCAAGAGTTCGAGACCAGCCTGGCCAACATGGTGAAACCCCATCTCTACTAAAATTACAAAAATTAGCCAGGCGTGGTGGCAGGCACCTGTAGTCCCAGCTACTCGGGAGGCTGAGGCAGGAGAATCACTTGAACCTGGAAGGCAGAGACTGCAGTGAGCCAAGATTGTACCACTGCACTGCAGGCTGGACAACAGAGAGAGACTCTGTCTCAAAAAAAAAAAAAAAAATCAAAATCAAAATAAATAAATAAAAATATAGTAACACATAGGAAAGAAAACTAATTCAAGTCATGCACTAAGGCAATTTTTCCTCTAATTCCATCAGAATACAATCTATGAAAGAAAGAGTATGAAAGTTGATAACACAGAGAGGGGTTGAAAAATGTTAGGCATGACATTGATTACCATAAAATTGTTTGGCAGTCTCTACCAAGGCTAAACACAGTGTAACCTATGATTCACAAATACTCTTCAGTAGAAACCGAGAAATATTTCCACATGTGTATACACATAACATGTTCATAACAGTTTTACAATAGCCAAAAACTTAAAACGATCTAATATCTATCCATCAACAATAGATTAATAGATTGGGTCTATTCGTACAATGGAATATCACACAACAATGGAAAAGAAGTAATTATTGTCACATGGATTCACATGAATAAATTTCACAGGCCAAATGTTGAGTAAAAGAACTCAGAAGTGAATACATCACATAACTTCAGCTTCATGAAATTCAGAAACAAGCAAAACTTTGGTGACAGAGATCAGAATAGTTTTTACCCTTTAGGTGAAGGATATTGACTAGGAGGGGTCACAAAGGATCTTTCTAGGGTGCTGGCAAAGTTTTATATCTCAAACAGGTGATGGTTACATGGATGTACACAATTGTAAAAATTCATTGAGCTGCACACATAAGGTTTCTATACTTTGCAGTATGTAAATTATAACTCAATTTTTTTTTTAAAGTTAAAAAAAATCATATTCCTCAATGTTCAGGTTATCTAAGCAAGTTGACTATGACTCACAAATCATAAGCGACAGCTTAGTGCTCAAATGTTCAGCCTATGCACCTAGTCCTGGAAATTGGCTAGACTTCGGCTACTCTTAAAATCAAGATGCATATTAAAAAGCTATCTAAGGCCGGGCATGGTGGCTCATGCCTGTAATCCCAGCACTTTGGGAGGCTGAGGCAGATGACCTGAGGTCAGGAGATCGAGACCAGCCTGGCCAACATGGTGAAACCCCGTCACTACTAAAATTACAAAAATTAGTCGGGCATGGTGGTGAGTGCCTGTAACCTCAGCTACTCGGGAGGCTGAGGCGGGAGAATCACTTGAACCCAGGAGATGGAGGTTGCAGTGAACCAAGATCACGCCACCACACTCCAGCCTGGGTGACAGAGTGAGACTCTGTCTCAAAAAAACCTATTTAGGTTGGTGCAAAAGTAACCATAGTCTTTGATATTACTTTCAATGGCGAAAGCCACAATTACTTTTGCACCAACCTAACCGCGATGATTACCATTTCATGTGTGCGGGTGACAACTCTAAGCATTTAAGACACAAATTCATATACTTCAATAGAAGTTATATTTCGATCAAAAGTTTAAAAAGAGCAAATGTTTGTTTTTCAATATAGTAACCACAGTCCTCTAATTCTAACCCAGGTGAGAGAATGTTGAAGGCACCTGCACACAAGCCAGAAAGCTAAGTGAATGTATATGTATGGACTATTTGACAACCCAATTCTGCCACATTATTACTGCCCTAATTTTGTAAAGATTTCACCCTTAATCAAGTCATAAGTTGAATGTGGTCACTGGTGAAAACATAATATTTAGACATTTCTAAAACTCAATCTACTCACATTTATGATAATGTTCAGAGATTCATCGTTGGGAAGGAAAATGCACACGCTGCGGCGGTCTTGCATGACTCTGTTGTTATGGAAATTCAATTTGTTCATTGTGTTTTGGGCTCTCTGGTGGTCAGGGCTGGGCTTTGGGTCCTTGGCAATTCCTCAGGTTCCCAGCACTCCAAAGCCAAGCTCGCCTCCTCATCACACGCCCTGCAGGAGAAGCATCATGGTGTTCGACTACGTGGGTTTCATAGCTGTGAAAAAGCCAAAAAGGGGAGACTCCTGAAGAAAGGCGGTGAAGACTGTGAAAAGCAGGTTGGGAAGATGAACACAGCACTACTACTCCTGTGGGCACAGAGACAGCATGTCTCCAGCCAGCACCACCTTGTTTAATACATGGGAACTCACTGAAATTCATTCTGTATTTTGCCCACAAAGTTTTAAAGCTTTCATCCACAGTCAAGAATTAAACTTATAACCAATGAGAGCCTCACACATTCAAGGATGTACTAAGCACTACAGGCCTAACAGAAACAGAGATCCTGTCTTGAAGGAGTTTTCCGTTCCACATGGGAGATAAAGGGTTTTGAACATGAAATGACAAAAACAACAGCAATAAGAAAATTCTCTTTCTCTTTCATTACTACCAAACTCAAATAAATGTCTTGGCTCTTACATTACATTCATTCTTCAACCATGGTGGTCTGGCTTCCACTTCCTTCACTTCACCAACATGGTTCTGCCAAATGAAGCCCGTGATCTCTAGGCCATCACTTTAATTGATCTCTCTACGACATTTACCCTGGTTGTTAAGCCCTCCTTACAACATTCTTCTTAGTTTTTATGGCTCTGTCTCTCCTGCTTCTTTAATCTGATAATGCAAACTTGATTTTTCCATTTATTATTTCATAAACCAATTAATACACAGATAAAACAAGACTGTGTATATCAAATCATGTTTGTATAGAAAAGAGGGATGGATTTTGGATGCCTCTCATATCTAATTAGTTCTATTAAACATATTGTATTGTTTAACTTATCAGGTTTTTGATATAGAGAATTTTGTTTGCAAGTAATAGAAATTTTATCTCCAATTTTCAATAATTAACACCCATTATTTCTGTTTTATGTCTCATTGCATTGGTGAGATCTTGCAGAATAATTTTAAAACAGTAGTGGGTGTTTTCTACCTTTAATGGGTGTGTCTAGTATTTCATATATTGTTGCTAATAGAACACTATTCAACCAAAATATGTCAAGACTAGTTGTCTCTCAAACCATTAGTATTTATATTATTTCTTTCCAGCTACATTTGTAGGATGTAAAAGACCATTTCCAGGAATATGGAACTGTTTTACTAGGTGGAGAGTATATATAACCATACAATTTTCATAGAAAATGCATTAATACTCACATAAATCAAAGCATAAATGAAATAGAATCTTGGCCGATTTGCTTAAGGTTAAATGTATAACTCTTATCAGCAGGAGGGGAAAGAATATATTCTTAGATAGTTGGCACATTTAGAAAATATAATCTAGTATTCTTTTTAAAGAATAAATAAAACATCATTCACAAGGGAATTACTCGAAACTAAAACACATGGTAATCATATGTATGGTACTTCATTATTAGGAAGGTGGCTAAAAGCCCAATTAGAAATATTCTGCTTTTCTTAAAGAATAATTGTTTCATGTTAGGTTATAGCCAGTACATCACCTCGTGGGGGGTCATCGGAGGCCTGTGCTATCGTTCTCACTAGGATGGATGGTTAACCCATGTGTTGTTCTAGGACCACAAACTACGCCCCAATCTACTCATCCATCTAGGAAAAAATGCATGCTTTTATTTCAACAATTCCAAAGCATCAGTTGGAGGACCAGCATTGGCTGCATCAGAAGCACCTGGGTGTTTGTAATAAATACAGAATCCTGAGCAGGTATTCCAGCATTTCTATTCATACAGAATTTCCAGGGTCAGGGCCAGGTATTTCTGATGTGTAGCAACAGATGGAAACCACTTTAGTTAGCAGAAGGAAGGCACTGAGTAGAGGGTTGAATATAATACATTGGAAAAATATCTTAAGGATAAAGAATTGGGAAAAAGTAATATATGTGAATATCACATCATTATAATAGGAAAAACAAGGTCCTCAACATTGTCAAAGGTATAAATTCCTACAATAGGTCAAATTCGTGTGCTCAAAACATTTTCCTGAAAAATGTTACTAGGCAGTATAGGGATACGTAGGTTTGCAAAGTACTGTACCCTATATATGTCCTCTCTTAGAAATTCAGAAAGTGTTAAAGGCTCTGAGAAGTCCTGCAGGCAACTTCTTATATTTAATGCATTATTTCTCAAACTTACATAAGCACACAATACTTTTCCCCCAAGGCATATCTATTAAGGTCCTACAGAACAATATTCTTAGGCATACCACTGAGAGATACAATTCTAAAATTATTTTATCAAATATTATATTTCATGGTAAAATTTTCCCCATATATTGATATATTCCAATACGTAGTCTTCCTTTTTGCAATATAAATCTTTACCAGAAGAAATTATAAGCTTTGATTAAATGCATCTTAAATTCAAACCCTTAAGTAATATTCATCCCAGTATAATTCTTATTTAAATCTATACTTCAAATTTAGTCCTATAATTTTTCACTTCTAATTAAACCAATTACAGCAGGGTATGTCTACTGACCTACTTCCCAGAATTTAAAAAATAAACTAGGAAAAAATATCTTCTGAGCTGTGGGATGTTTCCAGAGCTTCATTAAAATAACTTGAAATTTTCATTTGGGTACAATTTTTGCTTCTTTTATGGTTCAAATATGCAGCACAAAAGATGACTGGAAGAGGATTATTGAAGCAAATTTAATAAAAGCAGAGTCTATATGAAGCAGCGCTGCTTCACTGCTACTCTTTCTGCTTTGAGGATGGCAAACTAGAAAAGCACTTCAAGAGAGAGATTAAGTTTTTACTTTACCCAAGACAGTATTAAAGCTGATTAAAAGGCTCCACTGAAATGGTAAAATGGCCATATCTCTAATATGTGCCAGTACAAAACTTTTAATCTAAAATTGGGCAGTCCTGGGGAAAAGGATTAATTAAATTTATACCAATTTGAATTCTAGAAGTCAACCTCATAGCAGCCATTGGCTACTTATTCTGTGTCCTACACTAAATCTCAACTCAGTCCCAGGAGGACACATTTCCTACTACTACAGGGCAACCCTTTTCTGCCCAATGATCTTAGGATCAATTATCTATGAAGAGTAGACCATGTGGTAGTAATATATTTGCCAGGGAACAAAAAAAAATCAGTTTTAATAATGATCAAGTTCCACCCAGCCTCTTTATTTATTAATACCCAACTTACAAAAACAATACGTTAAGCTATACAATTCCCCCCTGGAACTTTAAGCGCACACTATTATAAGTTCCTTTTTCCTGATAAGTCCCAATGGTTACAAAATTACTCAGTTTCTTTTAAGAATCAGGAAGCCACCACCCATGGGCATTCAATACTGATTGTCATTTTTAACAAATTGTGGGAAAAAAGCTTTAAAACTGGGTCACTACCCCTAAAAGTATGCAGTTTAGTTATAATGTATCAATACTGATTTGTTAGTTGTGACAAATACACCATAATCATGTAACATGTTAGCAACAGGGGAAACTGGGTGCCTGTGTGGTACACAGAAACTCTCTATACCACCTTTGTAACTGTTTTCTAAATCTAAAACTATGGTAATTTTTTTTTTTATTTTAAAATTAAAAGTAGGTCTCCAGAAATTTCCTACCCACATAATATAGTCTCATTTTGAATGTAGGCAAAGGAGGATTCTCAATTCTGGGACTGTCTCTCTAAAAAAGTAAAAAGCTGGTAATTTGATAAGATGACTGTAAGTGAAGCATGACTAAGTAGGCATGTATCAACAGTCAATATGGTATCTTTATCACCTAACAAAAACAAGGCAAAAATTTATCTTAGAAAACTTGGATTGCAGAGAATCCTATCTTCTAATTTAATCATCACACATTCATATAGCTCATGTTACACACACAGTACGGTAATATTTATTTGCTGAAAAGCAGAATACAAAAAGTATTACATATTCCCCCTCCACCTATGAGTTCACCATCTAGTTAAGGACATATCACTGCCAAGAAGATTAAAATGATAGTATTGTCCCTGATTTCTAAGAGCACACATACTCTGATGGGCAACTCTCATGCCAGCCTCAAAGGAAGATATAATGGATAACAGTATTAAGTATACAAATACTGTGCTATGAATACTGTAGCTAAGATCATTCTGGAATAAACAGTGTGTCATCTTTAATGTATAGTATCCTATCCCAAAAGTGGTATCAAAATGTCTTTAGTAAAATTAGTTTTTGTTCATTCTTTCATTCAACACCTACTGTCTGCCAAATGTTGCTGTATGTGCTGAGTACGCTAACAAAAATATCCTGCTCTAATAGAAACAGACAATAAGCACATGATGCAGATGGTGATATGTACTATGAAGAAAAATAAGCCCAGAGTAGATGATAGAGTTGATGGAGATATGTTTGTGGTGTGGATGCTATTTCATGTAGGGTAATCAAGGGAAGCATCTCTAATGAGTCAATATTTAAGGAAACATCTAAATGAAGAAAGAGATGTAATTTCCTTCTGTCCGTCCATCCATCCATCCATGCATCCATCCATCCATGCATCCATCCATTCCAGGCAAGAGTTTTCCATGCCAAGACTCACTTATTGTTCAGAAGAGGCAAAATAATAGTGCTAATGATAGCTAGCATTTACTACAAACTTACTATGTTCCAGGCACCGTTAAGTACTTATGGTATGTTAAAGAAACCTGTGAACTCACTCGCATGCTTCCCATTCACAGGTGGGATCTATTTCCCCTCTCCCCGGATCTGGACTGGCCCTGAGACTAACTCCTGCTCAGTAAGAAGTTTTTCCTTGTGGATAATCTATTTGTGCAATACTCCTTGTAAGTACTCCTCAGTTGTCTGTCTCCTCTACTTAGCTCTTCTCAGAGGAGGGTCACTTCACTAGCTATACATTTTGCTTAATCTTCAATGACAGGCACACAGTATATGCTCATTAAATGTTAGCTGTTTGTCTTACTATACACGAAGATTCTACTGAATGGCTTTTTAAACTTGCCACTACTGACGTTTTGGGCCAAATATTATTTTTAGTGGGGGGCAATCCTGCACATTGTAGCATGTTCGGCGGCAGCCCTGGCCTCTACTCACTGGCTGCCAGGAGCCCCTCTCCCATCAGTTGTAACAATCCCAAATGTGGACATTCCCGAATGTTCCCTGGGGGCAAAATTACCCATGGTTGAGAACTAGTGCTCTACACGTTGCCATATAGAGACACTATGGGCTACTTTTTACTACCCAGCTGTTTTTTTATTTAATAATACAATTCTTACTAAATACATTTTCCAACTAAAGATCAGCAACTGAGCGCCAAACTCAGAAATCTGGCTTGAACTTTAAAGACAAAATTTTCAACCTCTTGAATGTGTGTGGCCTCTGGCTTTGGAATAGCTTTGAAGTTTAACTTCTTAAAACTTAAATATTTAGTGCAGTATATAGCCCGAACTTCTCACACAAATACTCTTCCATAATTCCCACCTGCTTGTTCCTGAAGAGTTCTTTATTTTGATAACAGTACCTGAAAATATAAAACCTACCAGGAAACAACTGACACCTAATTTTTTTTTTTTTTTTTTTTTTTTTTTTTTTTTTTTTTT
>NW_016814053.1:3349047-3354232 GCF_001698545.2 Rhinopithecus bieti | reverse complement strand
AGGGTCATTTATTTATTTAAAAAAAAAAACAGAAAACAAAAAAACATTTAGGAGAAACAGATTTACTTTTCTCACTTAAAGTGAGAAGTAAATTGAACAGTCTCTGCGTCATGGCCTGTTTTACAGTTACTGTTTTACCTATAAAGAAAGTAGTTGACATCTATCAACCATCTGGAGCCAAATACTCTGGAAAGAACATCAGATTCTTTGTTGCTGTCTCTTTCCCACTTCCAACCATTGCTCTGGTGGACAAATGAGGCACTGTGGAAAGGCTAAGATCGCCTTTGATATGGCTTAACCTCATGTTTAGAGACAATACAAACAGACTACTGAGTAAGAAGACAGATTTAAGGATGAAATAACCCTTTCTCAATCAGTCAAATCTGGATCTTAATCTGGATTCCACAACACCTGCTGTGTGACCTTCGGTAAGTTACCTGATCTCTAAATCTGATTCTTCATCTGTAAAATCTGTAGTACTGGCCTCCTAAGACCATTGGAAGGGTTAAATTAGATAATGGATATAAGTATTAGCTATCAGGTTATTTGGGTGGGAAAGATTGTTCATTAAAATAAGAGTCAAAGCCAGGCACACTGACTCACATCTGTAATCCCAGCACCTTGGGAGGACAAGGCAGGAAAATTTCTTGAGGTTAGGAGTTTGAGATCAGTATGGGAAACACAGCGAGACCCCGTTTCTACTAAAAAAAGTTTTTAAAAAAATAGGTGAGTATGGTGGCACATGCCTGTAAGTCGTAGCTACTCAGGGGGCTGAGGCAGGAGGATCACTTGAGCCCAGGAGATCGAGGCTGCAATGAACAACGACTGTGACACAGCACTCCAGCCTGCGCAAGAGCAAGGAGCAAGGCTCTGTCTCAAAAAACAAAAAAAAATAAATAAAAACTAGTCATGAGTTGCCAGGTCATGAGAAGGAATGTCTACAACTGGTTAACAAAAATACACTCATACAGAGATCTAGACCTCACAGCCAGATGTAGCAAATGAGTTAAACTTTAGGAAGTCTACTTTTGCGTAGAGAAGTTAAGCATAGTGTTGGTTGTAAATAGGAAAGTGGTATTATATTAGGTGGTCACTCCTTTGAAATTGTATGTACTGAAAGACAGTGCGTATGGGTGTATGGGTTGAAATGTGTGCTGGCTGACCAAAGAATGGAAGGTAGAGGACACCTTTTTAGTCTGCTTGGCACCATCTTCCCAGTGGGGCTATTGATCACAATGTCTTGTCCCCACCCTGGCTAATGGGGTTGATGTAGGAGAGGGATGTAACTCTGAGCTGGCCAAACAGGGTTCATTCTCCAACCACAGTGCTTGGTCTACATGGTGAACATGCAACCCAAGCAAAACCAGAATTCCTCCATGAAATTTGTGATATAAACGCTGGGAAGGAGAGAGCTGCTCTTCTTTTTGTATTGCTATTTGTGAAAATAGTATGAGCCTGGAGTTGCTGGCAATCATCTTTGATGCCACATGGTAAGAAATCTCCTGAGAAGGACATCATCACAGAGGAAAGAGAAGCTCAGAAAGAATCCTGATGGCATCATTTGAACTGCTGCATCTAGCTGTCTGAAGCCAGAAACCAACCATAGAAATTCTCATATAGTGAGCCAGCAAGTTATCTTAAGCCAATTCTGCCACTTGCAACTGAGTAAGTCCTCTCTAATACAGACCATCCAAACAAGAAGCTGACTGATTGCCTGATACATTCATTCCTTAATTCACTGTTTACTATCTCTGGCTATACCAACATTGGTATTTACTTTACTTAAATTAAAAAAAAAGAAAAAAAAAGTCGCTCTAAGTTTTAAAGTTTCTCTCCAATCCAAAACAGAATAGTTACTATTTACCATAAGCAGAGAAGACCAAGAAGATGGGGGATAAAATCTGAGTAGCTGAAAAATTTAGGTGGTTGGGTTAAAATAATAGTAAATTATTATTTCACCCAATAATCCCACTTATAGGGAATACATAAGAAGAAAATAATTCATAATAAATCACTAACACAGTCATGGAAATAATGCAAAATTCATTTAAGGCAAACAAAGCATATTGGGCAATTAATTCATAACAGTAATTTTCAGCAACAAAGGAATATCTCATCTTGAATACTAATGTGTGGGTGAATAGTCCTCTTATTAAATACCACAATGTGTTTTACAGAATCATGCTGAATATGCTTTTATTGTATTGTACATTTGTAACGAATTAGAGTAGCTGTAAAAAAAATGCTTTTACTGTAAACAAAACAACTGGAAAGCATGGTTGATACGTAATTTGAAAACTGATCAGTTAACAGTGTACTCATAGCAATTTTAGTAAAAATAGCTTTAATTTCAAGCATATTTTATAAATGTGCTAAGGGGAAAATCATTAAGCTAATTACCAAATGCAATATAAGAAACTGTAATCTGACTGTAACATTATTATACTAAACAAATGTACGTGGCTGTGTATGTCACTTGAAATGCAGGCTAGTTGTTGAATCAACAGAAAGGCTAAGTTTTGGAAGAGGAAATACTGTGTGGCAGTAAGCAGTATAATAGGCTATTAAGAGCCTGGACTCTGGAGCCAAACAGCTTGGGTTTGAACCCAAGCTCTGATACTTCCCACCTGGATACCCCTGGGCAAGTCTCCGTACTTCTTTGTGTCAATTTTGCTCACCTTTGATGAGATTCGTGTGAAGATTATTAAATGGGTTACTCACATGTGAAGCACTTCGAACAGAGCTTGATACACAGTATGTGTTACTGTATTTACTACCCATCGTGGAAAGCAAGTGGAAACACTGGCGTTTGCAAACATGTAGTGGTCACTATCTATGCTATTTTATCATATCTTGAAATCTAAATAAATGGTGTTTTTCTCCTGTTGGTAGCTAACAGATTATTTAACTTCTGCATTTAACCAATGAGTTAAGCTTGGGGTTAGGAATAAAAAAGAACCTTCCAATTAAAGTGGACTTGAATTGGTGCCAAGTAATGCTCATCACAGTCTAGTGAAAAACATTATGTGGCTAGTCCTCAGCTATAGAAAAGGGAGAATATAAGAAGACCAGTAAAGAACTTTCTATTGCAATAAAGAGAAAAATTAGTGAAATTGAATCATAAGCTGTGGTTAGCATTATAAATCACTGCAACCAATTTGGCTTTGCTTGTAGTAAGAGTCACAGAGATGTTCATACCTTTTCACCCAATAATCCCACTTGTAGGGAATGTATAAGAAAATAATTCAAACAAAGCATTCAACATTTCTGAACAAAAGTATTCACTAAAGTGCTATTTATCAAAGTAAAAAATGAGAAAAATATAAATAGGGGAAAGACAGGAACAGATTAGTAAATTATAGTATACAAAAAATAACATCAATAATAAAAAATGTTTATTGAGCACATCATCCCCTAAATCACAAATACCCACTATAGCCAAAAATTATCTTTTCACTATATAATTTTAGAATAGGACTAGCAGGAATAAAGAATGCTGCTAAATCAAAGAGGAAAAAAATAAAAGCAAGAAAAAGACCATGATAATTCTGTTAGTCAATGAACAAGTATAAACCAACTGGTATTTGACAACTCCAGCACTTGTTAAAGTGTAGTTCATACATATTTGTCTCTCAACACCATTTCTAAATTCTAGCCCTTAGAAAGTTTATACTCTTTCAAGAGTCAAAATTAATAGAGTAGAAACAATAGGAAGTAATACAACTACATCTTAAATTAAATGTTAAACTATGTGGTAAAACGAAGGCTGTGGCATTTGAGAAAAGGCTGAGAACTGGGAGGAGCGTGCCATTCAGGAAAGATTCCATGAAGGGAGGTTAACAGCATCTATGTTCCGGGGAGAAGAAAAGAATTGCAAGGGTGGGAAATAATACAGATAAGGGCCCTGGTGGAGAGGCCTGGGCCTGTGCTGCTGCCCCATACACACTCACACTGAACGGATGAGAAGCCTGGTTTCAGAGCCTTCTCCTGAAATACAAGGCATTTTCTTCAGTATCCCGAGAGGCTTCCAACAAGATTTGCTCTCATGGCACATAGTATCGTACACCATGGACTGTTTTTCAAAGTTTTGTTCTTTGTTAACTCAACCAATGAATGGCCTTCTCTAGCGTTAGCCGCAGTTTTGCACCCTGTGTTGTTCGGACTCAACCCTTCCCCCTTTTTTGGCATTATTTTCTGCTACCACTCTACTCACGTTATTTATTTGATTACAGAGGCAAAGCAAAGGCTAATGATAATACGTACTTGGGAAAATGAAAATATCACTTGTCGTACATTAGAGATTAAAAACACATTTCTCCAAAGCACAGGTCTGGTATATCCTTTCTAAACTGAACAGTAATAAGCATAATTCCGTTAATCAACTATTACAATGAAGTCCATAAAAGAAGTGATGGAGATCTTTAAATATCTCAAAAAGCCTGATAGAAATGGCATCTTTTCCCACAGTAATATCTCAAGGGAAATTAAAAGATCTTTCACTGAAGTAATATTAGTATTATTTTCAGGCACTTCTTTTGATAGCACACTTAGCTTTACACGCCAAAGCAAAAAAAAAAGAAAACAAATGACTTCATTTGTTTTGACAGAAAATCTTTCCAAACATAAGGCCTGAGGAAGATGGGGTAAATGATAAATGAAGGTGATCCTCGGACTTAAATTCAAAGATGGCCGAATAGGAACAGCTCCAGTCTCCAACTCCCAGCGCGAGCGACACAGAAGACCGGTGATTTCTGCATTTTCAACTGAGGTACTGGGGTCATCTCACTAGGGAGTGCCGGACAATCGGTGCTGGTCAGCTGCTGCCGCCCAACCAGGGAGAGCTGAAGCAGGGAGAGACATCGCCTCACCTGGGAAGCGCAAGAGGGAAGGGAGTCCCTTTTCCTAGCCAGGGGAACTGAGACACACAACACCTGGAAAATCGGGTGACTCCCACCCCAATACTGCACTTTGAGCAAACGGGCACACCAGAAGATTGTATCCCACACCTGGTCGGGAGGGTCCCAAGGCCACGGAGCCTCCCTCATTGCTAGCACAGCAGTCTGCGATCTAACCGCAAGGCAGCAGCAAGGCTGGGGGAGGGGCGCCCGTCATTGCTGAGGCTTAAGTAGGTAAACAGAGCCGCTGGGAAACTAGAACTGGGTGGAGCTCACAGCAGCTCAAGGAA
>NW_016814053.1:3334854-3345652 GCF_001698545.2 Rhinopithecus bieti | reverse complement strand
GCACTATTCACAATAGCAAAGACTTGGAATCAACCCAAATGTCCATCTGTGACAGACTGGATTAAGAAAATGTGGCACATATACACCATGGAATACTATGCAGCCATAAAAAAGGATGAGTTTGCGTCCTTTGTAGGGACATGGATGCAGCTGGAAACCATCATTCTTAGCAAACTATCACAAGAACAGAAAACCAAACACTGCATGTTCTCACTCATAGGTGGGAACTGAACAATGAGATCACTTGGACTCGGGAAGGGGAACATCACACACTGGGGTCTATCATGGGGAGGGGGGAGGGGGGAGGGATTGCATTGGGCGTTATACCCGACATAAATGACGAATTGATGGGTGCTGATGAGTTGATGGGTGCAGCACACCAACATGGCACAAGTATACATGTGTAACAAACCTGCACGTTATGCACATGTACCCTAGAACTTAAAGTAGAAGAATAAACAACAAAAAATAAATAAAATAAAATAAAATAAAATAAAGTGATCCTCAATGACTGAAAGGTTGGGACAATTATTTACTCTCTCTATATTATTTGCTATATATATATGCTATATATGCATTATATATATGCACATTATATATAATATGCATAATACATATTATATAATATGCATTATATACAGCAAATATATATTTTATATACACACACATATATGTACACACACACACATATATTTTTATATAATCTTAGTAAGGAAAAAATATCCTTTTGTCTAGTCTTTTTAACAGCTTTCTTCTCTACTATACAACCTGTGTTCTCACCTAAACTTTTAAATGTTCTCTGTCTTGTCTCATTCCTTAAGGCCATCCCCCACAATGCTGCCAGGGTGACCTTTTAAATTACATATCTGATCACACATATCACATCATTGCTCACATTCTTTAACAGTTCAGCACATCCACAAGACAACACCTAACACTAAAGCATAGTAATCCTTCACCATCGAGTCCCATTCCTCCTCAGTGTGAGCATTTTCCAATTCATGTTCTGAATTACTGCAATTCTTTTCCTCATGGATCCCTGAACAATTCTTGCTCTCATACTTGTATGCTTTTGACCATGCTGTTCCCTCTGCCTAGAATATTATCCCTTACATATTATTCCACCCACCCACTCCAAAAGAACAAAATGAAATCACAAAATATCTTCATTCTCCCTGGAAACTCAAGATGCTGGTCTGTGAATCATGCCTCCACGTTGCTAGGCAGCACAGCGGTTTTTCTCCTGCTCCCCATGGAGGACTGGGGTCTCCTCCAGGGTAGGCTGTCAGTATCTTTATGTCACTAATGCCCGGGGTAGTACTGGTTCTGTATAGGTATCCAGTAGGACTTGTTACATACACGATTTAGACTTATCAGAAATGTGAATAAATCCCTAGCAACTAAGATTAAAATAATGTTCCTTTATGACACACTTGTCCCCCACAATGGGAGTCAGTGTTGGTCAGAGCTTCTTGAATATTCTGCATGTGAGTTATAGAGGAAACGTGTACATTTTTTCTTGTCTCCACATTTAGTGGACATAATGTGAGAATACGATCCTCCAACACTGTCCACAAAATACAGTTTCTGCAAAAGTCTCCACGTGTGTCAGGTTAAGCCAACTTATGTGAAAGCAAACACACAAGGAGACACACTGGTTGGGGTGCACTAAGTTGCAAGTACCAAAAATATCCAACTCAAATCTGGACTCTGAAGCCAAATTGCCTGGGTCTGACTCTTAGCCAGCTATTTATTAACACTAACTGTATGACCTTTGACAAGTCTCTTCACCTCTCTATCTCAGCTTCTGTATCTGTAAAATGGAAATTATAACAGTACATACTTTACAGGGTATTATAAGGCATATGGTAAGCACTAGATAAGTGTTAACTATTAGTAAACAACAGGACTAGTTAAATTAAATAAGGGAAATTTATAAACAGAGTAACTTGGAGCCTAAAGTGAAATGGGTGGGCCCACAGGAGGTTTGGTATGGTGGCTCACATTGTCACGCAGAACCTAGTTTCTCCTGGCAACCTGAAATCAGCTTCATCTTAAGGCTGGCATCTCTCAGAGTGGCCACATCAACCAGAATGTGGAAGGAAACAAGAATACCAAAACGCTCCCTGATTAGAGAGTTCACAAGTCCTTCAGCACCTGATGGGCGCAAGAAATAGTTGAATTAACCTAAGCCACCTAGGGCCCACATCTAGATTTGGCCGTGGGTTAACTTCCCCTGAAGCACACGGACATCAAAAGCAAACCTTGGGTACCTCTGGGAAGTTGGGGGATAACAGGAGATATTAGGCAACCAACAAGAACAAAGGCAATGGTAAAATTCATGAATTTTAAACCACAGAAATTATTTTCACAGCCATCTGTATTCAAAAGTCATATCAGGTTTAGCAACCAGGCACAAAAATTCCTTTCAACCAAGATGAATTTCTAGCATGACATCGCCAACAAAAAGTGCTGTTCTCAGGGAAAAATCCTCCAACTTAGAAGCATCTGCTTCTAATTTCCACAATGAAATCTTTGATTCCCTCATTCATCGGACTTGCACTCAATTCCCTCTGACACAGGAACTGCAGTTTTCTAGATAATGACTTTGGTGTGAAATTCTCATTATCTAGTAGCAATATATGAATCTTAACATGAACTTTACTTATTTTCCCCTGAAATACTTCTTCCCAAAGAGAGCATAATGCCTCCAACAAAGACTGAACTAAATATTTGAGAAGTTGCTAGCTTTCTGGTAACATTGCAAAAGGATTTTCTACATCATCAAATGGCTCCTAACAACAACAAGGAAACGTACAAGCTAGAAACGCAAAAGCCCACTGACAACAGACTAAACAAAATATGGTACATTAAAACAATTAAGCAGTGAAAAATCATAAACTACAGTCACACATTAACAAGTGCGAATCTCAAAAAAACAACATTAAGGAAAAAAAGTAACAGAAGAATACATATGATAGATTCTATTTCTACGAATAGGAAGTTCATATGTTCACATATCAGGTTCAAAAATAAACCAAAAAGGAAAGTTCAAAAATAAGCAAAACTAATGAATGATTCATTTAGGGATGCATATATATGTGTGATAAGACTGTGAAGAAAGGCAAAGGTACGATTAACTTCAAAATTATAATGTGGGGGAGGCTGGAGGTAGGAGGAGATATATTCAGGAAGGAGCAGAGAACTTCGAAGGTTCTAGAGAAATTTTTTTTCATAAACTTGGTAGTGAATACAATGGTGTTCTTTCATCACTATATTGTTTAAAATGTACAGACATCACAAACACTCTTCTATGTGTACATTTCACAACTCTGTAAAGCATGTCAGAAGGACTGAGGTTGAAAATGCTGGGAATAATCACATTCCGATAATTTAATTTTAAAAAGATACATAAGGCAGGACAAGTATGAAATGCTGCTGTAACTGCCTGCTACATTTCACATAAGATGAATCCATTACGGATCCTATGCAGAGTTTACCATGTAACTACCATGTACCATGTACTTATAAAATGTTATTTCACTTACTACATGATTTGTTTTCAGGGATCTGAAACTAAGAAAAGCCTTAGAGCTCCTAGAATTGTTAATGAATTCTTGTAATTTTTATAATCTAGTGACAGGTATAAAATAATTTCTGAGTTTCTATCTATTCCTAACTGGAAACAAATGTAACAAAGGGCAATCACATGAAAAATGTATCACTGTATCAGATTTTAGAGACGACTTCATCCAACCTTTTAAGCTGATAGGTTAAGAAACTGGCACTTGGAGAGAATGTGCTTGGCCAAGATGAGAGTCAGCTGTAGGACCCTGGTGTGCTTTTCCTTAGTGGGATTTTTCTTCCTAAATTATATTCCAAAACTCCCAAGGGTAAAAAACAATTTAGCTTAGTATCTTTTCAGAAAGTTCATATTTTATATTTTTAAATGAAAGTTAAGAAGCATGCTAAAATAATTTACTAAATTAAACATACCCAAATGCTAATAAAACCTGCCTTTTACCTTGATATCTTTCATTGTATGTGAAAATTTTATGAAGCCAGAAAAGGGTTTTTGAGATTCTAGATTTAATTTTTACCCTACATAAATTATGTGGCTAAGATTATGTTGTTACCCAGAAACACTCAAAGCAGCAGCATTTGCTGTGGGGACACCCACAGACACACACATACACACACACACACACACAGTACATGTGCAGAATGATGCAAAGTGAGGCTCCAAGGCCAGGTACTCTTTAAAGTAAAGAAGATCAAAAGCGCAATCTACAGACTTCAAAGTAAAAGATTTCTCTGGACAGTCTAGCAAGACTTTCTACTGCTACAAAAGTCCTTATTTAACACCCCCTTGAGTTGTTTTGCAGTGATTACACAAGTTGGAGACAAGTTGCTAAATAAACTTATAAAGACAAAACATTATACAGTTTTAAAAGCCCTTAAGAGAAATGATAAAAATGTTTCTTTTATATATGGCTTTATTATAGTTTCACAACATATTTACCATTGTCATTTGCATGTACAGATTCTGTCTCCAACACATTAAAAGACACTTCTATCCTAACAAGGCCTTCCATTAATCAAAGATCTACAGTTCCCCTGGGGAGTCATCAAATCTTTAGCCAATGTGCTCCAAGGAGACCAAGGTGCCTTCTGTTATTCCAGAGAAACATGGATCCAAGACTGCTAAGGTAGCTGTTGGGAACCTAACTGGGAGCTAGGGATGGCTGTATCCTTTATGCTTCTCCCAGGGGAATCTTCAGTCAGAAGCTGGCCTCTTCTACTGTCACCCAGTGTTTCATTCTCCTACCTTACTTCTAGAAAATAACTACCATTAATTTGGCAGTTACACCAAAATCTCATTTTTCAATGGTACTTACCTATCTAGTAACACTCTATTTCCCATATGCCAATTCACAGGCGTTATTTCTGTAACTCTTCTCAACTAGAGTTTTGAAATAAGATACAAACCAAGGTCAATTCAATTATTATCTGTCTATTCTAAAAGAAATAGAAATAAAGCCACTTAACAGTGAACCTCTGGTCTCTCTGGTGTGTGAAGTCAACGAAAAGCAGGAGTGAGTCACTGAAGAGCCCAGTCCAGTCACCTCCATTTGACCTACCTATTCACTGGATCATCCGGTTGTTCGGTGTGCGTCCCCCTCCATATTACCAAAAGAGAACATTCCTTCTTACAGTAATCATCCTCTGATGTTTTGAGAGAGACTTACAGTATGCTTTTAAAGGGTGTGGGGAAGGAAACCAGAATTACACCTTACCCTACACAAATAGGGTTAATCTTCCATGAAAAATGGAACCCATACCTCAACCTTGAAGGTTAGAGTTAAAAAAGAAAACCCCAAACCAATCAAACAAACAAAAACCAGAAACCATCCTACCTCTGCTCAGCACTGCTTTTTCATATGGCTCTAAACATACTGGAAAGGCAGAAGTACTGAGACTGACCCATAAACATCTATCCTGGAGAAACTCAAGGAGCAGACTATTCCAAGTCAACAGGCATGGCAGGACCACTGCTCAACACCAATGGCTCATCGTTACCTCTTACTCCCTCAATCCTACCCTAGAAAAGACTATTGCCTACAATTAACTGCCTTAGAATCACCTTATCTCTGACCCACAGGCAAAATCATTCAAATATTTAAACAGCACTCATTGAGAGGAGCGCCTATATTCCTTCATGATTTTCACGTTTGGAAGAATGAATTAAGAAAACCTGGTGTTGCTCCTTGTAGTGGGCTTTCTAGGAAAAGTTGGATTCTTTTTTTCAGATATAAGATTTGCAAAGTTGTAAATTATCTATTGGCTTTTTACCTTCAGTACAAGTTTCAACAACCAGGAGACAAAATCCTGAAACTCCCCCTAATGAGTCTTTCTTTCAAAAGCATCTTCCAATTGAAAGTCGTCTGTCCAGGATTTGGAAATTATTTTCTCCAAAAGTAAAAGTCGTCATGATATTTTCTAAGCTTCCATGTATAATAACTGAAAACCGTAGCTGAGGTCTAAGTTATACACTTTAGTGAATAAAGTCATTAAAAGCAAAGATTCTGATAAAAAAAAAAATACTTCCTCTCAGACTCTTAATGCACCACAAACTCTGGACAATCTACAAACTTTCACTGGCAAGTGATTACTTTCAGGAACCATTCCTCAGAATGAGTATAAAAAGCACCATATTCCACATATAATTATGCAAAAAACACCTCTGTACTTTTTTTCCCCCCACATTTTCAAAGCATTTCTTCCAGTTTTGGGGAGTTTTAAAATAACCTGTTACATCCAGGAACTTTCAGTTCTTGGCCATTAAATATGAATTGCTGCAGGAATTGTCCTCTGCCATAAACAACTAGAAAAGTGGATAAAACACATCAAATGGTTTTTAGACACTGAAGGAAAACAAACTAGGTAAGCCTAATGATTCCCCAAACTTAATGACTGGAGGCAGTTTTGGCCCACAGTGAGGAAAGGAATCCAAACAGAACGGAGAAGATTCCCTGAATTAAGAAGATAAAGAGGAAAGTTTGGGAGGCAGAGGCAGCTAGAATTTGGGGGCCAGCACAGAATCCCAAAGAGGAAGTAGGGGAACCCAGAGAGAGGTCCAAAGATCTTCAGAGAGGTTCCCTTGAAACACTGGCTAACTATTGATCTCTGCTTATGTGGAAAAAAAACTCCACAAGGCAGAGGAAAGAATCTTCCACAAGCAATAGGTCAAACAATTCCTAAAGCTCACACAGAGCTGGGCATAGTTCTCATCCCACTAGCAAGAGGAGAAATCCTGTAGTATCTACGGCATCAGACAGGTTAGTCTGAAGGACATCACCTCAGTAGGGCAAGTAAAGCTTTAGTCTGAAGGCTGCCCTGAACCAACTCTAAAGAAGGTCAAAAGCAAGCCTCAAAAGGATCAAACTGGGCCCAAGTAACTTACCCACACGGTGAATAAAGTCCAGACTTTTTAAATCCCACGTAACTTACTTACATGCTAGAATAAGGTCCAAACTCTTTAATGCCCAAGTAACTTACCTACACTTATCCTCCATGAAAAATGGAACCCAATGAATGGGTTCATTCATCCTTCTAGAATGAAGCCCAAACTGTCAAAATGCAGCACCCAATAATAAGAATATTATGAATAATTTTACAATAAATTCAAAAACATAGATAAAATAGATAAATCTGTTAAAAGACACACCTCCAAAGCTCATTGTAGACGAAACAGATAACCTGAATAGCCCTATATGAGGGGACTTCAAAAGTTCATGGAAAAAATGGAATCAAAAGATAAAAATAAAGAATATAAGCTTTATTTCTCAACATAAGCTCTAAAAGGTCAAGACATTTTTATAAGTAATGATACCAGCCACTTAGTGCACGCATCCTAAAGAACTGAGGGTCCTGGGAATTTAATCATGTCAATGCAGTCTTCTCACATTATTAACTGAAGAAAAATGGGTGCCCTTTGAAGATTTTTTAAGATTAGGAAACAAAAAGAAATCAGAAGGAGCCAAATCAGGACTGTAGGGTGAATGCCTAATGACTTCCCATCAAAACTCTCCCCAAATTGTCCTTGTGTGAAGAGAGGAATTGAGCAGGAGCATTGTTGTGGTGGAGAAACTCTCCAGAGAAGTTTTCCCAGGCATCTTTCTGCTAAAGATTCGACTAACTTTCTCAAAAGACTCATAATAAGCAGATGTTACAATTATTTGGCTCCCCAGACAGTCAACAAGCAAAATGCCTTGAATATCCCAAAAAACTGTTGCCCTGACCTTTGCTTTGATTGGACCACTTCCACCTCTTGGTAGCCAATGCTTTGATAGTGCTTTGTCTTCAGGATTATACTGGTAAAGCCCCGTTTCATCTCTTGTTACAATTCTTTCAAGAAATGCTTCAGGATCTTAATCCCATTTCCTTAAAATTTCCAATGAATGTTCTGTTCCTGTCTGTAGCTGATCTGGGCACAATGGTTTTGCCACCCATCTAGTGGAAAGTTTGCTCGACTTAAATTTTTCAGTTACAATTGTGTAAGCTGAATCAACTGAGATTCTACAGTGTTGGCTATTGTTTCTGCTGTTAATTATTGGTCTTCTTCAATTAGGGCATGAACAAGATGAATTTTTTCCCTCACAAATTGGTGTGAATGGTCTGCCCCTGCAGGCTTCATCTTTAACATTTGCTCGTCTCTTCTTAAAACAAGTAAGTTATCCACTTGTAAACTGCTGATTTCTTTGGGTCACTGTCTCCCTAAACTTTTTGTGAAGCACCAATGATTTCACTATTCTTCCACCCAAGCTTCACCACAAATTTGATGTTTACTCTTGCCTCAATTTCAGGAGAATTCATGTTGCTCTGAGAGGGGTTCTTTTCAAACTGCTGCCTTACCCTTTTTAGTGCCTCAAACTAGATTCTATTCAGGTATCTTATAACATGTTAGTATGAGTTTATTTCGGTGCAAAACCATTCTGAAATCCCTGCATAATATGCATTTTCTGTGAACTTTCTGAAGATTCCTCAGTTATTAAATGAACTGAATTTTTAGTTAAAAATTTTATGACAAAGAAAATTGTAGGCTCAGATGGCATCACTGGTAAACTCTATGAATATTCAAATAAAAAATTAATACCAATTCTACACAAGCTTTTCCAGAAAACCAAAGAAAGGGGAATATTTCCCAAATCTTTCTATGAGGCCATCATTTCCCAAACTAGGTGACATTATAAGAAAATTTTTTAAATGACCAATATCCCTCATGAACATAACACGAGATTCCTAACAAAATTTGGTATACTGAATTCAGCAATATATACCAAAAGGATAACATATGATGACCACGTTGGGTTTGTCCCCGGAGGGCAAGATTGGTTTGATATTCAAAAATCAATGTTACTCACCATAACAGATGAAAAAATGAAATTATATGATCATTTCAATAGATGCAGAAAAACAGCTGATAAAATTTAACATATGTTCATGATAAAACATACAAACCGCCGGGTGCAGGGGCTCACACCTGTAATCCCACCACTCTGGGAGGCCAAGGCAGGTGGATCACCTGAGGTCAGGAGTTGGAGACCAGCCTCGTCAACATGACGAAACCCCATCTCTACTAAAAATACAAAAAATTACCTGGGAGTGGTGGCAGGTGCCTGTAATCCCAGCTACTTGTGAAGCTGAGGCAGGAGAATTGCTTGAACCCAGGAGGTGGAGGTTGCAGGGAGCCAAGATGGTTCCAATGCACTCCAGCCTGGGTGACAGAGTGAGACTATAAAAAAAAAACAAAAAAAAAAAAACAACAACAAAAATATACAAACCCTCAGCAAACCAGTAATAGAAGGGAACTTCCTCCATCTGGTAAATCATATGTATGAAAAATCTATAGCTAATATTACACAAATGGTGAAAGATGGAATGTTTTTCTCTGCTAAGACTGGAAACAGGCAAAGATGTCTGCTTTCACTATCCATTTTCAACATGCTATTGAGCTCCTCTCCAGAGCAATAAGACAAGAAAAGGCATCCAGACTAGAAAGGAAGAAGTAAAACTATCTGTATTTGCAGACATGATTGTCAATGTAGAAAATCCTAAGACATGTCTAAAAAACCTATTATTAAGTTTATGAAGGTCCAAAACAGAAGGTCAATACACCAAAAACAATCAGTTTTATTTCTAAATACTATCCAATGATTGGAAATTGAAATTTAAAATATCATTTATAGCAGCATCAAAAATACTAAATATTTAGTGATAAATTTAACAAAGTGTAAGACCAATACAATGAAAACAATATTTCTTAGAGAAAGTTAAAAAAAAAAAAAGAAAACCGAACTAATCAGGTGTGGTGGCTCATGCCTGTAATCCCAGCACTTTGGGAGGCTGAGGCGGGCGGATTATGAGGTCAGGAGTTCGAGACCAGCCTGACCAACGTGGTGAAACCCCATCTCTACTAAAAATACAAAAATTAGCCAGGCGTGGTGGTGTGTGCCTGTAACCCCAGCTACCCAGGAGGCTGAGGCAGGAGACTCACTTGAACCCAGGAAGTGGAGGCTGCAGTGAGCTGAGATTGCGCCACTGCACTCCAGCCTAGGTGACAGAGTGAGACTCCATCTCAAAAACAAAAACACAAACAAAACCCGTAACTAAATATATAAAAATGTACAACAGGAAGACTCAACATTGTTAAGGTATCAATTCTCCCATAACTAATCTATATGTTCAATGCAACTACAACCAAAGTTCAATTAAACATGAGTACACATAAAAACTGAAGAAATCCAAAGCTAGTTAATAGTACTGTACCAATGTCACTTTCCTGGTTTTGAAAACAGATTACAGTTGATTATCATTGGGAGACTCTACACTATTTTTGCAACTTCTTGTGAGTCTAAAATTACTTCAAGCCGGGTGCGGTGGCTCATGCCTTTAATCTGAGCACTTCGGGAGACTAAAGTGGGAGGAGCACTTGAGGCCAGCCTGGGCAACATGGTAAGACTCCCATCTCCACAAAAAAATAAAAAACAAAAAATTAGCTTTATGTGGTAGTGCATGCCTGTGGTCCCAGCTACTTAGGAGGCTGAGGCAGAGGACTGCTTGAGCCCAGGAGGTCAAGGCTGCAGTGAGCCATGATCATGCCGCTGCTCTCTAGTCTTGGCAACAGAGTGAGACCTGTCTCTAAAAAAACTAAAATTAAATTAAATTACCTCAAAATAAAGTTTTTAAAAATCCCAGGGATTTTTTTTTTTTTTTTTTTTTTTGAAAAACCCCCAAA
>NW_016814053.1:3316791-3334641 GCF_001698545.2 Rhinopithecus bieti | reverse complement strand
TTTTTTTTTTTTTTTTTTTTTGGTAAACATCCACAATCTGATTCCAATCTACTTCAGCCCTTATACAGAAATTACAGGTCCAAATTGAAAAGCTAAAACTCTAAGTCATAGAAAACTTACAAAGGAAGATCCTTGTTGCCCTGGTGTTCTTAGGGCATTAAAACGTGAACCACAAAATTTTGCTTTTAATTCTGCTCTTTGAAAGTCACTTAAAAAATGACAAAGAAATCATCAGAACAGAAAATACATTTTAAAGCATATCTGGAAAATAAAACCATATCTGATTAAAGACTTATATCAAAAAATATATAAATACTACAACTGAAGAACAAGGCAACTCTTAAAAATATGGCCAAAAAAGTTAAACAGTCACTTCACCAAAGATATACAAATGGCAAATAAGCACTTGAAATGATACTCAACATTATTAGTCATTAGGAAAATGCAAATAAAAATCTAAGTCAGATATCACTACACAACTGCTAGAACGGGTAAAGTTAAAAACACTGACAACAGCAAATCCTAGTGAGAATCTGGAGCAACTAGAACTCTCAGGGCAACTAGAACTCTCAGACGTGGCTGGTGAGAATGTTAAATGATACAGCCACTTTGAAAACGAATTTGACAATTTTTTATAAACATTCACTTACCATACAACTCAGAAATGAAAACTTATGTCCCAAGACTTATATAATACATAGATGCTTACAGTAACTTCATTGTAATAGCTCCAAACTAGAAACAATCCAAATATCCACAAACAGGTAAATGAATAAGCAAACTGTGACAACTGAATACCACCCAACAATAAAAAGGAACTACTGATATGTGCAACAAAATGGATGAATACATCATGCTAAAGTGAAACATGCCAGATGCAAAAGCATCTAGAGTGGCAGGGGAGGAGACTGACTAAAAAGGAGCTGTAGAAAACTTTTTGGCTTGACAAAAATGCTCTGTATCTTGACCGCAGTGCTGATTACATGATGATATACACATTTGTCAAAATTCATCAAATTATTTACTTAAAATTTATTTATTTTTATTGTATATGATTAATCATTTAAAAAGCTGATTTGGGGCAGGTGTGGTGGCTTATGCCTGTAATCCCAGCACTTTGGGAGGCTGAAGTGGGTGGATCATTTGAGGTCAGGAGTTCGAGAAAAGCCTAGCCAACATGGTGAAACCCTGTGTCTGCTAAAAAATTACAAAAATTAGCTGGGTGTGGTGGTGCATGCCTGTAGTCCCAGCTACTCAGGAGGCTGAGGCAAGAGAATCACTTGAGCCCGGGAGGCGGAGGTTGCAGACAGCCGAGATTGTGGCACTGCACTCTAGCCTGGGTGACACAGGGAGACTCAGTCTCAAAACAACAATAACAAAAACAAACCAGCATTACTTCATTCGAGCTTCACAGCCTTCTGCATTCTAACTTAAACACTTTAAGTTCTGGGCTGGGCACAGTGGCTCATGCCTGTAATCCTAGCACTTTGGGAGGCTAAGGTGGGCAGATCACTTGAGGCCAGGGGTTCAAGAACAGCCTGGCCATCATGATGAAACCCTGTCTCTGCTAAAAATACAAAAATTAGCCAAGCATGGTAGTGAATGCCTGTAATCCCAGCTACTCAGAAGCTGAGGCAGGAGAATCACTTGAATCCAGGAGGCGGAGGTTGCAGTGAGCTGAAATTGTGCAACTGCACTCCAGCCTGGGTAAAGGAGTAAGACTCTGTCTCAATAAATAAATAAATAACTTCTAAAGAGTAAATCAAGCAACTGTCCTTAGTATCTTACCCTTAAATGTATAATGTGTAATCATTTCAAAACACCTTTCTTTTCACTTCCCTTTTCTAACCAGTTCTATAAATTAATAAGAGGATTTTCCAGGGTAACAGCTGCTCTGAACAAATGACTGATAATGTGAATTATCTATAATACACTGATTAAAAATTTCCTGAAAATTTACTCATCAGCAACACGAGCCTAGTTCAAGAATATGTAAGGCAGTAATTAAAGGAAATGTTGTTTTATAAGTTAGATAACTTCAATTAGCTTTCCCTGCTAGGTTTTACTCTACAACTTATATTTCATGAAAATTTATCTTTACTTTTTTTAGGCACCTGTAGAAACAAATAATTTAGTCAATTACAAATCATTAGCTCTCAACATCCTCTCCCACAGATTTAAAATGAATGAGGGTTCAGAAAATGAGTACTTGAGTTTTAAAATATTTTATTTTTAAGATTTAATTAGAATTTATTTTAAATTCTAGATGAGACAACATTTATTAAAACTGTTCCTGATTTTAATTTCCTTAAATATCCTTAATATTACACTTGAAAATCTTGGGTTTCTTTGAAGTAAAACCCTTAAACATATCAATTTTTCTGAATCTCCTTCTATAATTATAAGTAACGTGAGTTCCTCAAAAGAGATTTCTGAAATGGCACCACTGCAGCTGACCTTTGTTTCAGTGTGTCACTAAACTATGCAAAAAATTAACTTTACCACTATATTTAGATGGGTTAAGTATAGAATTCTATTTTCTTAGGAAGAAAATACATAAAACATTTCTGATTGTTGTGATAAAACATACGCAACCACACAAAATTCCACTCTATATTTTGGGTCACACGTGTCAATAAATTTACTGCTGAGTTTTTTGCAGGATACCATATTACTTCACTCTTCCAAGCGATAAAGTATTAATTTTTCAGTTATGGGCTTGCAGTATTAAATAAAGGTGCTATCCACTAGTAACTGTTGGGGGATTACTAAGTTTATTTTTTATATCCTATTTCTGAAAGCCATGAGAAAATTCCTCATTACAAATACCTTTGAAATAATTATAGTTTCATAAAATAAAAGATGTTTTGTAAGCTATTCATATCTGAATTTTTTTTTTTTTTTTTTTTTTTTTTTTTTTGAGACAGGATCTTGCTCTGTCACCCAGGCTAGACAGGCTGGAGTGCAATGGCATGATCACAGCTCACTGCAACCATGACATTCCAGGCTCAAGCAATCCTCCCGCCTCAAGCTCCAGAGTGCTGGGACCACAGGCATGCATCACCAAACCCAACTAACTTTTGTATCGTTTGCAGAGACAGAGTTTCATCGCGTTGCCCAAGCTGGTCTCAAACTTCAGGGCCCCAGCAATGTGCTTGCCTCAGCCTCCCAAAGTGTTGGGAACACAAGTGTGAGCCACTGTGCCAGGCTAATATCTGAAATTTTTAGCCCAATTTCCCATTTGTCCTTTGTTTACTTATTTAAACAGAGTTCAACTCAGGTACCAAACAATAAATTCTAGAGCTATAAATCATAATTTTGTTTATCACTAATGCAATGACAACAGCCAAGTTAAGTTCTCAGTGAAAAAACTTTTTAACTATTATTTTGTTACAAAAGTATCTTTTTATTTGTTTGTAAGGTTAAATTTTTACATTCCAATTACTTCACAAACTGCCATGGAATATGTATGAGAAAGTTAAGGAATTCAGAATTCAGTCCTGTTACAATCCCCACTTCAGTCCCCACTCTTAGACCAGATCAGATTGCCCTAAAGTCTCACAGCACCTCTACTTCTTAGTAACACTTTTTGAAATTAAGTCATTATGTACTCCATTATTTAAATCTGCCATTCCTGCTAAAAAGTGAAAGCATCAAAAGGGAAAGTACCACAGTAGACATACTATTTACCAAACGAATAAAAAGATAAGACATTTAAAACAGTATTAGTCATTAGGAAGAAGCATATCTAAAATAATAAAATGGCACATAGTAATGAGCCATTCATTCATCTGGAAGCATCATCCATCTATGTAACAGAACTAGGCAAATGGCAATAAATGAGGTGCTTAGTGAATTAATACTCAAATGGATTATATAAATGTTACTACAAAGCTATAAAGGAAATGGCATAGTAAATTAAGAAAGCACTATGTGAGGAAGTAGATTTCACATAAGATTTTGATTACGTTCTACTTCTTCTATAAGTGTCACTATAATCATAGATTATCGCCCACTGGAAGTTAAATCTAACAATAGAGTATTAGTCCATCTTCACGCTGCTGATAAAGACATACCTGAGACTGGGCAATTTACAAAAGGAAGAGGTTTGTTTGACTTACAGTTCCATGTGGCTGGTGAGGCTTCACAATCATGGCAGAAAGTGAAAGGCACAACTCACATGGCGGCAGACAAGAGAAGAGAGCTTGTGCAGAGAAACTCCCATTTTTAAAACCACTAGATCTTGTGAGACTTATTCATTATCACGAGAACAGCACGGGAAAGACATGCTGCCATGATTCAATTACCACCCACTAAGTTCCTCCCACAACACATGGGAACTGTTGGAGTTAAATTCAAGATGAGATTTGGGTGGGGACACTGCCAAACCATAGCAAATAGTTAACCTAGAAAATTTAAAATAAATTTGCTAGGTGTTAGTAAATTAAATAATCATTGTCTTCAAGAAACTAGTATAGCTGGGGAGCTAGAAATGTGCTAGGTTCCAATGATGTGATACAGGCAATATGCAGCTCAGATGCAGCGGAAGGAGAAGCCAGAAGCAGAAACATGAGGTAGACGAAGTGTGTATGCATTCGACACGTCAATGGGAAGAACAATTTGGCTAGATTTAAGGAACTTTGAGAAAAAAATAAGTATCTAAACACAAGGTTAGCAAACTCACATGCCTACCAGGGAAGGAGCAAAGAAGTGAAGCCTGTAGGATGAAAAATGCCTACAGTGTCTTGGCCCCAATGTTGGGGACAAGAGAGTCTCTGCCAGGGACAGTGGGAGACTGCAGAGCACACACCCTGTATAAAGGGGGAAGCTGTTATGTTGCTACAACAGACCTTGCCAGGCCTTCAAATTTTTCTAGAGAAGGTATGAAACTCAATTTTTTTAATGTAAAATTTGTCTATTTTTAAATGTTGGCAAATAACTGTGTTAAAAGCCAAAACACGTCTGCAGCCAAACTTGTTGGTGGGCCACAGGCTTGCAACTCTGGTTGGCATGATGAATTCCACCCTAAGAGATCTGGACTTTATTCTGTAGTCACTGACAAGTGACATAACATTTATTTCAAAACTTGCTCAGTTTTATACCTCTGCATACTCCAGTATCTACAATGTAAAAGCCTTAGCACTGGGAAATTACTTCACATTGGCCTGGTGTATTTCAGTTACAAGCCAATTATATTCTAACTAACTGTACCGTAACTTAACTAACTGTAGAGTAACTTACAAGTTTCAGCTGAAAAAACATTCAAAATGATACTAATAAAACAGTGCTGGCAAACCAGTACCTAAGAGAATGCTGACATTATATGCATGTACCACAACCCACTAGAAACACACATACAATCACCAGAGCTCCACTTCTCAGAAACCTTGTGCCCTAGTCCACTGCAAAGGAAAGTCTTTGCCCTTTCCAGCGTTTTCTAAATTAGCAACTTTCTAAAGACTAATACTACACTTCGGTATTACCAAACACTAAAATATATGTAACTAAGTTTTCATTCTACCAATCACTCTAAGCTTTTAACTATCCAAAAACAATACTTATGCATTAAAGGCCTATGTGTTAGCATTTTAATAAGCTTAGAGAAAGAAAAGATAATTAGTATCAGATACTTGTTGATTCATTTTGATGACAGTATTACAGACAGCAAAATTCAAAGGTAGTTCCCAGAAAATTCTTGGTGTATAATTATAAAATACAGGACTATGAAAATTGCTTCATCACATGCTTTGAAATAATACTTCATGATGAAAGTCATCAACAAGGTATTTAAAATTTTAAAGAGGCAATTTTTCTATTACTCAATTTGCTCTGGCTCGTGGGATTCACTAACTCGAGCCATTTACTCTGTGAATGATGGCTTCCAGGCCAATGGGGCACTATGCTGTGTGGCCTAGTCAGACCAAACCTATCATCATTGCTGAAAAAGAAGCCAAGTCAAAGCACATGTCTCACCTTTCATGTAAAAGGACTGCTATGGTTTGAATGAGCCCCCCAAAAGTTCATGTGTTGGAAACTTAATCCCCAATGCAATAGCACTGGGAGGTGGGGTCTAACAACAGGTGACTGAGTCATGAAGGTCAAGTCCTCATGAGTGGATTAATGTAGTTATCACAAGAGCAGGTTGTTATAAAAACCAGTCTGGCCCCTTGTGCTTTCTGTCTTGCCCTTGCTTCTGCATTCCACCATGGGATGACCTGGGCCAGATGCTGGTACCGTGCTCTTGGACTTCAGGGCCCTCAAACCATAAGCTGAATGAACTTCCTTTTTCTAAAGTGTAACTTTTATTTTAAATTCAAGGATATGAGTACAGGTTTGTCATATAGACAAACTTGTGTCATGGGGGTTTGCTGTACAGATTATTTTGTCACCCAGGTATTAAGCCTAGTACCCATTAGTTATTTTTCCTGATCCTCTCCCTCCTCCCAACCTCCATCCTCTGGTAAGCCCCAGTGTGTGTCCCCTCTGTGGGTCCATGTGTTCTCATCATTAAGCTCCCGCTTATAAGTGAGAACATGCAGTATGTGGTTTTCTGTTTCTGCATTAGTTTGCTGAGGATAATGGCCTCCAGCTCCATCCATGTTACTACAAAGGACATGATTGCATTCTTTTTTTTATTGCTGCATAGTATTCCATGGTATATATGTACCACATTTTCTTTATCCAGTCTACCACTGATAGGCATTTAGCTTGATTCTATGTCTTTGCTATTGTGAATATTCCTGCAATGAACATATGCATGCATGCATGTGCCTTTATAACAGAATGATTTACGTTCCTTTGTGTGTATACCCAGTAATGGGATTGCTGAGTCGAACTGTATTTCTGTCTTTAGGTCTCTGAGGAATCACCACACTGTCTTCCACAATGGTTGAACTAATTTACACTCCCACCAACAGTGTATAAGCATTCCCTTTCCTCCACAACCTAGCCAGCATCTGTTATTGTTTTTAACATTTTAGTAGCCATTCTGACTGGTGTGAGACGGTAACTCATTGTGGTTTTCATTTGCTTTCTCCAATATCAATGACAAGCTTTTTTCATGATTGTTTGCTGCATGTATGTCTTCTTTTGAAAAGTGTCTGTTCCTGTCATTTGCCCACATTTTAATGGATTTTTTTCTTGTAAATTTAAGTTCCTTATAGATGCTAGATACTAGAACTTTGTCAGATGCACAGTTTGCAAATATTTTCTTCCGTTCTGTAGGCTGTCTGTTCACTCTGTTGACAGTTTCCTCTGCTGTTTACTTTAATTAGATCCCATTTGTCCATTTTTGCCTTTGTTGCAATTGTTTTTGGTGTCTTCATCATTAAATGTTTGCCCATTTTATGTCCAGAATGGTATTGCCTAGGTTGTCTTCCAGGGTTTTTACAGTTTGGGGCTTTATATTTAAGCTTTTAATCCATTTTGAGTTAATTTTTGTATATGGTATAAGGAGGCGGTCCAATTTCAATCTTCTGTATATGGCTAGCCAGTTATCCCAGCACCAAGGATCAATAGGTTGAATTAAAGAACACATCTTTACTAGAAATGAAAAAGTCTTTAAACAAAGTATGAGTATTTTCAAGATACAGTTCTCATCCAAAGACATTTAATAAAGAACTAAAAAACTGCATAGAACTGTTTCTCTATTTCAAAATATACGAACTACAACCTATATACTAGCGCCCTACCAATAATACCTAGGGAAAAGGTCAAAGGCTTCCTAACCCTGACAAAGCCTGCTGAAGATACGCATGGCCTCCAACATTCCCATTTCCAAAGTCCCGCTGCACATCCCATCAGGCATATTAAAATGTACCCACATCCAATATTAAGTATTTGTAATATACAAAACTGAATTACAAGTAATAGTTATCTTTCAGAAATTTTTTGTTCTCTTTGCACCCACTCCAATAAGGTTTTCATCCCTACTCCTCCAGTGACACAGCTCTTGTCATCATCACCAATGACTCCCCAGGTTGCTAAATCCAATGAGCAACTCTTGGTCTTGACCCTACTTGACCTCTCAGCAACATGTGAGCTAACTGATCCACTCTTCTGCTGGAGATATTTTCTTTGACTACAGGGACATTTTTCTAATTTTCTTCCTATCCTCTGCTTGCTCCTTCTTAATTTTCTTTTACTGATTCTTCCTTATCAACACAACCTCTAAAAGATGAAGCATCCAGGTTTAGCCCAAGACCAACATCACAATTAGAAAAACAATTCATAGTTCATTCTTCCACTGTGTAGGTCAACAGAGTTAACAGTATCTTCTAGTGATAACATTGTTACTCAAGGAATGGAGACACTTAATTGGGTTCACTATGTTGGAAAAATGTGCTTAAAACACTTTCTTGTATTATGTGTGTGATTTCTTCTCTTCTCTACAAACTGTAAATACTGATATGCCCCAAGACTTGGTCCATAAGCCTCTTTCTCTGACTACACACATTCCCAAGTGATCTCATCCAAATTCTGTTGGCAATTTCCAAATTTGTATCTCCAACCTAGACCTATTCCCTAAATTCCAGATTCCTACAGCAACCAGTGATTCTATTAAAATGCACATCAAAGCATCTCACTCCTCTGCACAAAACCCTCTGATGGCTCCCCATTCCACTCACAGTCAAGCCCTGAATACAGTCCACGCAAGCCAAACATGTGCTCTCCAAACATCTCTGACCTTGTCTACTACTCCTTCTCTCCCTGCTCTCAGTGCTCCACCACTGTGGTCTTCTCCCTGTTCCTGGAACACACCAGGCATGCTTCCACCTGATGCCTTCACTAGTCCCTCTGCTGGAACACTTCTCCCCCAGCTAGCTCTGTGTGGCTCTCTTCCTCCTTCAAACCCTCTTTTCAGTGAGGTCTACCTTGACTACACTCCTCCAATCGCAAAGTCCCTGCCTCCCTTCCCCAGCACTCCTACTGTCCCTTAGCCTGCTCCACTTTTTCTTTTTCCCATCAGGCTTATTACCTTCTAAAATACTATAACACTTATTTTGTTATGCTGATTGCCTCCTAATAGAATATAAGGTCCATGAAGGCAGAGTTTTTTTTTTTTTCTTTTTTGTTTTCCCCCTTTATTTTATTCACTGACATCTCTCAGACCTAGACCAGTGCCTGGCATGTACTAGGCATACATTATATTGAATGCATGAATTTAAACATTTAATAATTTTAATTTCATAGTTGTCTTTTAATATTTGAGATTTTTACCAGATCTTGTACATTTCTGTTGCTCCTACAAAAGCCCCTTTTCTACGGGCTTGAAGGATAGAAAAATCTCAGCCTGACTTCACGATCCAGTATAAATCCGGTGGCCCCAGGAAGGGTGGGAACATCCCATGTCTGACCATCCTTGATTTTGGACCCTAAAACCAAAGCTCAACTTCACACTCATTTGGAAACATCTAGTATCTTTTCACACCCATGTATTTTGTTCCCCCAACTAGACATGAAACACATTGGCAGAAATTGCACAAAGTATTCAGCACAGTCCTGAATACTTCATAAAGACATAAAACCTGGTTTTTAATGGACTTAGTGAAAATTTTTAAAGTGTTAAGTTTACTAAGCTCAAGATTTTACACGCACAATCACAACGGGAACTGGGTTATCCGGACTAGGTCTCCTGCCCTTGAATGAACAGATCAGAATGATACAGCGCGAGTCTTCTAGAGGATCCTGTACCGTTTTCAGCTGAGCTTGTACTTAGGCTAGTTAGATGAAAATGTATCTTTCTAAGGTGCTTAACTGTGTCTTTCTTAAGTTTCTTTGAATGAATCATTTAACATCTCAAACTCTGGCCCTCATAACAGAAAATCACAAATGGTTCTGACCCACATTACATAAACTGTGCCAATGATTAGGGGGTGGGAATAAAGAACTGCTTTATATCAATAACAGTGGCTTTCTTCAAAAGTACTCACATGAAGCCATGCAGGGAACATGGGCAAAAGACATGGGCCACTCAGTGGTATTCTCTAAGTTTAAAAGAACTTTGCACAACATCAGTCACCGTAAAGAAAATTTTTAAAAACTGCAGGCTGGCTTTTTTTGGCATATGGAAAGAAACAATTATCTAGCAGACAGAAGCTGAAAGACTGAGACGGCTGGAAATTAGAAGAGAATTAGGAAAAATAACTCGATCAATTAGTAATC
The DNA here is from genome assembly GCF_001698545.2 of Rhinopithecus bieti. Lineage (NCBI taxonomy): Eukaryota > Metazoa > Chordata > Mammalia > Primates > Cercopithecidae > Rhinopithecus > Rhinopithecus bieti. The sequence goes on along the minus strand of NW_016814053.1, from coordinate 3,324,477 downwards.
AGTGCGACAGGCCAGCTGCCCCTACTGTAGCAACACAGACTTCCCAGTATCTGTAACTGAGAAATACCAGGTTTTGTTGCCTGCTTAATGCCGTCAAAAAACAAAGTTAAATCTCATGAAATGCTTATAAATGAAGGCTTGGGAACCTCCCATAAAACTGTAAGTCCTTTTACACATCACTTCTTTTTGTCTTAAGCAGCAACAGCTAACATCACTTAAGACATTTATTATATATCAAAGACCACACCAGTTGTTTTACCTGTACCATTTCACTTAAAAATACGAACAATCCTGCGGGATAGTTATTATAATTATCTCCCACTTTACTGATGAGGAAAAAGAGGTGTAGAGAGTTAAGTAACTTCCCCAAGGTTACACATGGGAGAATACTGGAGTCTGGATTTGGGCCCCAGGGGACTGATCTCAAAGCCCTCATTCCTATCATTATATTTTACTATCCCTCTTCTATGCTGTCTTCAATATGGATTACTCTATTCTATAGTAATTTCACTGAGCAACTTGTCAGAGCTATGGCCCTATGGTCAGCATATTTTTTATTTGTTAACATTACATATGCTAAATTTTTGCTGCGATAAGCAGTATCTTATTCAGGTAGGATATATAAATACTACATACTTATAAAATTCTCTAATTTTACCTTCTCTTCACCTTTTTAGTGAGCCTAAGCTGAAGCTCTGAGTCTTTTCTTAAATAATAAAACTGCCCTCTATTCTTTAGGGAAACATAAAAGAAAATGTATACATGAATATTTTTCCTTTGCAAGCGCTTTGTTTTATCTGTTAGATATCTCAGTGAAATCATTATCTTATGTTTTACAGTAAGTACTTCCTAGAGACTGCCACAGATTTTGGTGTCAGAATTTCACTGCTGCTCTCAGTAGATAAAGACTGGATGTTTCTAGGGATCTTTAAGAAATGATAACTGGATGGGGTGGAAGGAAGACACAAAAGAGAGAAAAGAGGGAGAAGCATAAAGGCAGGAGGAGTCCAAAAAATGAATTTTTGAGACATTTTCTTACGGATGAATTATTCCAAAAATATTGACAAAACAGTCCTTTGAAGCTAGGGTCCATCCTAGATCATTTATGGATTAACAAAAGAGTGAATCAAGAGGGACCTCAAGAGATCTCCTACTTGATACTTATAACCCAAAGTCTCATTAGAAAGCCCTAGAAGTGAGGGAGAGAGAGAAAACAGGGAAAAGGCAAGCCCCAACAGAGCTCTGTATGGAGGGCAGAGGTACAGCAGGCTGAATGAAGAAAAATTCTGCCTCACTGGGCTACAGATCCATTTCCTCTGGGCAGATCTGAGTCTATCTGAACAGAGCCATAGAACACCTTTGCATGAATCAGAAAAGGGTACCCATCCTCCAGGCAGTGAGCCCCCCGATGGACTCACTGCTTGGACGACATAGTAGGGAGGTGGTTTTCAGACCCACCTTGCATGGCAAAACCTGCACAGCTACAGTTGGTAGCCCTGATCTTGCCTTCTCTCTCTCCAACAAGCACGTGACACTAGAGGAGACAAGATTGAGAGTCAGAGCAGCTTGTACTATTGGTGCTGTCATTAGCTGTGAGACTTTGTATAGTCATTCAACCTCTTGAGGCCGCAGTGCCTCCATCTCTGAAAAATGATGTGGCTGGCTAGATGTCACCTAAGGCCTCCTTCCTCTTACCAACTGTCAGCTGAAATCTGGTAATATCTAGTTGGTATATTCCAAACTATATCCTTAGGATACGGTGACTGAGTCGAACCTTTAAAGCGTTCTTAAGAATGCTTTTTTTCCTCTCACATCTTATTTCTGACGTTCCTTTTTTCTTTCAATCTTAAGACCATACTCAGCTTTCAACCCCAAAGTGCTCAACATTTTTTAGGGCCATCAAAAGGTCACCTATCATGTACTGTCCTCAAATTACCCAAATATCCACCAACAAAATGGATAAACTGGGCATATTCATTCACAGAAATAACAGAAAAAAGACCTACTGCTACCTACATCAATTTGGATGTATCACATGACATTATGTTGAGCTAAAGATGACCAAAAAATGTATATTTTATTGCATTTAAATGCAGTCCAAGAACAGCTTAAAACTAATCCGTGACAATAAAAGTCAGAATAATAGTTATCCTGGGGACAAGGATGATGACTGTAAAGAGAGGCTGGTAATGTTCTGTTTCTTGATTTGGATGCTAGTTGTCCAGATGTGATCATTTTGTGCTGTACACTCCTGATCTGTGCATTTGTCTGGTTGTGTATAATTCAGCAACAAGTTCAAAGAAATAAAGCTACAGGGACCAAAAAAAAAAAGTCATCTACTGAAACTGTACACACAAGTGCTACTACCTGTGGGGAGAAAATTAATCACATTTTATTTAACCCAATCAGAGAGAAAATCACCTGAAAAGTTAAGTGAGAAACTTCATTATATTTCCTAAAATATGCATCAAGAAATTGCTTAATTTTTTTAAATGATTTCCTCCCTCACATGAAACTGTGGCTATAAATTAATACAAAATATTGTTTTTCTGTCTTCATATACCAGTGAAACATTGTTGCTCAAAGTTGTATAAAACATGTACAAAGATAATGTTGTTGGAAAAAATCTGAAAACACCACCCAAGAGGATCCATTTGGAATACGGAGAGTCTAAATAGATATTTTTGGTCAGAATTATTCCAATTATCAGCACATTAATGCAATGACTTGGATAATGACCAAATCACTACCTAGTTTCTTGCTGTATCGATTTAACTTAGCTAAGAAGGCCGTACAGGTGGGGAAAGATATTCAAGAAAATGCTATGCTGGCCGGGGGCGGTGGCTCAAGCCTGTAATCTCAGCACTTTGGGAGGCCAAGGCGGGCAAATCACGAGGTCAGGAGTTCGAGCCCAGACTGGCCAACATGGTGAAACTCCATCTCTACTAAAAATACAAAAATTAGATGGGCGTGGTGGCAGGCACCTGTACTCCCAGCTACTCAGGAGGCTGAGGCAGGAGAATCGTTTGAACCCGGGAGGCGGAAGTTGCAGTGAGCCAAGATCGCGCCATTGCACTCCAGCCTGGGCGACAGGGCAAGACTCTGTCTCAAAAAAAAAACAAAAAAAAAAAACAAAAAAAAAAACAAAAAGAAAAGAAAAGAAAATGCTATGCTACAGACAACTCCAAGGAAGCCCCAGGAAAATATTGCCTTCTCCTGGGACTGTATTTGGTTCATCTGTGAATTTGTTTCAGCACATTTTTCTCTTCTTGACTTGAAGTAATACAATCAGCTGAGAGATCAATGATTTCTTTCCCCTTCTCAGTGTTCTGTAATTCATCTTTGATCAATATGGTATACATACTGCATGACTGTTCCGTTCCATGTGACGTACATAAAAAGTGATCATACACAAACCTGCATCAGAATTACACCACTAAATCACATAAGGTAATGAGAAGCACAGATTGCTTGTTTTTACCTAAAACTTCATAATAACTTCAGCCATTACTGCTGTAGAGCACCCTCTGGTCCCACAGCATGGGAGGTAGACAGTAGTAGTTTCCTCAAATATTGGGGGACTAATTATTTGTAGAATCATTGGTACTTAAACAAAAAACGTTTCCGGTCTTTGAAATGGGAAGTGGCTTTTGGAGTGTATGGGATACAGTTATAAGCATCCAGTCCCTGCACATTATTTAACACCAAACTAGTGATTCAACACTAAGACAGGCAGTTTCCAGGATAACTATCAATTAGCAATCCTATTTCAAGTTGTATACAGACCTTATAGGGCACCTTAATTCTAATCATTCTAATCCTTTTTTCTCAGCTAAAAATACCTTATTCTTACACTTTGAAACAGTAAGTTCTCTCTACTTTGGCCTTGTTTTAAATACTTATCCTTCTAACTTTAAGTTTTCCTTGCAATAGAATGTCCAGTATTCTACTTCCTCTTTCCTCTCAATGTATCCCTTTAACTTGTTTCTATTTATTTTTAAAGGCCCCCAAAGCCTCTTCCTCAGGATAATGTGCAACTCAGAAAGCCCTCTCGACTACCCTCTGCATCAAAGTATAACCACAGAGACCAACAATAACATTTTGCCTGTTTGGGTTTTACGGAACATACATTATAAATGAAATTTCACTACTCATAAAACCCCTTCGCTAAATCTTTCCCATTCCCCTCTCCTAACTCTCCATTGTTTTATACACAATCATGACATAAACACACTCCCAAAATGTGTAATGATATAATCATACAAAGACTTCCTAAAAATACATAATTTTAATGTGTGCCACAAACAGCCTTTATAACTCTAGTACTAGGAGTACACGTTTAAAAATATACTGACTTTTAAATAAATTGTGTTTGTTGTTCCTCATTGGGGGTGGGGAGGAGGTAGGGGATCATCAAACAAGGACAGATTGCTATATCTGAAACCACAAACTGTGTTGTGGTAGGATTCTACTGAGGATTGTAAACACATTTAAAACTTTTTTTTTTTTTTACTTTAAAAGAAGAAAGTTGAAATTGCAAAAATGAAAGCCAAAGCTTCTATGCTTTACCCATAAGGATACACTAACCGAATATCTCCTGTTTTCTCACTTATGAAAGAAATACGCTTTATCTACCAAACCAGGGCATTTATGAGGTTTGTATTAATGAACAGAAAAATGTACAAATGCAAAAAACTTTCTATCCTTTAGAAGACTTAGTATTAAATCGACTTTAGGGAAAGCCCAAGAAATTTCGTTCTCAACTCAGAAAACCACCTAAGGGATAATTTGTGAATGCCATCTGGGATCCAGGCAGTCCCATCAACAAAAGGGAAAACTTGTTGAGATCATCCAAATCTAAAATTCACATACATTTTTACATCTGGACTGAATTAATCTTTTCTTGGTACTGGCTTTCATGTAATAAAATAATTGTTTGCAGGTTTTATTTTTCTAAAAAAAAAAAAAAACCCACAACTTTAGAAATCAAAATGTGCAACATTCAAATCGAAAACTATAAAGAATTTCTTTATCATAAAAGTTAGTTGTGAGACAGGACTCATTTATACTCAACTCTGAACCTGACAGCTTAGTCAAAAACAATTCTGTTTGAAACTTTCATTCCAAGCATCTGCCACAAAAAGCTATGCAGTCTATTACATCATAAGTTCAGAAAGCCAAAAGCTTTATACGTATAGTTAAATGTGGAAACAAAATCCAAAAACTAGAAAAAAGACCCCCCCCCAATTCAACAAACCTAGTTGAGTAACAATTTTTTTTAAGAATTTGTAACTAAAAACTGTTACCTAGCACATTGGCATTTTGCTTTCAAAAGTAGCGTCTTCATCCAGGCCCATGCTGTTTTCAGGCGTTTTCCTGTAGAGCCAGGAGCATCATAAATCTGTAAGTTCAAATTATGTACTTAAAACTAGCAGCTTACCCTTGTTGCCCGCAAAAAGAAGATACTGGAAATAGGAAAGATTTCCTGCCCCTTAAAATGTCTTGAGTATTGCAAGAACTGCTGATTACTGTAGCCCATCAGTGTCAGATCTCAGAGATTCTTGCAAGCAACTCAAAGAGGGGAAAATTAGTTCATATTACAGTCAGTCTGCTTTCTGGAGAAGATGTCCTGCAGATAACATGATATTAGATATCCCCTGGGGGATCCTTTTCATCTAATAATCCTACTAAATGTCCACTTTAATATGAAATATGAATCCAATATGTTTACAAACATACTGGGAAAAGTATTCAAATGCCAGCTGTCTCACATTGTGAAGTATTTTCATTTTTAACATAAAACGTTTATTTCTCAAAGCCACACCTGAGAAAATGATTAGGTGCCGTTAAGTTTTATACTACAAAGGACATCAGCAAAGGCATCTGTTTTCCTGCCTCTCTTCTGGTCTTCTCCCCTCCCCCACTCTCCATCCTGCAGGCCATTTGTAGGTCCTGGTTGTTAAAATTTCTACAATAGTCTCATAATGCTCTAAATTCTGATAAAAAAAAAAAATTCTCATCCTTTAACACTGCTGAACCTAAATTCATGCACTGCTCTAAGAAGGAAACCCAAAAGTCACAAGCCTCTTTAATGACAGATGTATTACGGAAAATTTTCCCCACAAAGTTTTGATGCTGTGAAATATCAACTCCCTGAAATCACAGAAAGGAAATGACTTACATTCTTGGAAAATGAAGCCACTAGCAGCTTTCTCCAACAGCATTTTCTAAACCCCAAACTACACCCTGTGGCAAGAGGGAGTATTTCGTGCAAAAACTAAATTTAAATAGATGCTTATAAAACCAATAAACAAACATTGCCCGGTCCCAGAGAAGAACAGAAGGGAATCATACTCGGAAAGCCCAGCGAGATACTTTTTCTCCACATTCAGAAATGCTGGAGAGCACAGGCTGGAAGTCAGAAGCAACCTGAGAACGCTTGAAGTTTTCCTTCTCTGCTGTGAGCAATGCACAGCTCCTGAGGGAAATACTGGCAAAAGAGATTTTGCTTAAACAATAAAATGAAAAGGGTGTTAAGGGGAAAACGAGATAATATTTCTTTGGACACTAGCTACACAACTGAACGGCCTAAAAAGTTGCCAGCTTTCAACTTTAAAATACGCTTATTTTGACATTTTCCCATCTATTCGTGCCTTTTAAAAAAACGCCCGCACCATTAGGCTATGCTGTCCCAGGACTCGAGGTGTTGTTGTAATCCCTGTAGACTTTACACTTACACGGGTGGACACCAGCTGTCCATACCTGACAGTGCCTGGCCCTTCCGGAGCCGAATCCGCTGGTCCCATTCGCCTGGGGCTCCGCCAGCGCACCGCAAGCTCCTCCAAAAACCCAAATTCTGCAGGCCGCGCCCCCAACTCGTATATCACCCAGGCCCCAGTCTGGCGCCGATCTGCCCCAGCTCAACCTCCAGCTCCGCCGACTGGGCACTTTCTGGGACTCGGGGCAGACCCTGCGCTCGGGTCCCTTCCCGCAGCCGAGCTGTCCGGCCTCTGCGCGCGCACAACAGGCGGCACGGCGCAGCCCCCGGGAGCGCGGGACACGGGTGCCGGTCCCGGCGCCCAGCCACAGCGACACTGACCTGGGCGCCGGGGCCCGCCAGGGAGCTCTGTGATCCGACGACCTCCGCGATGCAGAGGACCAGGCGCGGCGCACGGAGCCCAGGCGCGCAGTCCGCAGCCGGGACCAGCCTCCCGCCCCAGCCGCTGAAGCGGCCCCGAGCTCCACGCCTCCCCCGCTACCAGGCTCGGCTGCCCTAGGGCCTCGTCCGCCTGTCCAGGAGTGGGCGAGCTCCGACTCGCGGAAAAGCGACCTTCCGCCGGTGCCCGACACCCAGAGCTAAGGGAGCGAAAAGAAGACGAAGAAAGAGGCGGAGAGCGGGGCCACTGCCTTCGCTGGGACTCGCGACTTCCAGAAACCCTCCCGAAACCCCGTCCCGCCGCCGCCCCGCCGGCAGGGGGCACAGCGGGCGTCCGGGGCGCGGCGGCTGGGCGATGGAGCGAGCGGAAAGGGCCCAGACACCGGGTTCTTGTTCGTACCTCGAAGAAAGTATTGAGCACCAGGCGTTGGGCTCCGTGGTCAGCCCTCTGAGTCTTCCTGCCGGCGCCGAGCCTGCCCCGCTCCTCTCAGCCCCTCGGCCCCGCCAGCCAGAGGAGCACTCCGCGTCCG
>NW_016814053.1:3236441-3316426 GCF_001698545.2 Rhinopithecus bieti | reverse complement strand
CACCGCCCCTGAGACACCGCCCCGGCCCGCCCCCAACTGGCCGCGGGGACGGCAGAGCAGCGGGAGCTGAGCGCCGAGCTCGCGACCGTACAGGGAGCGCCGGTCTGCCCCGCCCTGGACCCAACCAAGCGTCCCGTGGAGGGGTGCGGCCACTTGGGGGCAGGAGAAAACGGAGTAAGCCACCCTTCTGGGCACCCAGGAAGCGAGGCGAGCCTCAGGTGGACGCGGTGGTGTAGACCACGACGATCAGGGCCGTTCCCCGTGCTGTGGAGACGGAGGTACGAGGGGACCCCGGCGGCTCCCCACCTTCTGGCCGAATGGCCCTCTCCGCCGCCGGCTCGGCTCCCTCGGGGCGCTCCCTCCGGAGCCGAGTCTGGCTGGCCCGGGCGGCTGTTTGGCCTGAGCGTCGTCTTACTAAAGCGGAACGCCGGAGGGGAGGCCACTCCGAGAGGAGGCGGTCCCCAGCGGAGGAGGCTTCGTGAATCCCGCAGCCACTTGCCCGCCCGCCACTCGGGACGCCGCGCCTCGTGGGTTTCACGCTGGATGGAGGGGCGCCTCCGAGGAGGCCCAGCCTCCCCCGCTAACTCTGCCTCTCCAGTTCCTCAGGTAGACACAGCCTCTGTCTGCTGTGGTTTTAGTGCCCGTGGCCCCTCAGAAATTATTTTTGTCCCTCCCGATAGTGGCTTTGGGGGATGGAGGGCTAGAGATGCAAAGGGCCAGTGGAAGATTTTTTATAGCACTAAGAATTAAGCCAGGAGATGGAGGTTTCATTGCCACCTCGGGGTCTGGGGTGGGGGCGAGCTGCACCTCTCCAGTCAGTCTGCGCCCACCAGGACCTGCTGCTGGGGACCGCAGACGAAAGGAGAGACACCCAGCACCTGGCCCCTAGTCCCGCAGGGCGTCAATCTCCTGGCCTGCTGCCTTTCAAGGCTTCTTCTGACTTTGCTGACCCAATGACCCCGGCCATGGGTGGCAAAAACGCCCTCACTGAGCCCTTCGCTAAAGGAGTGAGGGGGTTTATTTGTCTGGCTTTGAAAATGGGATGAGGAGACAAGAAAACAGGACCTGAGAAAGGACACTATCCAAAATCTGATGCTCTCAGAAATCAACTTTAAAACTGCCCTGCTCTTTTCATCCAAAGATGAATATGTGAAGCCAGCTGTTACTGGTTGAAAGTGTGCCTCTTGTTTGCATGGCAAAGGAATTCAGTTTTGTGTTCATTTACAGCTGTAGCTCTCTTGAAATAATTGCCTCAGTCACAACTTTTACATTTTGGGAACCATACCATTAGAACTGAATATTAGGAACTATGATCTTTTGTCTTTTCACAATTGACAATACATTCAGAACTTATTTCTGATAAAGCTGGGCAGTTTCTAAGGATACTGTACTTACGACTTAAAGTCATGACTCCATTATGGAAAAGAGAACAAGAAATATGTTTCAATGACTGCCTTTTAAATTAGTTGTACTCCAGCACTTTGGGAGGCCTAGGTGACAGGATCGTTTGAGGCCAGGAGTTCAAGACAGCCTGCCAGATCTTGTTTCTACTAAAAATAAAAAATAAATAAATTTTCCGGGCATGATGGCCCATGCCTGTAGTCCCAGCTACTCAGGAGGCTGAAGTGGGAGGATGGCTTGGGCCTAGGAGGTTGAGGCCACAGTGAACTGTGATTACACCACGGGACTCCAGCCTGGGTGACAGAGTGAGACTCTGTCTGAAAAAGAAAGAAAAAAAAAATTGAGTTGTACTTAGTGTACTAAAATTAAAAATTGGATAACAATAGTTGAGGACAGTGTAGGCATTTAAAAGTAGAGGATTTCACTTTTACTCATTTTGTCTTTTATATGCATCAGAATGAGTGCATATTGAATACTACTTGGTAAGGTCTTAAATTAATTTGATATCTACTAAGCTCATCCAGCATTTCATGTGTAAAGATACGTTAGATAATAATATATCACTATCTTGGAAAACAGTTCCTAAATCTGATTTATTTTCAGGTTTCATGAATCAAAATCTAACAGATAAACAACAACATATTGGTAGGCTGTGAAACATTGCTGCAAATATAATTAGGTAAAACAAAGAGCAAAATATTTTGAACAGTTTAAAAGAAAAAGTATGTTTAAATTAGTTGTACTCCAGCACTTTGGGAGGCTGAGGTGACAGGATTGTTTGAGGCCAGGAGTTCAAGACCAGCTTATTGTCCAGAATTAGATTGTAGGAAAATTCACTATGTGAATATTTTCTGAATCATAGTGATGATATTAACAGTACAAATACCACATTAAACAGAGACTAAAAATATTTTGTAAACCATGTATTTTAAACTCTTAAAATCAGGTATGTAAACTCCTGTAACATCATCGAATTCTGAAAGGACTGATTTGGAAAGTAATACATAATCTAGTAAAGATGGAAGGGGAGCTGAGAAAGCATGTGTTGTTTTGGATATTTCTTATCACAGGAAACATTTTTCTGTGCTTATTACAATAAATGCAACTTTGTGGGTAATAATTCAAAGTTATATTTTTGTTTCTTCTTAATGTTGGGATGTTTTATTTTCACTGATATGGTGTTTTTCTAAATATGGGACATTGCCCACCAGGGAAACATTATTGTAAACACATCCTAAACAATTATTTTCCCCATAGCATTTAAATATTAACACAACTCTACATTTTTGCTTTTGTTTTTCTTAGGAAAAGGTTATTCACTCTATGAATTTATTGGGTACTGCCATGCACCAGGCAAAGGGTTAGATTCGGAGATTCAAAAATAAAAATACTCCTTAATCTTATAGTAGATTGGGGAACAGACATGTGAGTTAACAGTTACAACATAGTGCATGCCATGGTAGAGATACACAGGAGGAATAATGAGAAGGCCTAGGGAGGGAGAGCATCAGACATCCCCTGTGAACTGAGAAGGGAAGGATGAACAGAAGTTTGCCTGAGAACAAGTTGGTTGAGACAGTGCTCTCAAACTTGCAAGCATATTGGAATTACCTAGAAACTTTCAAAAATTATTGATGCTTGTATCTCAGGCATATAATTTAATTGGTCTGTGGTATGGCTTGGGCTTTGGAATGTTTTAAATATCCCCAGGTTATTTTAAGTGTAGGCATATGGCAGAGGACACAGTGAACAAGCACACAGACCCATGCTTTTAAAGCATGATGGCCATAGCCTTATTTTGAGAGGTGTAAACGTTGGTAGGTGGTATTTGTACATTTTGGTGTAAAGAACACAATAATATAGAAAATGAGATGAGAACTGCTGTAATTCACATTCCTTTACAGGTATTTTCTAGACACCAGGATAGTATGTTGACAAGATTAGCATATTAGAAGAAAAAAAATAATTATTTTTATCTTTTGTATAATTCAGGCTTATTGGCTGGGCGCAGTGGCTCATGCCTGTAATCCCAGCACTTTGGGAGGCGGAGGAGGGCAGATCACCTGAGGTCGGGAGTTTGAGACCAGCCTGACCAACATGGAGAAACCCCATCTCTACTAAAAATACAAAATTAGCCAGGAGTGGTGGTACATGCCTGTAATCCCAGCTACTCAGGAGGCTGAGGCAGGAAAATCGCTTGAACCTGGGAGACGGAGTTTGCAGTGAGCCAAGATCGTGCCCTTGCACTCCAGCCTAGGCAACAAGAGCAAAACTCCATCTCAATAAATAAATAAATAATAAGAATAAGAATAATTCAGGGTTATCCAGGATTCAGAGTATGTTTTAATGCTGATATGTAACTTCTAGTCTAAGAGAGAAGTCAGTAATTTAACATACTGGCTTTTAAAGAATACTTTTCCAGAATTAAATACCGTTCATCATTCTGGCTGAAAGTCATAATAAAGAAATTAAGTTCATTTTCTTTTGATAATTACTGAGATTCATTTTAAACGCAAAACAAAAAGCACTTTAAACAAAAAAAAACAAATTTAATTAAGTCCTACTTTAAGGTTTTAGATGTCCCTGTGGCTAATGAAAGAAAATAATCTCACATGGAAACTTAAATAGTTTAGTGATAAAGTCCTGGTTTTCACTGCCTAACATTTAAAATGCTCTTTTATTATTCTCAGCTAGTAAAATAAAGTACCCAAAGAGACGAGAAATCAGGAAAATTGATTATCATTCATTTAATCCATCTGTCTAATTACCATACACAAGGAGCCCCTAACCAGGAATATGTGTAATTATTTTTCAGAGGCAGCATAGCACGGGGCTTAATTTTATGCAGCAAGCTAACTCAAAAAGATTTACTTTTATACAATTTATAGAAATACAGAGTTGAAAAAATTAAATTCATTAAATTCTATTCTCCTGATCATCAAATTTTGGAAAAAAAAAATATGTAAAAGTAGAATAACTTGATTATCCAGGGTCAAAGTTTCATTTTAATACAGTTTACAGGGGATGTATTTAAAGAACTACTTTGTTTCCATTCTGTTGTGGCTTTAGTTTCACCACAAATATCACATTCCCATTCCTTGAGGGCTTGAGTACTAGAATACTCCAGATGTAAGAAGAAAGGTTTGATAAGGCTGGAAGGGCCAGACCCGGCCCCTTGCTCTTGGGAAGGTATTGCACAATGTAGGAGAGAGGGCCCATCTTATAGAATTGCACTGGCGTCTTGGAGTTGAAAGGCATAGTGGCAAGGCAGTGCTAGGTTAAGGGATACTGCTACTAACTAAAATATAGTGGAGGAATTATGTATGAATATGGGACTGCTGCCTTATGCATGAGACTTTACCTTATACAGAAGACTGAGGCTAGAAGAGCTCTAGTACAGAAAAATGTTGAGCAGAAGGGCAGGAAAGGGTGGCTTCCCTACAATATGAAACTTACTCATGTATTCTGTTTGTGTGTTATACAGTGAGTCTTAAAGGTTCCAGAGTAGCTTTGCAGCTCTGATTCTTTGGTTACTCACTGAAAACCTGGGGGAAAAAAATGCCTACCCCAGAGTTGGGAGACAATTCCCTCCGCTCCCATTAGGATACGTGAGAAGAAAGGAAGCAGCAATCTGTCTGGTGACAGACTGGTTACTCTTTGACTTATGCCTCAGGCACGCTGTGATTATCTGAGATAATATTCTCAGAGGAGTCCTTTCAAACACTAGTAATAACATTATGGAGGTCTTAGGCCACTGAGGTTCTCTTCTGTGATGGGTTTTTTTTTTTTTTTTGCGATGGAGTCTCTTTGTGTCACGCAGGCTGGAGTGCAGTGGTGTGATGTCAGTTCACTGCAACCTCTGCCTCCTGGGTTCAAGCGGTTCTCCTGCCTCAGTCTCCCGAGTAGCTGGGACTACAGGCGCCCGCCACCACGCCCAGCAAATTTTTTGTATTTTTAGTAGAGATGGGGTTTCACTGTGTTAGCCAGGATGGTCTCGATCTCCCAACCTCGCGATCCACCTGCCCAGGCCTCCCAAAGTGCTGCGATTACAGGCATTGAGTCACTGCCCCCGGCCTCTCTTCAGTCTTTTGTGATATCTTACCAACATGTGCCTAAGACACACTGAACTGGAACAGTGGGAGGGGTGAACATCTGTCTTTCAGAATATGTATGTACAGCCTGGCTAATGCTGGCTTTCTTGAGAATACCAACAAAAGTTCCACTGGCAAAGAGAATTATGAAACCTGTCCATTCTGTTTTAATTTAGTTACCCTGGGTAGGTTATAAGCATAACAAATGTGCCTTTGAACTTGTTTTTGATTGCTTAAGAAAGAATCATGACAAATAAGGTATTCTAAGCCAAATGCGGTGGCTCATGCCTGTAATCTCAGCACTTTGGGAGGCCAAGGCAGGTGGATCGCTTGAGCCCAGGAGTTCGAGACCAGCCTGGATAACATAGTGAAACCCTATCTCTATTTAAAAAAAAAAAAAAAAAAAAAAAATTAAAAATTAGCTGAGTGGGGTGGCTTGCACCTGCAGTCCCAGCTACTACTCTGGAGGCTGAGGTAGAGGTTCACTTGAGCCCAGGAGGTCAAGGCTGCAGTCAGCTGTGATCACACCACTGCACTCAACCTGAGCGACAGAGCAAGACACTGTCCAAGAAGAAGAAGAAAAAAAGGCTTTTCTAGCTCTCGAATTTCATGGGAAGTTCACTGAGGCCAAAGGACTTGGTGCAGCCTCTGGGGACACCCCACCTGTCCATGGTGGTTGGGATTTGGTTATAAAACAAGGTTCTGATGTGCTAGCTATATACTAACTGGTTGGATGAAAGGAAGACAGTACCTTGAAACACCTGACATTAGATTCCTGTTTCTCCTCTCACCTGATTCTAGGTTAGAAACAAAATCTGCATTCACTTTGGTTTGGCTTGGCAATGAAACCAAATGCCAGAAAATCTTAAGAAGGTTTTCTATAGGCAAGGTAGTGGTTAGATTTTTCTTTTTCAAAGGTATCCTAATAAATTATTCTATTAGCCTAAACAGACTTCTTATACTTTAGTTCTTCAAGGAAAGAACTCTGCTAATTAGACCATGGAGACTGAATTAGAAATTATGGATTGGAAGATTTGTCTCAAAGGACCCCAGATTCAGATGTTTACTTTTGACATGTATGGAGAAAAGAAAGTACTGACCGATAGCATTCTTAACTAGATTTAGCTTTGAAAGGAAGACTGGGGGCAGAGAAATACTCTCTCTTGTAAAACATTTTACGTATTTGTTATTCCTATATAATTAAACCAAACATTCCATGTGATTTCTTGAGCAGAAAACAGAATCAGCATTATTAGTGATTTTCTATTCTACAAATAGTCCATATTGGATCATTTTGTCACACTTATACCCCAATTTAAAGGATAATGAGATACATTAATATATGATAGTTTTGTGTACAATACAGAATATACAAATCAATGTAAAATATTACACATCACTTATTTTATAGCACATTTTACTGTNACATTTTTACGTATTTGTTATTCCTATATAATTAAACCAAACATTCCATGTGATTTCTTGAGCAGAAAAACAGAATCAGCATTATTAGTGATTTTCTATTCTACAAATAGTCCATATTGGATCATTTTGTCACACTTATACCCCAATTTAAAGGATAATGAGATACATTAATATATGATAGTTTTGTGTACAATACAGAATATACAAATCAATGTAAAATATTACACATCACTTATTTTTATAGCACATTTTACTGTGTGATTTGTGAATCTGTTAACTGTCTCTCCTTTTAGAATTTAAGCTTCATGTGAGCACAGATCTAAAATCTCTCTAAGTGCTATGGCCCCATTCGTCTAGAACAGTATCTGACACATATTTGTTGAATGAATGAATCGCATAAATTACACATAGAGATCAGTGGAGAGAGAGAGTGTGTCTGTGAGAGAGAGACAGAGTGTATGTGTGTGTGAGGGAGAGACAGAGTGTATGTGTGTGTGAGGGAGAGACAGAGTGTATGTGTGTGTGAGGGAGAGACAGAGTATGTGTGTGTGAGGGAGAGACAGAGTGTATGTGTGTGTGTGAGAGAGAGAGAGAGAGGATGTGTGTGTGAAGGGCGAGATGCACTGAGATGAGAACAGAAAAGGATTAACATTTTTTGAGAAGCTTCTTGGCCAGATATCCCAGGTATTGATGAGAAATGATCTATCCCTTACGAAGACTTGGTTGATTTGAATGGGACGCCTTATGTCACTCAGTTCACATAATGTTTATTTTTTTCAAGTGTCAATATATGGTATAATCAAGATTCTATATCTATTGGTGTTCCTTATTATATATTTTATTTCTATTTTTAGCCTTCCCCTGTATTGATATCAGTGCATCCAATTCAAATTTGGGAAGGATTGCCTATTTTTGATGTTCTGTGATGATTGAATAACAAACTGTAATTACTAAATTGGTCAATAAGAAGTCATTCAACTAAAGAGAAACTATTCTTAACTATACATCCTCCAGCTTTTCAAGATTTTAAGAAGTTTATTAGCAGGATTTTACTAGAGTGGTTATTGTTGAATTCTTTGCTCACAAAACATTTTGATGAGATACACTTGGGAACAGAATAGTTTGAGTTGAACAGGGAAAAAAAAAAAAACGTGTGGCTTTGCCTCCATTTGCTCAGCCTCCACCACCTTCATGCAAGGTTTAACTGGACCTTGTGTTTCCTGTAGCTGCTCCACCTCTGAACCTTTGGACTGGAAACTGCTCTATCCACCACATCTGCCATTTGTCCACCATCTCCCACTAGACTTTCAGTCCCCAAGCCCTTCCCTGTTCTTTCAGTTTATTAGCTGTTTTTTGGCTTGACTTCTTTCCTTTTCAGTTTAATCCCTGGGTAGTCTCGTGTCCCAATCCCTTTGACCTTCTAATCCACCTTTCTTAACAATCCCAAAATTCAGATCAACTTAATCATCCGTTTTCTTACATTTTGCTTTAAAGACATTGAAGAAGCCTAAAGAAAATTGAATAAATGAGTTGATTAGTCACATCACCGAGACAACAGTTTGGTCAGTGAAACACTCATAGCTGTTGGGTCAACTTTGTATTCATCCCTGTCTGGCTCTTTCCTTTTCATCACACAGTGACTGTTCAGGTGTTTATGGCTCTCCATAGGTTCCTCATCCCACTCTGAAATCTTGCCACTCCCCATGGTCAACTAAGCCTTACTCTTGCTGGTCACTGATCTGGGAGGGTTATATGTATTACCTTGTTGAATCTTCACAACAGCCCTTTGAGGAAGATATTATTATCCCTGGTTTACAGATGCCCAAGTTCTTAAAGAAAAGAAGTGGTGATGCCTGGATCTGAACCCAGGAAATCTGACTCTAAGCTCATGCCCTTTGTCCCTAAACTGCCTTGCTTCTGGTACAGACTTGGTCAGGCATTTTCTCCCTAGAGCTTCAGTCCTTTCCACCTACAGATTTTTCCATATCTTTCTCCTAGGCCATTCTCTCCTGAATCTTCTCAGTTAATCTCCTCCTACCAAAGCTCTGTATCCCCTGCTCCCCTGGCTCTCCTAGAGCCTTCTCCATCACTGATTTCTTGATTCGTTTAGCAGATACTTATTAAGTATTTATTGTGTACTAGGTCTTAGGGACAAAGGTAAACAAAACCTAATATCTAGTCCTGGAGCTTTACATTCAAATTATTCCTCTAAAATATTTAACATCTCACCATGCCCTAGGCCCTCTTCCTCCTACAGAAATGCTGAAGTGACTGTATATTTTATACTACATCTAGCACCACACCTGACAAGGTACCAGGAACATGTTTGACAGAGGGACAAATAATTCCAGGTAAAGTAATCAAGGTTTGGAGGTTTGTTCTTAGTCTCTGGCCTCCTTTTATTTATTTATTTAGGAGATGGAGTTTCACTCTTGTCACCCAGGATGGAGGGCAATGGCGCGGTCTCAGCTGACTGCAACCTCCACCTCCGGGTTCAAGCAATTCTCCTGCCTCAGCCTCCAAAGTAGCTAGCATTACAGGCATGCTCTGCCACGCCTGGCTAATTTTTGTATTATTAGTAGAGACAGCGTTTCACCATGTTGGCCAGGCTGGTCCCAAACTCCTGACCTCAGGTGATGCCCCCACCTTGGCCTCCCAAAGTACTGGGATTACAAGCGTGAGCCACCACGCCCGACCTCTGGCCTCCTTTTTCTAAAAAGTAGCCCACTTCAGGTGTCAAAAACCCTCTCTCACTATGTTCCCTTCTGAGCAGACCCAGAAAGGTTCTGAAAACTAACCGTTTGCCATTAATGACTGACTAGTTGTACTTTCACTGAAATCCCACCAAAATTACCTCAAACTAGTACCTACAGTTTAAGCCTTTTAGTGTATGACTGTGAAACAAAAGATGCGTGGCCTTATTAATAAATTTTAGCATCTGAAAGGTGGGAGATAATCGTGAGACAAGGGACCCTTCAAAGCCATATTTTGTCACTTCTAGTGGCCCTTGAGTAGAGGGTATTTTGTCCCTAAGGGAACATTTGGCAGTGTCTGGAGGTATTTTTGGTGTCCCAGCTTCATGGGGGAAGTGGGGAGGATGGACAGTGCTACTGTAGGCTTCTAGCCTGTAGAGGCTGGGGATGCTGCTCAACATCCTACAACTCAGGACAGAACCTCACAACAAAGAATTACTGCCCCGACTTGAAAGCCACTGATCAAAAGGGTGAACTTGACTAGAACATCGAGGTGCCCTTGTGAGTCAGGGCAGGTAGTATCTGGGGGTGCTGGCTGAGCCTGCCAAGCATCTATTGAAAAGTTGCTGGAGGTGAAGGATCATGTCTTTGGGACCTAGAGAGAGATATTTGGACTCAGTTTCTGCCTCCACCCTTCCCCTCACTTTGTTTGGATCTTCCCATAGCCCCAAGACATTCAGTACACGTTTTATCTCGTCCTAGATCACCTTCTTTTTTAGTATGTGGAGATTTTGAGGGGAAAGGTAAATAGGAGACTCTT
The DNA here is from genome assembly GCF_001698545.2 of Rhinopithecus bieti. Taxonomy (NCBI): domain Eukaryota; kingdom Metazoa; phylum Chordata; class Mammalia; order Primates; family Cercopithecidae; genus Rhinopithecus; species Rhinopithecus bieti. The sequence goes on along the minus strand of NW_016814053.1, from coordinate 3,305,996 downwards.
TCTCAACAGAGGTAGGATCAGATTTATCTTAATCCCAATTAAACAATTGTGAAGACCCAGAAGAAAAAAGTTGGAAACCCAAGCTTTTCACTTAAGTTAATAGTAGTGAAGAATCAATTTATTGAACAAAAATTAAGTCTTAAAGGAGGAGAATAGGCCGGGCATGGTGGCTCACACCTGTAATCCCAGCACTTTGGGAGGCTGAGGCAAATGGATCACTTGAGGATAGGAGTTCAAGACCAGCCTGGCCAACATAGAGAAACCCCCTCTCTACTAAAATAAATAAATAAATAAATGCAAAAAAATTAGCTGGATGTGTTGGCATCACCTATAATCCCAGCTACTTGGGAGGATATTATCCTATAATCCCAGCTACTTGGGAGAACCTGGGAGGTGGAGGTTGCAGTGAGCTGAGATTATGCCACTGTACTCCAGCCTGGGCGACAGAGCAAGACTCTTGTCAAAAAAGAAAAAAAAAAAATGGAAAGCTATGTTAATAAAGTATAAACTCCAAAATTTAACCAGAAGTTAGTGAATATTAGCTCTTACCATGGAAAGTTATAATAACTTAAATAATTTGCTAAATTTTATTTTTAAGTGGTTTAGTAGAAATGTATTTAATAGATGTAACTATGTGTGTTTTAAACAATAGCTTTTTAAACAAATAGCTACTGCCAAATATGTAGAAGTAAACATTGAAATGATTATTAGGGCTATCAAGAATTGTTTGTATAAATCAAACCGATCAGATTCATATTGATTAAAGCCATTTTCTTATTTTTATACTGCTGTTGTTCATCACATCACTAGCATTTACAATAAGGAATATATAATTACAAATTCAAATATACTCAAATTCTCATGAAGGCAAAACCCAAGAAGAATAGTTGTAAACAGGGGATCATTAAGCACCTTTTTCAAATATTGCTTGATTTCCACTTAGACTTATTAGCTGATTGCTTTTAGAAAGTGGTTTCCAAACTTGGCAATGTATCAGTACCATTTAAGAACTGGTAACAGGGCCAGGAATCTCCAATTAAAACATCAGAAACAAGGTCCCAATGATTTTGATACCCATTCATGACATATAGGTAGTTGCCCTGTTGATGCTTATACTAAAACAAGTTTTTTTTTTTTTTTTTTGTTTTTTTTTTTTTTTTTTATTATACTTTAAGTTCTAGGGTACATGTGCATAACGTGCAGGTTTGTTACATATGTATACTTATGCCATGTTGGTGTGCTGCACCCATCAACTCGTCAGCACCCATCAATTCATCATTTATATCATGTATAACTCCCCACTGCAATCCCTCCCTCCTCCCCCCAAAACAAGTTTTAAATGAAGAGGCCAGATCTAAAATATTTCTGAAATGTTTAATTTGAAGCCCCAAAATGCTTTAGGTATTGCAACTCTACCCCTACCTTCCAAGGAATAAAAATGTGGGGGGAGGAATGTGGTAAAATGTGATTAGTAATCTTTTTGTCACAATAAGGACATTGACATTAGTGCATCTAATTTAGATTGGGGAAGGACTGCCTGTTTTTAATTTTCTGGGATGTTAATGGAATAACTAAAACTGTAATTATTAATTTGGTCAATAAGAAGTCATTCAACTAAAGAAAGCAGTGGAACCTACGAGTCTTAGTGAATAACATAATTGCATCTAGTCCCCAGGAACTTCTACATCAATCTAATAATGTATAAAGGAATCATATTCTTAATTAACATTTCCATAAATGTGCTGAAGAGCAGCTCAAAGAAAATGGAATACAGACTGAACAGGGTATACAGGCATCCCAGTTTCCACTCCTTCCCATTCATAGCTTGCTCTTTTGGTGCTGCCTTATAGACATCTCTATATTTTATGTATATATAGGGACATATTTCATCTCCACTGTACTGATCTGCTCAGGGCTTTGGAAGGTGATGCCTCATAGATAAATACGAGGTTGCATTGATAGATACTGTTTTATTCTATGAATGACAAGTTCAAAAGGGTGGTTTCCAGGAATGCAATGCATTTGAAATAATCATTTAAAATAATGACAGCTGATCATTTATTGTTTACTGTGTGTTTTAGGTGCATGCCAAGTTTATTATCTAATTTAGTCATAACAGCAACCTCATGAAACAGGTACCATCATAATTCCTATTTTACAAATAATGAAACCAGAAAACAGACAAATTACCCAAAGTTAGTAGCTTATTAATAGTGGAGTTCGTAGTGATTATTTTTGTGTATGAACTCGGCAGAGAAGTATGTAAATAATTATTTTAAAAAAAGGAAAAGAAAAGTCCTGTGGAAAAAAAAAATGGAAACACCTAGTTTTAATTAAAAAAAAAATATATAATATATATACTTAGCTCCCTGACACTTGAAGTGTCCAGTTTCTTAGCAGAGAGTGGCTGGTTTTCAGATAGCAAACTGTGTATCAGAAAACCAGGAGAGAACCCAAGATATGTCCCTCCTCAAACTGATTCAAACTTAGATAGGTATATGGAACCTGAAGGGCTGGGAACAAAATTCTCAGCACATTTCTAGTGGGTAGAACATTTAAAAATAATTATAAGGAATTATGTGAAGTCATTTGGCAAGAAGGAGTCAATAGCGCAGTGTTGGATGACACCTCTTCCATTCCAACAGTGTAAGCTCGACTGTGTCTTAAATTGATCAGACTAAAGGAAGAATGATCAAAGTCCTCAGATAGGTTGCTACACCCCTTTGTATTCCATCTGCAACTCACCTTTTGTCCTTCAAGTTTCTCATTGCTTCATTTGAGCCATACACACAAAGGAGAAAGTTGGACAATCCAGGTCACAAATGGGGAGCTGACTGGCAGTCCCCTGGAATCACCTTTGCCTTCAGTCCCTATCATTGCTGGAGCCAGGTTGTAAAATCTAGCATGGACAAGAGACTCATCTGTCAGCTGTGGCTCCCGGAGCAGTAGCCCGGCAGTAAGTGTCTCCAGGAGGAATGTGAACAATGCGGAACCACCCACATCTGGAGGCTCCCAGTCTCAATGGAGTAGTAGGGACAGAGTTACTGTTCGCACTGGGGATTGGGCACTATGCTGTCTTCTCTCACTCAGCTCATTACCCGTGGAAAGAATTTGGCAAACTTTTTTTTTTTTAAAGACAGGATCTTGCTCTGTCATCCAGGCTGGAATACAGTGGTGTGATCATAGCTCTCTGCAACCTCAAACTCCTGGGCTCACGATCCTCCCACCTCAGCCTTCCAAGTAGTGACGACTACAGGCGCATGCCACCACACTCAGCTAATTTTGCAAATTTTTGTAGAAACAAGGGTTCACTATGTTGTCCAGGCTGGTCCTGGTCTCGAACTCCTGGGCTGAAGCCATCCTTCTACCTTGGCCTCCCAAAGTGCTGGTATTACAGGCTTGAGCCACTGCACTTGGCAGACTTTATTTCTTAAAGATTGCCGTGTTACTCAGCATCTTGGAGAACTCACAAATAAAGGTCCCTGAGTTTCAAGACAAGCCAGCCATTAAAATCTTTTGGGGGGATCTGGAGAAGATGAGTTAAATTGGAATGCATTTGAAAAAACTGATTTAGTTGGATTTATGGATCACAGTCATGAAAACGTAAAGATATCAACTTGTTTTGTGAATGTAATCTTTATTCCTTACTTTTTTGCCCCCACTGTTTGTTATTCCTACTTTATAATGAAATCCTCCTTGTGACTTGTTATGGGCATTAACTGGGGAAAATGTTTTCCTTGTTCTCCATTTCCTTTAAGTTTGTTTTTAGATACACTGCATTGCAAGTATGTGTGATACAGTAAAATGTTGCTAATTGTATCTGTGCTGATAACATGCCATTTGCTTTAGGTCTGTTTCCTACCCCCTCCCCTAACTATTCCTAGCCAGTGGTAGCACGCTTGTTACTTCCAAATATATGTGTTGTGTGTGTTTGTGTGTGTGTGTGTGTGCCTGTGTGTATCAACAGTGTGTTCCTAAAATTAAAGAATGACATATATTTGGCCTCATTTACATACTAAATATGGGAGCATATAAATTAATTACAGAGTAAAATCAATTTTTCAAGGATTTTGATGTAATGGTTTTTATTTAAAACGTTCTTCCTTTCCTTTGGTAGAATTTTCTGCCAATTATTTTAAAGAAAATGAAGATTTATTTTTTAAATATGAAATGCAGTTTTTTTTCTTTTTTGAGACAGGGTCACGCTCTGTCACCCAGGCTGGAGTGCAGTGGCAGGATTACAACTCACTGCCGCCTTGACCTCCCGGGCTCAAGCAATCCTCCCAGTTCAGCCTCCCACGTAGTTGGAACCACAGGTGTATACCATCATGCCCAGCTAATTATTATTATTATTATTATTTGTAGAGACAGGGTCTCCCTATGTTGCCCAGGCTGGTCTCAAACTCCTGGGCTCAAGCCATCCTTCCATCTCAGCCTCTCAAAGTGCTGGGATTACAGGCATGAGCCACTGTGCCCAGCCTACAATTACGATTTACTTAAAATGTTTATTAATGTGAGAAGATGTTTCAGAATGAATCTGGTCTTTTTTCTCTGCAGTGGCCTCACTCTTAACTTTTCTTTCTTAGCCCTCTTGGGAAAGGAGCTTCCTGCTTCTCCCCTCCTGTCACCCCTCTCACAGTACTTAATGGGAACCTGTAAACAACAACTCTGTGGCCCCGGGAAACAAGCCCCTTACCTTGTAACAACGAAGACCTTTCAGGGGTCACATCCCACATTCTGGTCTTTTCCCCTCTAAACCTTATCATCAAATTTAACCTTTCATATGATAACGAACACTCGGACAGCATTTTATAGTTTTGAATCCACCGGCATTATCTCATTTGCCTCACAAAAACAGGAGGAGGTTAGGCAGTACAGGGACTTCCTGAGCCATCTTCAACACAAGTCAGCATTTCACAGGGCTCCTTCCCTACAGCTGCCCAGCCAAAGCAATTTAGTTATTGGCAGAAAGGAATAGAACTTCAGGGCAGGAATATGGACCAACAGTCAGACAGTGATCTCCACCAGCCTTCCTCACAAAGGCTAAAGCAACTCCCTTGGATGCTAATCTGCCATGTTGACTAAGGACTAAACCTTTTCTGGGAAGGACTCTGAGATTTCCAGTTTATCTTTTGTTATTTGTATAAATCCTGCCCGCAGGTCAAAATAAACTTGATGTTATCAAACCTCAATTGTCCGTCACATCACATCTGAATCATGCATACCCTTTCCCTATGTAAACCCTGGCTCCCTGGCTCTGGGGAGTCATGGGGCGGGGATCCACCATCTTGTCTCACCACCACCTGAGGCCCAAGACACAGATACAACTTCTGCTCCTAAGTCCCTATTAAATGTTTCTTCCTAAGAAAGAAGAAATTTTTTTTGTCAGCCTCTTTCTTTTTGCCTTCTGCTTTCTTGGACTTTGGGGGTAGGTTTGCATAGACCTGCCCACTGCAGAACCCACTCATGCTGCAAATGTGAGTATTAATAGGACGGAGTAAAGACTAGGTATACTCTATGGGATTGTTTTATTGTGTTCTTTAGCAGGAAAATAAGAGTGTTTTTCTACATAAAGCCTCTGTGGAAAAGATAAATTATAGCTGCTTTACTGAGTGATTACTACATGTCAGGTAGTCTCCTACTTAGGAGAGTACTTTGCAAGTATTTTTTATTCTACCTCCCAACAAATCCGTGAAGCAGATGGCATTAATCTATTTCTTTTAGTTATCACTTTTAAATGAGGTAATGGGGCCGGGCGCGGTGGCTCACGCCTGTAATCCCAGCACTTTGGGAGGCTGAGGCAGGTGGATCACAAGGTCAGGAGATCGAGACCACGGTGAAACCCCGTCTCTACTAGAGATACAAAAAATTAGCCGGGCGCGGTAGTGGGCGCCTGTCGTCCCAGCTACTCAGGAGGCTGAGGCAGGAGAATGGTGTGAACCCGGGAGGCGAAGCTTGCAGTGAGCCAAGATCGTGCCAGCGCACTCCAGCCTGGGGGACACAGGGAGACTCCGTCTCAAAAAAAAAAAAAAAAAAATGAGGTAATGGGAGACACAAAGAAGTCCTTTGTCCTGAGTTCTAAAGCCAGATTTCAACCCAGTCTGACTGCAGAGAATATGTTCTCAAAACCTAAATAACCTGCCTTATGGTAAAACTTACTTGAAACGTTAAACTAAATGAGAGCACTTAAAATTTTTTCCTAAATCTACTTTAAAAAAAATTGGATAACCAAGGGCTTTTACTGATAAGCTGAAGATTTTGTTTGCCAGTACTTGGGCTCCTGTAATTCAGAATGGCACTGGGTCTCTGAATAGCACAGAGCTAGACTCTGTGTTTTGTTTTGTTTTAAAAAGATAGGATCTTGCTCTGTCACCCAGGCTGGAGTGCAGTGCAGTGCCACAATCACAGCTTACTGCAGACTCAAACTCCTAGGCTCAAACAATCCTCTTGCCTCAGTCTCCAGAGTGGCTGGGATCACAGGCACACGCTAATATACCCAGCTTGCTTGCTTATTTATTTATTTGAATTGAATTGAAGGTGGAATCTCACTGTGTTGCCCAGGCTGGTCTCAAACTCCTGGCCTGAAGTGACCCCTGTACCTCAGCCTCCCAAAGTGCTGGGATTACAGGTGTGAACCACAGTACCCGGTCTCTGCCTGCTTAATACTGGTAAAGAAGTTGAAGCCTTACTCGGGAGGCTGAGGCAGAAGGACCACTGGAGTCCAGGAGTTCGGGACCAGCCTGGGCAATATACTGAGACCCTGTCTCATTTGAAAAAAAAAAGAAAAAAGTAGCAGCTTAACAACCAAGCACTGGTCAGTAGCCTCTGGTACAAGAATAACCAGAAAATTGACTCTTATTTTAGACCTGGAAAAAATATATATAGATAATTTAATGTTTTCATTTTATAGATGAAAAAACAGAAACTTGCAGCAGTTATGTGGCTTTACCAGGGTACATATCACTAACTAGTGGCGGGGCCAGAATTCAAGCCTGGCCTTTCTGACTGCATTCTCGCAGTTATACTAACTAAGCTGCCTCCAAATTTGTGAGAGGGAATTTTCCATTTCCTTTTCCAGTGTTTTAAAAAATGTCAAAAGCTGGCTGGGCGCGGTGGCTCAAGCCTGTAATCCCAGCACTTGGGAGGGCAAGAGGGCCCGGATCACGAGGTCAGGAGATTGCGAGACGCTATCCTGGCTAAAACGGTGAAACCTCTCTACTAAAAAATACAAAACTAGCCGGCGCGACCCGTGGGCGGGGGCCTGTAGTCCCAGCTACTCGGGAGCTGAGGCAGGAGACTGGTGGACCCGGAGCGGAGGCTTGCAGTGAGCTGAGATGCCGCGGTCCACTGCGCTCGAAGCAGCTGGGTGATAGAGCGACGACTCTGTCTCAACAACAACAACAAAAAAAAAGTCAAAAGCTAACATTTATGTATTTTAGTACATTTGTCCGTTGTTTTGCCTTTTTTATAGACATTGGTAAATGAAAATGTGTTTGGATTTCCCAGGAGTACTTGAATTTCATGATTTTACATTTCCTACACAGGGGTCAAACTCAGCAGTTTAATTTTCATGGACTAAGAGCTTTCATCAAAGCCTTCACATTGACAAATAATTGGTTTTGGGAATAGGGGATAGAGATAATTCAGAGATATGATAAGCATTCATTCATTAATTCACACAGACATGTATTGCCTGCCTATTTTAGACACTGTGCTAGGTACAGGTCATACAAATGTAATTATGGCAAAGTTCTTCCCCTTGAGGAATATTTTTTTCCTTTTTCCCTATTAGCAAAGAATCTGATGTATTCTTTCTGGTCTTAAATTAGGTTAATATCTCCCAGCGTGTTGTAAGAGTACTACTTGTTGTATGCCACATGATTTTAGGGGTGATAACAGACAAGCACTTAAAAAAACAATGAGATATACTTCATTGTATGAAGATGTACTTATATAGTCATTTCAGTGTAGAAAAATGATAGTTCACAAATCCATATTTGTGGATGTTGTATCTTAGGACATGGCTGATCATGCTGTTGATCTGCTTTTTGCAGACTGTTTGAACTACATGCATGATGCACAGGCATGTTTTGTAAACCTCTGCCATCACATTTTAAAAATATGATGATAATGGATTTTTGAAAGTACCGAAGAAATGGATTAATAGCATGGATTCTGCATGTACTGAATTTCTGTGTCAATCACTGCATCATTTAAAAGATACATCAAATTGTCACTTCTGAAAGTTGATAGTAATTTAGTATGTGAAGTATAATACATAACTTTATTATGCCAATCACAAACAGTTCCACTCTAAGGAACTTATATTTGGGTATACAGGTTAGAAATTGATTAGAGTTATTATTTGTATTGTTTTCTTTAAAATGTCTTGTTTCTAAAACAAAACATTGCTTTTTATTATAATTTTATGGTTACCTTAAGCTATGACAAATAATTACTTTTTTTTTTTTTTTTTTCCAGACAGGGTCTTGTTCTGTTGCTCGAGCTGGAGTGCAGTGGTGGCATAATTTTAGCTCACTGAAATCTCCGCCTCCCAGGCTCAGGTGATCCTCCTTTCTCAACCTTTCAAGAGCTGGGACCACAGGCATGAGCCACCATGCCCAACTAATTTTTGTATTTTTTGTAGAGACAGGGTTTCACTATGCTGCCTAGGCTGGTCTTGAACTCTTGGGCTCAAGAGATTTGCCCACTTGGGCCTCCCAAAGTGCTGGGACTACAGGCGTGAGCTACCGCACTCAGCCAAAAAAAACCCTGATAATATGATTTTAAAAATAATAATAATTTTTTTAAAAAGCAAGAGAGGAGGAGGTAAATAGTAACAAAATCCCAGGCTTAATCTCCAGAGAGTTTGATTTGGTAGATTTGGGGCTAAGAAATCTGTATTTAAAAAACTTTTCATCATATAAAATTTGAAACTATAAAAAGACTTGTTAAAAAAATCCTCACATATCCCATTAAATTGAACAGTTATTAACATTTGCTTTATTAGCTACATCTATTTTTTTAGATATTTTAAAGCAAATACTAGACATCTTGATATTTCACATGAAATGCATGAGTTTGCCTCTTAATGCCATTTTGTTATATAACCGGATACCATAATCACACCTAACAAATTTAATAATAATTTCTTAGCATTCGAAATTTCCATGTCCCCAAAATGTCATCTTACAGTTGGCTTGCTGGAATTCAGGTCCAAACAAGTTCCATGCATTCCCTTTAGTTTATTGTGCAAGTGAGTTTTGTTTTTTAAAGAATTCCCCTTTTACCTGAAACTACCATTAACCAGTGCCTCAATCAGGCTGGCCCTCTAGGCTTCTAGAAGACAATTCAGATGTAGAAAGAAAGGGCCATGGACATTCTTCTTTCAATATATTTCCATGCTCTATGGATTTATCAGACCACATTCTTTTTGGAGATCTTAGAAAGACAGGATGGGTGTGAGATGGAGAGGGGTGAGATGGAGAGAACTGTAGATAGCCAGGAAACCATCCTTCTAAAGGAACTATGCATTTTCTGGGCCATCTTTCCCCAAAATGTTCTATAAAATATTTCTGAGATTAAGTTTTTCTTTTCAAGCAGCTCAAGTGGCACACCACACAGCATCTCCCTTTTGGAGGCTCATAATGCACATTGAATATACTGTATTAAAGACTCTTTGGAGTTCCACAAAGAAATTTTACTCAGTGTTTCCCAAATGTATTTGATTATGGAGTTGTGTTCCATCCCAAGCAGATCACCTTAATTAATATCTCTTGTGTATTAGTTCATTCTCACGCTGCTATAAGGATGTACCCAAGACTGGTTAATTTTAAAAGGAAAGAGGTTTAATTAACTCAGTTCAGCATTGCTGGGGAGGCCTCAGGAAACTTAGAATCATGGCAGAAGGGGAAGCAAACACATCCTTTTTCACAGGGTGGCATGAAGGAGAAGAATGAGAACCAAACAAAGAGGGATAAAACCATCAGATCTCGTGAGAACTCACTATCACAAGAATAGCATGAGGGAAACCACCTCTGTGATTCAATTTCCTCCCACCAGGTCCCTCCCTCCACACGTGGAGATTATGGGAACTACAATTCAAGATGAGATTTGGGTGGGGACACAGCCAAATCATATCACTTGGAGCACAGTTTGGGAAGAACACTGATCTATGCTAATATTATTACTGCTTTTCTTAGGGACACCAATCAGAATTTGTTGTGACAAAACACCAGGTAGTCACTTTTGCTAATTTTCCCTCTCACTCTTAGACCCTGTAGTGTTAACTAGTATTTTTATTCCCATTCAAAGGTAAGTGATACTAAATACACGATATGTGCCGAGTAAAATCTACCGCCAGTTAGGATTTCATTTAAAGCCCTAAAATTTGAAGACTTAAAAATCTTACTTGAGTGTTATTTGAATTGTTAAAAATTCAAATAATCCCCAATTACCAGAATCTTTATTGACAATGTTAAAGAGAAAAAGTGATTTCACAGCATATTACTCATATTTGCACCTTCCATTCCCTGTCCCTTTTACCACCTTCTCTACCTAAGCATGAACAATCCTTAGCTCCTTAGCTTGATTCTAGAAGGAACAGAACTAATGAAAGTAGACATTCTAAAGATAAAAAGTATTATTTTTTCCTCTTTTGATGACCATATAACCATTTTTAAAAAATTGGAGTGTGAGACACATAAATCAAATGTTCCTAAAGGCAGAGATTAAGGAGGCATTCACTGTGGAATCTGCAAATGTGTGTGTGTGGGAGAATTCCTCCAAGTGCCCTGTAACTTCTTGTAAGTGCTCCATTCCTTCTATATATTGCTCTGGCTTCCACCATGCAGAGATACCAGGTGGTGGTGGGTGGCAATGACATCAGTAAAGATTCATCTTACCCAAGGAAGCACAACTATTACTCAAAAAATGTACCAGTTTAATTCTGGTACTTCTCAGTTTCTCACCTTGGGTAGCAAAACTGTCTCTGTGGATTTTCTCTGCACTATCTGGGCAAGTACTCAGAATGAGCAATGCTTTCTTAGTGGGAGAAAATCAAAATGCCTTTTCAATAAGCAGGAATCCCAATCCTCTACATTCCTCCTGAAACTGCCAATTTGACTCTTGGTCCTCAGGGTTTGAAGCATGATGGCACAATGTGGAAATGAGTGGAAGCCTTGTACTACAAGATAACTATTGGTTGTGTCATTTAGGTGTAATAATTGCCCATTGTAAAATCCCATTGTTACATTTTCTCATTAGTTGACATTTATATGCGCCTTCCCCCTGCTCATTAAGGCTTATTTATTTATGTACATTTTAGAGACAGGATCTCGTTTTGCACGTAGGCTGGAGTGCAGTGGTGCAGTCATGGCTGACTGCAGCCTTGAACTCCTGGGCTCAAGCAATCCTCCCACCTCAGCCTCCCAAGTAGCTGGGACTACAGGCGCATGCCACCATGCCTCGCTAATTTTTTAATTTTCTTCTGGAGACAGGGTCTTGCTTTTTTGCCCAGGCTGGTCTCAAACGCCTGGCCTCAAGCAGTTCCCTGATTTTGGCTTCCCAAAGTGCTGCCATTTCAGGCATGAGCCACTGCACTCAGCCTAAAATATTTCTTCTTTGTTTTTTTAATTCTCAGTTGGCATAATGAAATAAAATCCAACTTGGAACTAGATGACATGGGCTTGAATCCCAGCTTCACTCACTATCTGTGTAACATTATGCAATTTGCCTACCCTCTGTTCCTGTGCTTCTTTACCTGTAAAGTGGTGATTATAGAACTATGTCAGGGATTATGAATTTAAAGATATTAAAAACATGAAAATGTCTACTTCATATCTAGTGTATGGGCAGTTAACAAATGTTGGGTTCTTTGCTTTCCTCTCTTTTCCTCTGCATATATAACTTACCACCAAATCCCATCATTTTGAGAAGAAAATAAAGAATAAAGGCTTTCTTGATTTTGCTTGTTTTCTTTGAAATAATATCATAGGCCATGAGAGGCTTATCCTAAAGGAATCTACTTCAATATGCTGGAGCAGAGGAGGAGTTTGAGCTCAGGAGTTCAAGACCAGCCTAAGCAACATAGCAAGGCCCTGTGTCTCATTTGAAAAAAGAAAGCAGCAACAGCAGCTTAACAGCCAGTAGCCTCTGGAAGAAGAATAATCAGAATTGACTCCTTGTTTTAGAGCTGGAAGGAAACATATAGATAATTTAATCCAATGTTCTCATTTTATAGATGAAAAAAAACCTGAGACTTGAAGCAATTATGTGGCTTTACCAGGTTACATATCACTAACTAGTAGCAACTGGCCAGCTGGCTGAAAGAAGACTGCTAGTCAGCACTGAGCCTGTGTGCCTGCCCACATGAAGTGCCAGATTTCTTTTTTATTTATTGTAATTATTTAACCAACACAAGAAACAGCAACTAAGCATCCCTTTCTGCTTCTACAGATATCAAAGGGCATGTTTCAAATTGAAAAGTAGACTCTAGTCACCGTAGAATACTTATGTTCCCATTGAATGAGTATAATTAAAGAGACAGACAATAAGAAGTGTCGGCAAGGATGTGGAACAGCTAGAACCCCTATACGCTGCTGGTAGAAATGTAAAATATATTTTATTTTAGAAGACAATTTGGTAGTTTCTCAAAAAGTTAGACCTATAATATTACCTAGGAATTTTGCTCTTAGGAATTATGTTGCTTTTTTTTTTTGAGAGAGAGTCTCACTGTGTCACCCAGGCTAGAGTGGAGTGGCATGATCTTGGCTCACTGAAACCTCTGCCACCTGGGTTCAAGTGATTCTCATGCCTCAGCCACCCAAGTGTGCCACCATACCCAGCTAATTCTTTGTATTTTTAGTAGAGATGGTGTTTCACCATGTTGGCCAGGCTACTCTTGAACTCCTGGCCTCAAGTGATCTGTCTTCCTTGGCCTCGCAAAGTGCTGGGATTACAGGATTACAGATATCTATAGAGACAGAAAGTATATTAATGGTTGACTGGGAATTGGAATGGGGATTGATTGAAAATAGGCATGAGAGTTACTTTGGGAATGTTGGAAATGTTCTCAAAGTGGATTGTGGTGATCATTACACAACTCTAAAAGGGTACTAAAAAGTCATTAAATTATACATTTAAGGTGGATAAATTTTATAGTATGTCAATTATACCTCAAGTTGTTAAAGAATATTTATTGTTATATAATTCATAAAATGATCTTCATATAGAAAGTAGCATCCAGAGACTGGAGAATATCATAGATTGTACTCTTAGAAATAGGCACATATCTACTTTTTAGCTCCAATACAGTCAGATCTCCATATGCATGGATTCTGCATCTGTGGATTCAACCAACTGCAGATGAAAAATATTTGGAAAAAAAATTGCATCTATACTGAACATGCAGACTTTTTTCCTTGTCATTATTTCCTAAACAATGTAGTTTAAGAACTACTTACATAACATTTATGCTTTAAGTATTATGAATAATCTAGTGATGATTGAAAGTATATGAGGAAGATGTGTGTAGGTTACATGTAAATGCTATACCATTTTATATCAGGAACTTGAGCACCTGTGGATTTTGGTATCTGCAGTTGCGGGAGGGAGGGGAGAGCCTGGAACCAATCCCCGGAGGATACAGAGGGATGACTATTCACTGTCCTGTGACTCTGATGGTAAACAGCCCCAGTGCTCCAACTTTCTAATTGGGTAAGGCATGGAGCAGTGAGTGAAGGGGAGAGGCAGGTCGGGTAACAGCAGAACCAAAGATAGAGCACAGGGAGATGATCACAGGCCAGAAGCTGCTTCTGCTCTTGAGCATCAGGAATGGAAATGGAGTGTGCTTGCTTTGCTTGATCTTTTGACAACCAGCACCCAATATGTCCATCCTGCCATTTCCTCTCTTGGCTCAGCAGCCTGTCTCTGCCCAGTGCTCTCCCACTCCTGTTTTATGTTGATTTCTAGTCTCCTCTGGGCTGTGCTGCTTCATCTCTTGGTCCCTCAATCAGCTGTATACCAGGGTGTCCTCTCTGGCTAGACCTTCTTCTGACATGGCATAATCCCTATATGCAACATTTCAAGCCAAGGAAAACCTTGTCTTTCAATTATTACTTTTCAGTCACTTATAAAATGCCCTTCTAGTCTCATCCACAAACATACATAAGAAGTTGAGATTATCAATTTGCAATTTGTTATTGAAGAAAATAAGTGTGGTTTAGGATCTCAAAGAATAGGGAAGTTTGGCTAGCACAGGGCTTGACATTTTAATCATGCTCCCGTTCAACTTCATCCAGTCATAGTACTTCAGAGTAAGATTGTAAAGAGGGAGAATGCACTATCTCATGCAGATAAATATGATACATTTGTAATACTGGTGGTTGCTGTTCTAAAGGCATATAAAAAATAATCAGAAATTGTGTGAATCAACTAAATATCGGATCATTAGGCATATGGTACATTTTAAAAGTGAAAGTAGTTTTAAAACCTCCTTAAAACTGAAAATGCCCTCTCAGGCCTATCTGCCAGTTGAATAATTGGCATTAGAATTATATAGGTTTCTTTTTTTCCTGAAGCTTATCATACTTTACAAATTATAACTAATAATTATTGAGTATTTGTGATGTTCCAGACACCTTATTTAATCTTCACAATGACTCTGAAGTAGGTATAATAGTTATCTATTTTGTAGATGAGAAAAGACGTAAAGAGGTCTCTGTTCAAAGTGGCAGTTGATAAGTAGCACAACCAGGATTCAAGCCCAGGTCTTTCAGACTCCAAACCCAGTGTCCTCAATCCCTACTCCATGGGTCTAACTAGACCCATGAGTAATAGACTCAGGATAATAAATATTCTTCAAAAATAGTCACCCTTAGTTAAATAGCAACTTCTGTTTATTGAGAGCCTGCTATATAGTAAGCACTGTATTTGGCATTTCACATTTATTATTGTTAACCGTGATAACTTGACAAAGTAGGTGTTCTTATTCCTATTTACAGGAAAAAAGAGCAGAAAACAAACAAACATAACTGGGACCAAGGGGAATTAGAAAATTCTGTCTGACTCAAAATCCATGTGCTTTCCCTCATGTTGTCATGCTCTTCATCAAACCTTGGAGTACCACCAAGAATTTGATGACTTTTCAGCTTCTTGAACAAATATTTATCTTCCCTATTTAATACCTAGCTGGAACCTAGGAAATGACAACCCCTCCAAAATAAGACATGGACCTTGTTCTTCTGGATCTCAAAATTCAGTAAGAGAAAAGGAGAATAGAATAGTTTGCTACGGATCATGGCCTCCGGCTCCATCCATGTCCCTGCAAAGGACATGATCTTGTTCCTTTTTATGGCTGCATAGTATTCTATGGTGTATATTTAACACCTTCATAGAAAATTCTTTGACTCTATTTCCAGGCCCACTAAACCACAGTTCTTGCCTTACAATTGACATACACAATCTTCTTGCTTTCATTCATTTGTTCAATTTATTCAACATTTATTGGACGTCTAATACAACTACAGTAAACACAAGCCTTTACACGTAGATTGTTCATAGTCTAGTCGGGGGAGACAGACAGGTCAATAAAACTCCCTAACACATGGTGGAGTACTAAGTTCTAAAAAGAATTATTCAGACAGTAAATGCTAGGGAAATCTAGAGAGGGGCACAGTTAACATGAGCTGAAGAGAATAGGGAAAGCTTCCTCAAATGATGTGAGATCTAGGTAGACCAAGGTTTGGATAAGCAGAGAAGTGAGGGAAGAACATTCTACAAAGACCTCGAGGTTGGAATGAGCATGTTGGATCAGGGAACAACGAGGACCTGC
This sequence comes from Rhinopithecus bieti, assembly GCF_001698545.2. Lineage (NCBI taxonomy): Eukaryota > Metazoa > Chordata > Mammalia > Primates > Cercopithecidae > Rhinopithecus > Rhinopithecus bieti. The sequence continues at coordinate 3,290,164 of NW_016814053.1, read as the reverse complement.
ATAGAGTGATGGGGTTTGTGCTCGGGAGCAGAAAGATTTGAAGGCTATATCAATTTATCTTACAGCAGCTCACTGCAATACTAACAAAAATCAGTTCCAGTCAGGGTCCAGGGAAAAGTTATCCACGTACTGCTTCCCGCTTTGAGTAGAAATATGTCTGTTTTTTTCACCATCATTAACAACAACAAAAAGATAAGGGGAATCCCAAAAGGGCCATGGGACACACATAGGCTTAGAAATCTGAATTTATTCCTGGGTTCTGTTTTCAGTTTCACTCATCCATTTTCTGAAAATGCAACAGTAGAAATTATTGGACCTCTTCTGAATTAGTTTCTGCTAAGTAAGAAAAATATATAACCACCACCACCTCTAACACACACACATTTTCATCCCATTCTAAGTATGCAGATTGCTGGAAGTAATATGCCAAGTATTCAAAATGGAGATTTAGGTCATGAAGGTGTCCCCAAACTGCCCTGTTTCACTCCCTTCTGGCTTATACTATGCTGAAGACAGAGTGGGCAGTAAATTATGTTGTTTTAAAATTATGATAATTTTGCCACCTTTTAGCATAACGGGGAACAGAGTATTAACTGTGCAGTCTTCAAGTATGGTTTCTAGATACAATATAACTTTCATTATCATTACAATTTTTCTTCTACCTGGACAACTTGACATTTTCCCAAGGTGTTTAATTACACAGTTTTTAATTTGTACAAGATTGGGGTGAACAGTTATTTTAGTGAGTTTTAAGCCGGCAAGTTAGCCTTCCCGACACATTTTTCAGCTCTGGTTCGGCCTTAAGAAAACTCATTTGGATTTAAGAAACCTCTCTCAGCTCTGGTTTGGACTTAAGAAAACTCATTTTACTAACTTGCTGAGCATAAAAAATTTGGTGCTGGTGTTTAGCTATCTCAGCTCTGCAGTTTAGAAGGGCAAGTGAAAAACATCCCTCTGAGCTTCAGGGGCTAGAATGAAGCCGCTCCAGGTGATACTCCTGTCTGCTCACTAAGCAGAGCCGTACAGAGGCCATTTTATAAAAGATAGCAATGGGCTAGATATAGAAATTCCACAATGAGATCACACGCTCATACCAGGCACCCTACAAATTCATCTTGTTTTTAGGAAGTCAGCAATATTAAAAGCCAGGAAAAAAAGAAAGGGAAAGTTCAGAAATTGGAGAGTGCAATTTACCCTTTTACTATTTCACTAGGATCGTCCAGACCCTTGGAATCTTCCTTTATCTAATTTTGAATAGTATTTTCACATGATGTTCCCAGTATGGGCTACACACAGTGTCTAAGCTAGGAAACACCAGAGTAAGTTTCAGATAAAATTCTTTGCAATTTTATTTATTTTTAACTTTTAAGTTCAGGGGTACATGTGCAGGATGTGAAGATTTGTTACATAGGTAAACATTTGTCAAGGGGGTTCATTTTGCAGATTTTTCCACCAACTAGGTATTAAGCCTAGTATCCATTCGTTATTTTTACTGATCCTCTCCCTCCTCCCATCCCCTGCCCTCTGGTAGGCCCCAGTGTGCTGTTCCCCTTTGTGTGTCCATGTGTTCTCATTATTTAGCTCCCACTTATAAGTGAGAATATGTGGTATTTGGTTTTCTGTTCCTGCATTAGTTTGCTAAGGATGATGGCCTCCAGATCCATCCATGTCCCTGCAAAGGACATAATCTTGTTCCTTTTTATGACTGCATAGTATTCCATGTATATGTACCACATTCACAGAAAATTCTTTGACTCTATTTCCAGGACCACTAAACCACAGTTCTTGCCTTATAATTGACATACAGCATCTTCTTGCTTTCATTCATCTGTTCAATTTATTCAACATGTATTGAATGTCTACTACAATTAGAGTAAACACAAGCTTTACACTCAGATTGTTCATAGCTTAGTGCGGGGAGACAGGCCAATAAAACTCACTAACACATGGTAGAGTGCTGTGATACCAATAGTGCTAATGGAACAAGGTGTGAATGGTGACAGGGGGCAGCAGTGGTTAGAAAGATCTTTCAGGAAACTGTGATATCTGGCAAAACTTTGAAGGATGATGAGGAGCCATCCAGGTTGAGATGTAAAGTGGCTTTCTACTTGGAGAAACAGCATGTCCAAACACAGAGAAGCATGAGAAAAATCTGTGTCTTTTCAAAAATATGAAAGGTAACAGAGCTGGAAGACAGTTGAGTAATTTGCAGAATTACAGCTTTCAGAGTGACCAACCAGAGGTCTAGATTTCATAATCTAATCATTTGGATCTGTGGCATTCAGGATTCCATTTTAAAGGCCCCTTCTTTGATTAGCAGTCAGGAAAAATAATGACAGGCTGGTTCAAAATGCATAACTCATTGAGGCAGAGATTCTCCAATGTGATAATCTCATTTCATTTCTTAACATATGATCAAGAATTCCACCAAGATTATTTTTATTTTGTTTTGTTTTAACAACCACCTATTCCTTTCTCACATTCCATATACCTAAGGTGTTGCTCTAACGTGTGTGCAGAAGCCAGTTGATTTTAAAATTCGATCTCTTATTTTTTTGAGGAGCAAGTATTATTTGTTTTTATTGTACATCCAAGAAAACGGAGGATCTTATGACAAATAACAAAGCCACGACTGCTTGGTGGCACAAGCCTGTAATCCCTTGAGCCTAGGAGTTCGAGACCAATCTGGGAAACATGGCAAGACCCCATCTCTACAAAAAATTTTCAAAAAGTTAGCCAAGCATGATGATGTGTGCCTGTAGTCCCAGTGACTTAGGAGTCCCAGCTGAGGTGGGACGATCACTTGAGCCCTGAAGATTGAAGCTGCAGTGAGCTGAGACTGTGCCACTGCACTCTAGCCTGGGTGACAGAGTGAGACCCTGTCTTAAAAAACAAAAACAAAGCCACACAATGAGTCAGTGCGGAGAAATAATTAGATTGAAGGACTCCCAAAAGCTTGGTTTGGGGTGAATCTTTAGGATACTATGAATAACAGTAAATGCTCTGGAATCTGACTTGAGCAGCCACTCTGTATGTGAGTTGGGGGCTGGTTAAGGATTGACTCCGAGTGAAGCTCTAGGGCAGGAAATAACTCTACCCATTGGTACTATGAATGAACTTGAAGCTCACAAACATACAATGAACCTTTTTCTTCTTTAGTTCCTCCTATAACCAAGGACTAGGGAGTCAGGACTGCTTCTGCCCCATTTCTTTTATCGGTGACCCTCAGCTCCTTCTCTAGAGCTACCTTTAGTGACCATTTTATTCTAATTTCATTGGTATAAATGTAGTGAGGGTGAGAAATAGCCTGATTTGCACCCTGTTGGTGCAAATTCCTACTTCTCTCTCCAGACTGCCCCACCCAAGCAGATGCCCTTAACACAAGGTGTGAATGAAGCCTGAAACTTACACAATTTGGGTGGAGTTGAGGGAGTGGGGAGGGGGATGCTCTTTAAGAAAAAGAATAAAAAATTATATATGCAAAATTACATATAAATTGAATAATTATTTAGAGCAAGGAAAGAAATCACAACAGGTTGCTGAAGGCTTGGAAATTTGGGACTCCTAAAATATCTTTACAAGACGTGCTTACATAGAAACACTTCCTTATTGTAATCTGGCTTTTGTTTTGCACAGACAACATTCTACAAGTCCTAGCCACTCCCAGCACTCACAGGGATCTGTGCAAGTGAGGGACCTGAAGCTTAGACTCCATCAGCTTCCTCCTTCAACCAGAGGTGGTATCACTGATTAAGGCTGCAGGAAGATGGCTTGGATAAAAGTCCTGGTTTGCCAGAACAGTCTTGGGTTATGCCTGTTGCTCTTGTCTACATTTTAATAATTCCCTTCCTAAAAACAGTCTTTGTTTGCACCATAAATGATGTGGTCCCCTATTTATGTTGGTCCCCTCTGTGACCACACAAGCTGGGGCCAGACGAGTAATTTCAGTTATAATTTTAGTACCCTCACTGGCTTTCTGCCCCAGCTGGGTCTGATAGAATCTCTTTCTCAATCTTAAAGTAGGGGTAATCATATTGACCTACTTACAGTGGGTTGCAAGAATGTTCTGTTCTGCTGTGCTTTTCTGTCTTCTTTAAAGGTATTGTGTTGGTATCATATAAATTAGACTTTTTAAAAAACCAGTCATTGGTGTGTACAGCGCCTGTCATTTAGAGAGGCAAGAATCTGTAAGTAATACCATCTAATCCAGTAAATGTAGTCCTCTCTGTTATGCTTTCATGAAGATCCACCCATCTTCTTGAACAACCTACAGGGTGGAACAGCAGGACATTCAGGCCTAGTTAAAAAGATCTTCTGGCTACCTGTCCTTGGGTTGCTGATTGCATCTGAATGTGATGGTGGAGCTAAGGAAGTGTATCTGGGCAACAACTTGCCCTTGGTGGTCACACTGTGTCACTTCATCACTATAAGAGAAAGGCAGAAAAGCTAAGCAGAAAAGCTCCACCCCATGAGAAGCTGGTTTGCATGGCTGGACCGGTGAGGATGTCAAGACATCTCTATTGTGGGTTGACTGCTGGATCCAACTCCACCACTTCTGAGCCTTTGAGTTATAACATCAAGCACAAACAACCAGGCTTATTTTCTCTGCCAAAGTCACATGCAATGTCGAGTTCATCATAAAAAAATTAAAGTTTAAAAGGCAGCTTCCTCTGAATGCTGCTTTGGGCACATAAACAGTGGCGTGGTTAAATGCCACTCTGTGTTTAAGGTAATTATACATCAGTCCTGGAATGTGGTGATGTGAAAGCCCCATTGCAGCAAACAAAGTTGATTCTATCAGCAAACTCTGGCAAATCAGCTGGCCTGGATGCTTCTCCCTGAATTCACTACTTCCTACATGAGAACGGTCTCTGGGAACATCAGAACTTGAAGACAAGTGTGATGCACTGCCTGGCACTCTAAGGCTGGTGCCAGCTTGCAACCAATGATATGTCTGCAGTATGGCTTGGGGACCTTGGCCCATAGCAGCTTGCAGTGAGAGAGCCCTTGGAAACAGCCGAGGCCCATAGGAGTGTCAGTGGTTTGGGTCTGTGCATTGCCATGTCTTACCAGGTCCTGCCGGGGCTGGACTGCCACTGCTCACCAAGCCAAAGACATCCATCCAGAGAAAGGCTGGTGGAGTGGGCAAGACTTCTTGGGAAAGGTGACGTTCCTAGGGGTCAAGAGATGGTAGTTTTTGGCTGCTAGCTCTAGAAGCACTGTGGTAATGGGCCCAAGAAAACGTCTGACTGGTGTAGTCTAACTTTGTTCTACATAAAAGGACACAGGGGCCCATTTATCCTTTTCCACTTTGGAATCATACCTTTCTCGGTGAGGACTCAGTCATCACCCCTCTGTCCTTCATTCTGGTGCCCAATCCCCAACCATGCACCAAATCAGTGGAATTTTCCTTGTGGTTCTGGGGAATCTTTTCCCTTCATCCCTACAGAACTTCCTTCATGAGTTACTGCTGGCAGCTGTATTTGTGCTAATTAGCTGCCCTTGATGGATTTATTTCATCCAGTTATAAATTCTAGAGGAGACGTTCCCAGGCCAATTTTAAAGTAGAATTCACAGACCAAGCTAAGTGGAAATCAGGTTTGGATGACCTCCACAGAGCAAGTCAAGCCAATTCTCATGGCACTTAAGCACAGCATTTCCCAGGGTGGCAAGTCAAAGTAGTAGAAGGACAGACCTGGAAGAAATCTCATGTAGACCTTTAGTTTAGTCACCTCATTTTACAAACAAGGCACTTGGGGTTTATAAAGGTGAATTAACTTGTCCTATCTCACACCTATTTGCTGGTCACCTCTGAAAGTAAAAAGGTATGGGTGGCTCTGTAGACTACAGGGGAATTACCCGGTTGCCTTCTGCGACACCTTGAACACAGCTGTCATAAGGAAGGGCCTTGTCTGTTATTCTCAGGTTCATTTTTCTTTTCAACTTCTCACTTTTTTTTTTCCTCATGGAGTAATATTATACCCCTAAAGAAAACACATGGAATCCAGCTGTTGAGATATTTCAGATATTCCAAAGGCATACAAAGTAGCTGACCTCATTTTGGTAGGTACCATGGACCAGCTGCTAGAAGGCACAAAACTCCCTGAACATCGGGATGGAGCTGGTCCTAGGTTCCAGTCATACACTGTCCACTAGCAAAAGCCTTTATGTTTTAGTGTGGAGTAGTCTACGGTTTCTTATCTGTGTCTGGTACTTTCAGAGTCATCGGGGAAGGTTCTGTGAGGTGGTGACGTAGGAAGGTTTGTTTTAGGTATTTGGGAAGAAATCTTTTTGGTCATATTTATGACAGTTCTTCCAAAGGGTAACTATTTGTTTACGTGCTGACCTCAGATCCGTTAGAGGTGAAAGCCAAGACCTTTCTTCTTCTTTTCCCTTCCTCTTTTTTTTCCCTTTATCCTCCTCCTCTTCCATACCTTAAAGCCCAGTTATGCTATTTAACTTAATAAACAGACACCCACAGAAGTCTTTGTGTAAGTGATACTGTACCCATTGGGCACTTGTTGAACTCTGGCCTCCTGCACATGTATTAAAAATAAGTGTTTCTTCATATTGTTCAGCTTCTGTATAGACTATGTATATCCATGTTTTCATGTAAATACAAGACTTGCGCTTGACTGAATCACAACCAGGACGTTTTTGTATAAAACTTCTGTCATGAAAAACTTCTGTTATGTGCAGAGCAGTAATTTGAAATACTGCCAAAAACACAATTGAGGGAATTCTAAATCACCCAATGATTGATTATACTTTTTGTCTTACAACAAATTATTTGAAATTCTTTAAACATATGGAAACCAAGAATCATCTGAACTTCTTTATTATTACATCTATAATATATGTAATTATATATTATATATGAAATATATATAATAATATATATTCACCATCAGATGAAACTGTCAATTCTTCATAGAAATACATTTATAATTGTACTATAATAATTTACTGAATGCAAGGGATTAAAATAATTTCTTTTTCAATTGAATGATTCTGAAAGCAACTCACAAGTAATCATTTTCGCACCCAAACCTGTTTCTCCTATAGATTCCTCATTTTAGCCAGGGGCTAATCCCATCTACCCAACAACTGAGCCTGGAAAACTGGGAGTCACTGTTGATACGTCTCAGCCCTCAGCCTTCACATTCAACGTATCACCAAGTCCTGTTATTTCACTTCAAAAATATATTTTGACTCTGCCTATTTCCCTCCTGTCTCTGTTTATTCCAGGCTTCCCAAGCCACCATCATTTCTTTGCTGGACCACTCATCAGTAGTCTCACAACAGGTCTCGCTCCTGCCATACTTGTTTCTCTCCAGTCTGTTCTGCTCAAAGCAACCAGAATGACCTTTTAAATCATATGAGCAAGCTGTGCTCTTGTCTCCAACTTCCTTCACATAATTCTAGATCTCTTGCAGCTTTTCCGTTGGCTCCCTATACTCTAGTTGCCTTAGACTTCTTTTGGTGTTGAAAATGATCTGAAACATTTCCTTCCTCTCCCTCCTCTGAACCCTGCCCTAGACACTGACCAGTTTCTTTTTGTCCTCGGGTCCTAACAAAATGTCAATCCTCAGAAAAGTTTTACACTCAGACTAAAGCAAGTAATGCAGTGTACCCAGAGAATGTAATTGTTATTCTCACAGATAACACCTGGTTCTTCTCTTTCAAAACCCTCACCACAATCTGCATTAGTATATATGATATATAATTCCGTATATATAATGCCTAACTTCACTCATAGACTATAAGCTCCCTGAGGGCAGATATCACATATGTGCTGGCTCAGTGCAGGCATATAATAAATTTTCATTAAATACTTCTGAGTAAATGGATCATTATTGCCATGCATTTGTATATTGCATGTTTTATTTTAAAGTGCATGAGTGTTCTAATACCCCTAAATTCATGCACATATTGACCAGATGATTTTATCCCCCTTCTACAGACAGTGAAACAGGTTTAAAGAAGAAAAATAAGTTAGGAAAGGTGGTTTAAGGTCCTTGAGTTCAGAGCTGCCTAATTCATAGAAAATAATAATAATTATAATGATTAAAATGTATTGTTCTCTTATTATATGCCAAGAGTGTTCCAATAACATTAACTCATTTAATCCCTTCAACAACCCTACGAGGTAGGTAGCATTATAACCATCCTTTTCTTACAGATAAGGAAATGGAGGTACAAACTAGTTAGGTAACTCACCCAAAGTCTCAAATATATATGCACAGCAATATATCATATTAAATATATGTTGCATAATAGACCCACATTCATGTTCATTATCTCACTGACAAGCAATTCTAACATACTGAGCTTTTCTCAAGCAGGTTTTCCATTATGAGCAACACTGCATCTGGAAGAATGATTTCTGGTTCCTCTTGGTCATCATTCCCTGTCTTCCCTGTACCTCTCCAGCCCTTTTGCTCTCTCTGCCTTCTCTCTTACCTTTTCTTCTCTTCCCCCTACTCCCTGCTGTTCAGTAGTAAAATCTCTGACAGAGCTACTTTTTTGCCAGGCTATCATATACAAGGTCAGTGTTCCCACATTCCAAAGGTAGGTAAAAATGTGTGTGGAGAGCAGGGAATTCTGCCAGAACAATGACTCACTGTGTTACATGCAAAACAGTTCAATAATAGGTCACTGCCTTGCAAGAGCAACACTGCCTGTCCCTATGGAAAACAAGTGGACTACCACATGGCACTCCTGGTGCTTTACAGAAGCTTTGTATGACAATTGGGGAAGCCATACCCATCATAAACCACATACTGGCTTTTTGTTTCTTGGGCATATGAGGTGAGTTTCAAAAAGGGAAGTGTATAAAATGCAGTTCTTGACATGTAATGTCACACATATTCATAGTAAGCATGCACACAAAGTCACCTCTAGGTTACTCAGCTAATTATATAGGTGGTAGAATATCTGGCTCCTTTGCTTCTCCAAGTGGCTTGTTTACTTGTTTGTTTTTTGGCTCATATTCCTGTTCATTAGAACTTCCATTAGCAGAAATATAGGATTATGGTGGAACTGGATGGGCTGCTTCCTGTCTTGTTTTTTTGCAGGCTCAGCCTAGAATGCCTAAAAGTGACTGGAACCTTCTCTCATGCCTCAGTTCCCTTGAGCCTGTGTTCTTCACCACCCCAGCCCAGTAAACCTTAGGATCAGCCCCACAACCAGCTTCCTTCACCAGCATAACAGTGCTGCTGAGGAGGAAAACAGGAGCAGCCCTTGCAGATTGGGACTCTCAGACGTTTATGATCTTCAGACTCACCTGATCTTGAAGACAGCCTCACAGCTATGTGGCTTATCCTCAGCTCCCTTTACCATTCCCCTCCATAACTGTCCCAAACCCTTCAATCTAGTCTAAGCCAGTGGTTCTCAACGTGGGCAACCCATTACAGTCACTCCAGGATCTGTTAAAAATCCCAGTGCCTAGGCTGCATTTTAGAACACTTAAATTGTATTCACTGGCACTGGATCCAAGCATCAGTACTTTTTAAAAGCTCCCTAGATAACCCCGGTAAGTGTACAGCCGAGGATTAGAGCCATTACTTGAAGCTAATGACATCACCTCCCACTTCATCAGAAAATGGAAGGCTGTAAAGTACAGACATCTCAACTTCCTATCCTCTCATCTGCCTTTCTACATCCAGCCTCAACCTGCTGTCCTTCCCTCAGTCTTAGCAGTTGGTATGTCCCTCTTTCTATTTCAGGATAACACTTCAAACTATGGCCTTTATACCCATATCTTCCAAGATCTTCCAGGACTTGCTTTTATCTCTAATCTCTTCCTTTCAACTGGATCTTTCCTTTCAGATTATAAGCAAGCTTAAGTCTCCTGAATCTTTAGAAAGGTATCTTTGGAACTCATCACCTCTACCTGTGTCTCTAGTTCCACATGTAACTACTTCCCACTTAATTCTTTGTACTCTGGTTATATTCTCCCTGGAATACTATGCCTTCTTAGCTGAACTAATCTTTTATAACTTGACTCAGTTGCTACATCCTCCATGAAATGTTTCTAGAATTCACTGGGTGGATCATGACCCTTCTGTACATTATTTTCAAGTGAGGTTCTTCCTTTGATTTTCCGCTCCTTTCCTTTCAAACATCAGCTCCTTGAGGGCAGGAACCATGTCATTTTCACCTTTGTTACAGCAGTACCTGGCTCACCATATGCTTGTCGAAGTGAATGTAAAACAATTTTCCACCTAGCTTCTTGGGCAGGATGATGTGGTCTAACTGGCTATAAGTGATTTTCATTTCTGCAGGCCCCTGTGCTTTTATTTCCATGGATAACTGCTATAGAAGTTACCTGGGGCAATTCTTGGGACATTATTTGGGATTTTATATTATGCCACAGAATAATGTCATGTTTACTTGCTTAGGATGAATTTATAAACAAGTCTAATATATGAATCTTCTCATTAGCATCTCCATATTTCTAAGGCCATTGCTCTGACAATAATGATTAGTAATAGTCAGAAGAAATAAGAATCAACAATGTGGCTTGTCTCTTACATACAGTTTTAGAAATGAAAAGTCATATCCTAACACAGTCTGCTTTATTTTAGAATCCACCACCATTTATTTGCAGCTGGGCAGTGCTGACCTACCTCTGCAGAGCAGCTAGAACAGGCTGGGCCACTACACTGAGCTTTTAGTGGCAACAGCTGCTAAAAGTTTTCGTTTCCTTTTATTTTCCTCTTAAACTCTCCTTTAAAAGTACAGTACAGGTTACTCCTCAGTCATGTTCTAAATGCTTCTGTAGAGTAGTCAAATCCCTACTCTGCCTGATTAATTAACTGAGTAAATCTAAGAGACTCCTCAACCTTATGGCCTCTCTTTCTGCCAAGTTTTGTAAAACTCATAGACTGCATGTATTCATAAGCACAAGAAAACACCTGTGAGCAATTAACCACAGACCCTTGATTTAGAGGCATTGGAAATATGCTGATGGTCTTTAGATTGTTGTCACAGGTCTATAATTACGTGAGACCACAACCAAATCATCCCAGCAGTCCAATTACAGGAAGGGTCATTCTTTCAACTACAACATGGTGCTGCTTCTAAAAATAATTCTGCCTGAGATCCAGAAAAAAGCATTCTTTAAGAGGGTGCTGCTTTAAAGGAATCATACATGGGAGTTCGAAGGTGGTAGTGCCTCAGGACATTTATCTGAAATGTGTATATAACCAATACATGGGGAAGAGAGACCACAAAAACCAATTAAAAAGTCACTGAACTGAAAATCCTGTTTAAAATTATCTACCCAGAAAATATTGCATATAACTCTCTGTTTCTGTTTAGCCTAGAAACAATAACCACAGAGTTAATAAACCAAATCTGCAACCAATAGTGTGACCGGTGAAAATGTAAGAATCTATCTTTTAGAGTAGACAGTCCACTGTAGAATTATGAAACAAAAAGAAAATCTTTTTTCTTTTTTGTAAGATTGAATTCTCATTCTACAGTGTACGTTACCCTGTATTCTATGTGACTAGAATATTTAAGCCTTGCAACATTGAAGAAAAGTCACCTATTTCCAGAATCAGGCAACAAAACAAAACAAAACAAAAAAACAAAAAACAACCAACCCAAAGTTCCTAGAAAAAAAGAGTTCTTAACCAAGCACAGATGTGCTTCATGAGGTATGAGAATCCCCAGAATTCTTGAACATTTTGTGTGCATGTGTATTTTTTCAGGGCAGAAGAGTGGGAAGTGCCTGTAGCTGCACTGTCCTATGTAATGGTCACTATTGCATGTGGCTATTGAGTGTTTGATATGTGGTAGCTTCAATTGAGGTGTGCAGTACATGTGATATTCACACTGGATTTTGAGCTACAGTGATAAAAAGTATATAAAATATCTCATTAATAATTATTGTATTGATTAATATTGAAATAATATTTGTATCTGGCTAAAATAAAATATATTAATATTAATTTCATCTACATATTTTTACTTTAAAAAATATGGCTACTAAAAAACTAAAATTACATATGTAGCTCACATTATATTTCTATTGGGTGGTACTGGGTCTACGGCTTCCATCAGTTTTTCAAAGGGCCCTTTTTCTTAGAGCAAAGAGGGACTTGTTAAGATGTGAATGCTCATCTTTCAGGCTGCATGTGCTGTCTCAGTGGGCCTTGAATCAAGCCCAGTGCCGGGGAGCTGTGATGCTGGCAAAACTGTCCTTGGATTACATTTGGAGTTGTGCTGCCTTGGAAACCTCTAACATTGCTGGTGTTTTCAGATACATATGGACCCATTCATTACTTTACCACTCACACAGACTCCATAATATCTCTCCCTCCTGACTTAGAAGTACACATATCCCCAAATCTGCTCACTCTGTCTTCTTGGATTCTTCACCTACAAATTGAACATATTAGCACCTCTTACCCCAATACTGCTCCATCTCTTGCATTTTCTATCTGGGTCACAGGCATCTTTGAATTACTCCTCTCCTTATTCCCTCACCACACCCACACATGCAAACAATCATTAAGACCCATCAGTCTCTTGAATATACCTGTTTGTGTTTCTTCGTCACCACTGCCTAGATTATTGTCTTAACCTCCCAACTTGCCTCTCTTTCTCCACATTATCTTTCTCACAGCTGTTACAGTTCATTTTAAAATCATGAATCTGATTATATTACTCTCTGGTTCAAAGATTAAATTAGAAACTCCTCATTTTGGCCAAAAAGTCCTCCATAAACTGTCTCAATTCTGGTTTCGTCTCCACTCTCCTTCCCATATACATTCCAGCCACACCATGGTTTTCTTTCATGCCTCCAAGCCTTTGCTCCTGTGTGTCCCTTTGCCCGAATTCCTTTTCCTTTCCTTTGCTTTCAAACCCCACATTATCACTAGCTCAACTACAGCTACTTTTGGACTCTCACAGCACTCTATCCCCATTATGGCACATATCTATCATGTTATATTGAATTTATTTGACTGTGACTTTTGGTCCTTGCTGCCTAGTGCTGAGCACTGGTAGGAGTTTATTTAATATCCAGAGAAATTTCAAGTAGTCTTGTTTGTGCAGATCTTTCAAAAGTACAGTTCTCCAACTTTATAAGTTAGAGACTAAAGGCTCCTTAGAGGTCTTCTAGTCTGCCTTCTCATTCCATGATGAGCAAATTGAGACCTACAGAGGTTGAGTCATCACTTAGTGAGTGCCTGCTATCTCATTTCATCTTCATAATGACCTTTGAAGTAGGCATTTCTACTAATACCCATTTTACAGAAGTGAAAAATGAGGCCTCAGTGAATGTAAGCAATTTAGGCCCAAGGTCATGTGGCTGGTTACCTGGCAAGATAAAATTAGAATTCAGGTCTTCTTATAGTTGGCCTAGGCATCTTTCCCTTGTCTCACATTGCTATTTATAATTTGCAGCATTCCCTGAGTTATTCAACAGAAGCAACGATGATGTATTGTATACAAATAGATGGAGTGTTTCCATGGAAAGAACCATATTATGATAATGAGCCTGGTTTTATCCTTTGCTCTGTGAATTACTACTCTAGTCTCATCTAGAATTGACTAAATGGAGAGATTTAAATTACCTGTATTTATTGTTAATATAAAATAAGGATGGATGTAAACATAAAATTAGATATATGAAAGGATTAAGTGCACTATATTATTTCAACTTGCAGATGTTTAGGCATTTCTTCTGAAAATACTTTGTTATGAAAATAATTGGTGTTCATTATGGAATAATAGAAAACTATAAAATAAATAGAAGAAAAGATCACCTCAAGATTACTATTAACATGTGATATAATTCTTCCCAGTTTTCTCTATGCAGTTTTGTTTGACATATTTGTGATCATAGGACATTTTCTGCCACTGTTTTTCTTTTCATTTTACATCATGACATAAGCATTCCCCCATTATCACTATATAATCTTCATTAGCATAACGTTTCATGGCTACATAATAGTCCATCAGCTACTCACGGCATAATGCTTGGAGTTGTTTGATAAAGTGACATATAAAGGCACGAAATCCAGCTAGTTGGTAGTATGACAGTATTAACAGCTCAAAAGGACCTTAGAGATCTCTAGTCCTGTGCTTACCCAAGTGTGGGCCCCAGACTAATAGCATGTGTATCACCTGGAAGCTTGTTAGAAATGCAGACTCTTGTGCACTACCCTAGTCCTACTGAATTCAAATCTGTGTCTTAGTAAGATCCTTGGGTGATTTGTGGACACAGTAAAGTCTAAGAGGAAATGAGAAAAAACAGTGATTCTCAATCTTGACTGTACTGTAGGAAGATCTTCAAAATTTTAATGTCCAGGTTACACCCCAGACTAAATAAATCAGAATCTCTAGAGGTGGGATCCATGCATCACTCTTTTTTAAAGCAGCCCTGGTTATTTCAATGTGTTCAAGAGCCATAGAAGAAGGAACAGAATCCCTACCTCAAACTGATTAGATGATGTTTATACAGCCACTCTCCTTAGTGCCAGAATTCTTTCTACTAGGAAGAACTCTGAATTTCTATGGGAAGTTCTGGTAAAATAAGACCCCACAATACTTCTAAGGAAATTTAAGTTAAGAAATTTCTTTATATTTCCCATTTGTGTTTTCCTTTCTGCTCCTCCTCTCCATTTTTCCTCTCTCCAAAGAGATTCCTGGCTTGACACTCTCTGGAGATCCTGCTTGGAGACCACAAAGCCTGGTTTTCCTGTATCGCAGAGCCAAGAAGCAATAGAAAGATTACTCGATTTCTTCTCAATAATTATATTTGTTCTGGCACATTCTCCTGCTTGCAAGACCCACATCCAATTTCTCTTATGCCTGTATTTAAGCAGTCAGGGGATTTGGAAACTGCTTCTGTCTACACAATGGCACAACCATAGGTTGAAAGAAAAGTCAAAGTCATAGCCATCAGTTGTTTTTCTGATTTTCTTTTCCATCAATTGACCACTGAAAAAACAAACACCCGAGTCAACTTGGAATGCTTTCAAGTCCTGCAGAATGTTTAACAATTTCTAATCCTGGGACCTGGGGAAAATATACTTTTTTAAAACTGAGAGTTACAGTATTATTTCCCTTTTCTACACAAAATAGGACCATACCACATAATCTGAATATTTTGACTTACATAGAGAATTTTATGATGGAGCCGTAAGAATCTGGCATTAGACTTATCAATTAAAAGTGATTTTTAAAATTATTTAACCTTTAAACTCAGTTGTAGGAATGTTAGGAGTCCTGGTTCTAATCTCCTCCCATTTTTTTTAATTTTTTTAATTTTTTTATTTTTTTTAATTTTTTTTGAGACGGAGTCTGGCTCTGTCGCCCAGGCGTGGAGTGCGGTGGCCGGATCTCCAGCTCACTGCGCAAGCTCGCCTCCCAGGTTCACGCCATTCTCCTCCTGCCGTCCGCGCTCCCAAGTAGCTGGGACTACAGCGCGCCCGCCTCGTCGCCCGGCTACGTTTTTTGTATTCTTTAGTAGAGACGCGGTTTCACCGTATTGAGCCAGGATGGTCTCGATCCTCCTGGCGCTTGTGATCCGCCCGTACTCCGGCCTCCCAAAGTGCTGGGATTACAGGGCTGAGCACGCACCCGGCTCGTCTTCCCGTTTTTAACGCCCTTCAATTTTTCCCTTTGTTTCTAATTAATTGTTTTTATTTAAAATATATCTTAAAACATTTCTAAGTAGATAAAAAAAAAAAAAAAACAGATGTTTAGCTAATAATAGACCAACCAAATACAAGCATTTATCTCTTTTCTGTTTGACAGTCACCAAAGATTGCAGTTTTTTTTTTTAAAAGGAATAAAAAAGTAGGATGGGAGTTATCGGCTTGTGAGAGATATGAGAATTTCTAGAAGATAGGAGTGGTTGGAGGAATGATGACCTGTAGAAAGGAGGCTGTGCTGTTTATTTACTGACCTCCTTCTCCCATGGGTCTATAGGTCGAGGGCTGCCCTGGGACTGAGCCTGTGCCTAGGTCAAGAGAGGTAGGATTGCCAGCTGAAGGACAAGTCAGCGCTTGTACAGGACTGTCCACCACAACTGCAGATGAAACTAGAGGCGGACTGCAGGCACGTGATGCTCGCACCAGCGATGACTCTATAGCCACATACAGCCGGATGCGGAAGAGCTCAATCCTCTATCTGAACATGACATTCCGGCTTAAAAACTTTCAGTGCTTTCTATGCCGACTGAGCAGGGTAGAGGAATGGGCTTCAGACTCTTCAGGCCCTGAAACTTTGTGTGTATGTGCATATTTTGGATGAAAAGATCCATAATGTTCATCACATTTTCGAAAGGGTACATGTTAAGTGTTTAAGAACCACAAACACAAAACCCTAATCCTTAACATGACAGGTGAGGCCCTACACAGTCCAGACTAACCAACCTCTCTTGAGCCGCATCTCCTGCCAGTCGGCTCTCCCCATCTCCCCTACTCAGTGAACGTTAAATTCCAGCCACAGAACTTCTCATCCCATCTCAAACATGCTGTAAGCTCTTTAATCTCGCTCTGATTGAACACATGCCTTTCTCTCTGCCAGGAATGTTGCTCCTCCTTTGCCACTTCCTCTGTCCCTTCTCTGCCTGGTGAATTTGCTTTTATCCTTTAAGACTCAGCAATAACATCACCTCTGTGGCCCCCTCCCTCCTTCCCGGTGGTTCTCCTCAACCATTTCCTGAGCAATCCATACACCAATGTCTGTGGAATTCACCCTTTGGTATAGACATTGTTTGCTCATATACTGCTCTATTCCACTTGTTTGTGAATTCTTGAAAGCGCAGACCATGCCCCTCACCACTCCAAACCATAACTTGGAATATAACAGACAATAATAATATTGATGCAACCAGTGAGGAATGAATTACTCCATTTATTAGCTTGGCCAATTGTCTCTTGGATCTTACAGAGAACCTGACCCTGGGAGACTGGGATATTCATAACTAGGTTTCCTGTTCAGGTTGTTAGAATCTGTCCTGGTTTAAATGTACAGTTCTGATTCCTATACATCTTTTAAGAACCACTATGAAAAAAGAATAATCAGAGAACAAGAAAGGATACTTGCAATTAAAAATGTAACTGATGACATAAAGAATTTAATAGGAAGGTTGGAAGATAGTGTTGGAAAAAATCTCCCAGAAAGTAGAGAAGCCGCCCCCCAAGGCTGGTGCGCATGCCTTCCTTGTAACATGTAGGACATTCCTTCTCACCAGTGCATTTATTTGTCACCCTGCATTGTAGTAGCCATTTTATGGATCCCTAATTCCCAATACATAGGCTGGGCTTCCTCGGAGCAGGGACTGTCTCTTCCTCCCCATCACTTATCCTGTGTACTAACGTACATGTGTATTGAAAGAATGAATGACAAATGTGTATGAAGGAGTGAAGGCAAACTTCAGTTGGGCTGGGGGTTGAAAGGAAGCTTTGCTGAGGTTGGAGGAAAAGGTGAATGAGGGTAAATCCCTGGAGAACACAAGGAAAAGGTGAATGAGGGTAAATCCCTGGGGGACACTAGGGAAGATCCAGGCTAAGGGGAGTAGACAGGTTCACAGCTACTGCAAGCATAGCTGAACAGGGAAAGGGTGACTGGGCAGATGCAAGGGGTTGAACCACCAAGAAAAATCCTGAGAGAAGGAAGGGGAGGTGGAAGGTCACTCAGGATTTCATCTTTCCTTGGGAATGACTTCATGCCAGGCACTGTGTTAAGGACTTTCCATGTATTATCTTAAGCTCCACAAAACCCTATAAAGTTGTAATTACTACTACAGCCATTTTCTAGGTGATAAGGATAGGTGTACAAACAATAAGTATCTGACCTCAGATTCTAGAGCTGGTGGTCATGGAACCAGGATTTAAGGGAAAAGTCTAATTATGTCTGTGTTGTTTTTATCACCAGGCTACTCTCTCTGGCAAAGGAGCCCAAGCCGAGCCTCTCATACATATATATATATATATATATAAATATATATATATATACACGTAATATATAATAGTATTACGTTATATATATATATGTATATATATATACCGATATATATACGTATATATATATATACGTATATATATATACTATATATATATACGTTATATATAAACGTATATATATATACGTTATATATATACGTATAATAATAATAATACGTATATATATATAGTATATATATAATATACGTATATTATAATATACGTATATATATATTACACACGTATATATATATATATACGTATATATATATATATCGTATATATATATATATACGTATATATATAGTTGTTGTTGTTGTTGTTGTTGTTGTTGTTGTTGTTGTTGTTGTAATGGAGTCTCGCTCTGTCGCCCAGGCTGGAGTGCGGTGGCCGGATCTCGGCTCACTGCAAGCTCCGCCTCCCGGGTTCATGCCATTCTCCTGCCTCAGCCTCCCGAGTAGCTGGGACCACAGGGGCCCGCCACCTCGCCCGGCTAGTTTTTTGTATTTTTTTAGTAGAGACGGGGTTTCACTGTGTTGGCCAGGATGGCGATCTCCTGACCTCGTGATCCGCCCGTCTCGGCCTCCCAAAGTGCTGGGATTACAGGCTTGAGCCGCCTCTCATATTTTATTCCACTTTGCCTAGGTCGGCAGTCCTGGGTGCCCAGAGCACTCTCTGCAGATCACAGCTCATAGGCTCCTAGCTGGGGATTGCACAGCTCTCTCTCCCAGATCACCGCAGTCTCCTTTTCCCAGAAAAAGCTGTGTGGGAGAGAGTAAATAGCTGGGTTTGGGGAATAATGGTTTTCTTCTGTTTTGTGTTACTGGATCTGATGCACAGAAAACTGCCCAGAGCCTCAAATAATTACAGTAAGACGACTCCACTTCCTTCACGTGGCCACAGCAGACAGCCAGGAGCCCAGACACACTGCAAAGCGAGTGCTGTGACTATGAGATGGGAAAAGGCAGGAACCCAGAATCAGGGATTCCTGACGGAACCGCAACCGCAAGCACAGCGTGGCACTCGGCAGAAACCGGGAAAGGGGCCCCACTCGGAAGGCCAGTGACTTGTTTCATTTTAAAGTCACTTAATAAAAAGCCCATTTAGACATATAATTAAGCAGGGGAAATGGCAAGTTTTAAGATGATTCATGTGGTGCAGTACCATCTGTGTTAGGACAAAAAGCCCAACAAAGCGTGCAGACTGGAAGACCATCCACTTCCTGCTGCCAGCCATCATCCCTGAGGAGCAAGTGATATGGGGGAGGGAGGGAGACCTTGGCTTTACCTGTATTTCGGAAATACTACTCACATGGCAATCACGTATTATTGGATGATGAAAAATGGTCAAATAAATTTGAGAAAGAAAACAACATGAAACTTGAACCTGGTCATTTCTTTGTCAGTCAACATTAGAATTAGCACCTCAGTGACAGGGCCAATTCTTTCTTTGGTCTTCATGACCATACCCATTTGCCCCCTCAGTTTTAAACTGGATACACAATAATACACTTTCCACCCTAAGGTACCAAATATTGATAGTTTCATAGTGTGAGTCAGAAGAGACGGAAGAAGTTGTCTGATCCTGCACGTGTATGGATGAAGAAAGGGTAGTCACCCCCTGCTTCCATTCTCCCACTGTCCCCCACACCAGCATGATGGCCAGTGATAAGGGTCAACTTGGCTGGCTTAAGGAATACATAGAAACCTGGTAAAGCACCATTTTGGATGTGTCTGTGAGGGTGTTTCCAGAGGAGATTAGCATGTGGGCCTGAGTGGAGTAGTGGGGAAGACCCACCCTCAGTGTGGGCAGGCACCATTCAATCTACGGGGGGGCCCAGACAGAACAAACACAGAAAAGAATGTGCAGACCTGTCTGCTGGAGCTGGGATACACCCTTCCTCTCCTGTTCTTGGACAACAATTCCAGGCTTGCCAGCGTTTGGTCTGGAGAACTTACCCCAGCCCCATCCTCACCTCAGGTTCTCAGTCCTTTGGCCTCAGACTGAGCATTACACCTTTGGCTTCCCTGGTTCTGAGGCCTTAGGACTTGGGCGGAGCCATGCTAGGTCAGCATTCCTGAGCATCCCAGAGTCTCTAGCTCACATATGGCGTGTCATGGACTTCCTAGCCCCCATAATTGCATGAGCCAATTCCCGTAATAAATCCCCTCTCATATCTCTCCCTATAATTATCCTATTGACTCTGTCTCTCTGGAGGACCCCAACTAATACATGCAGCCTCCCTACTTTTCAGCATTCATTTCAGACACTCAATCCTAGAGCTACTGGGATAGAAATAATTAATGGACTGAGGCCAGGAGAGCCAGGGTCACCTACGTATTATCCCAGGGTCAGAGCATCATTAGGACAGAGGTGATGGGAGAGGGCTGGGGACTAGGGATTGTTCCTTGGAAAGGGCCTGCAGAGTGCCCAGCAGATGTGTACATATATGCATGTGTATGTGAGGATGTGTATGTGTCTCACATATATGTGTGTGCATGTGCATATTTGTATGTGTGACTATGTATGTACATTTATATATGTGCTTATTGTACGTATGGCTGTGCCTGTGTATTTCTGAATGTTTGTCCATGTGTATTACATGTGTGTGAATTGGTGAGTGTGACTATATTTGTGTGGAATGGATCATTCTTTCCCCAGGCCAGAAGGCCAAGGAGATGCTACCAAGTGCTTGAAGACTTGATGTCACATTCTCGACTACCCCCACCCCCCTAGAACTTCCTGGCATCTCACTGTGATGCACAGGCATGGCAAAGGATAATCCTTACCTTACCCTGGAGAGAACACACTTTCTCTAGCCTCTGGAAACTAACCCATCGTACTTCTGGCTGCATTATCAATTTTCAATTAAGATACCACTTTGTCTGACCCTCTGAAGACAACAGCATGGAGCCTCGGTAATAAAGTGGAGTGGGTTCAGTGTATCCAGCCTCAGCAGTAGGAAGGACATTAGTTCTGGGACTCAGGGGTACAGCTGTGCCTGATCTGACTACTTGAATTCCCTTTACAGATGAATAAAGTGGTATTTTGTGACTCTAGTTGCCTTCTCTTTCAACAGGTCTCAAAATGTATAGCCCACATCCTGTTACCAACCTTTGCACATACCATTTCCAATGATAGAAAGAGTCATATTCCAGATCCAATAGAAAGTTAATCCTGTATAGTCTTGATCTGCTGGATGCCATTTCTGCAGATGGGGGCATGACACCTCCCTGAAGTGCCTTTTAAGGTATATATTCTCTCTCAGCATTTTCATGAGGGATATTCAAGTAGAACATACATCTTTTGGTGTAAGACATAAGCAACATAATTATAGAGCCTCCAAATACTTCAGGTACAGAGACATTGAGAAAGAATGATTTCTTTCACTTACTTGATGTAACAAAAGCCTGCCTATTCAAACCCATCCTAAAATTGGAATAATGTAATGCAAATACATGTAAAGAAACCTGCAGAGCAGTAAATAGCATAAAAAAATAATGACTATGTAACAAATTAGATAGGTGGTCAGGCAGGGGTGGAGATACATGGAACTTCATGAAGTAATGGTGTGGTTTTGGTTGGTTTCTGTTTTGTTTTACCCCTCATGTATCTTGAGATCACAGCTCATATAGGCCATTACACTTCAAGGATATGATCTCAGGACTGGAATATATTCACTTGCCAATATCAAGAGTAAGCAGTGCTCTCTTTGGTAGCACATATACTAAAATTGAAATGATACAGAGATTAGCATGGCCCCTGAGGAGGTTGGGAGTACAGAGATGTGGAGAGGGCCTGGAAGAGCATAAAGGTGGAAAATGAACTCTTGGAGTAGTTAGTATTCCCCGGACAAGAAGATAGACAAGGAGGATGAAAAGAATATGGCACACTTCATAGTTTCCAGTTGACATTGTCCTATCCAAGGGATGCTCCTTGGCGTCTGGTGGAAGAAATACAATCGGCCATAGAACTTACTCTTCATCTCTTCCCATTCTCTTAAGCTCTTAGCATTTATTCCCCCATCTTATCATTAGATTTTTTTAGTGATTCTTTTTATTTCTGGCCCAATTATATCCAATGATTTCCATAAAACATGATGATTTTAATAGTATTTTAGTAAGAATTTTCCTTCTTGCTATGAATTGCTTCAAGTAATAATCTTGAAAGCACACTAATAATAATAATGAGAATAATCTGGAAAGTACAGTTTCCAGTTCAAGTAAGTAACATTCCAAGTGATTGCTCAATGCCTTACTCCAAAGCAATTCCTTCCAACCCACCACAAGGCCAGAGCTCACTCTGGAATGTACTGTATCTTACACATCTTGGAATCCCTGGTGCTTTTCACACAATGGGTGTTCAAAACTGTGGAACTATACTGTGAACTGTTGGAAAAAGCTTCCTCCCAGACCTGCACCATCACACACATGCAGACATTCTGCCTCCGCCCAGCAATCTAGCGATCTCTCACTACTGCGAGTAGTAATGAAAGCTTCCTGACCAAATGACAAAGCCAGTGGCTCTTCTGAACTGCTCCATTTTCCATTATGCTCAGGATAGTTGGCATCTGTCTCCTCACTGCTCTGATACTCGCTCCCTCACCTTCCCCTGCTCCTCACTCCATATATTTCACCTTAGGGTCTTTTTTTTTTTTTTTTTTTTTTTTTTTTTTTTTTTTTTTTTTTTTTTTTTGTATCACAAGAGAAATTACCATGGAAGGCAGCACATCTTATGGCAAATATTATACATAAAATATGTTGAAAATTAATCATTTTTTAGTGCTTCTGTGCCTGTCACCATGTGACTTAGTTGTTTTCTAAGTATGATTTTATTTAACGCTTGAAGAAGCCCTAAGAGGATGTTATTTTCCTTATTTGAGAACTTGGAAAACTGAGGCTCAGCGATAGTAAGCACTTCAGTCCGGATTACATAACTAGTGATTGGCAGTCTTGGTTTCTCAACCCAGTGAGCAGTTCAATGCCAAGGCCCTTGCTCCACTGTCTCCCAGGAGAACATTTTTACCTTGGGGAAGGATGAAAAAATATCTGACATATTATAATTTTGTTCTATTTTTTCTAACCATCTCTAGTATCAAAGGAAAAGTTTTCATTATGTGTTTTCCTTTTATAAAAGTAATATTTGTTCACTGAAAACCATTTAAGAAATAGTGAGAAGCAAAAGAAGAAAAAAAAGTCACTTGTAATCCACCACTCAGATACCACATATCTGAAAGTTGGTACAGCTCTTTGATGATATTTTTGACTGAAACATTTTTTATGGGTTCATGTTACATAAAGAGTTAAAACTGGAAACATGGTTTTTATGCCACTTGTCTTAGTCCATTCAGGCAGTTATAACACAGTATCATAAACGATGTGGCTTATAAATCATAGAAATTTATTTCTTATAGTTCTGGGCACTGGGAAGTCCAAGATCAAGGTGCTGGCATATTCAGTGTCTGGTGAGGGCTGGAGTTCTGGTTCATAGATGGTAGCTTCTTGCTGTGTCCACATGTGGCAGAAGAGCTAGCTGGCTCTCCGGAGTCTCTTTTTTTTTTTTTTTTTTTTTATTATTATACTTTAAGTTCTAGGGTACATGTACATAACATGCAGGTTTGTTACATATGTATACTTGTGCCATGTTGGTGTGCTGCACCCATCAACTCGTCAGCACCCATCAATTCATCATTTATATCAGGTATAACTCCCAATGCCTCTTTTATAAGGGCACTAATCTCATTCATGCGGGCTCAGCCTTCATGACTTAATCACTTCCTAAAAACCCCATCTCCTAATACCTTGAGAGTTAGGATTTCAACACATGAATTTTGAGGTGATGCAAATATTTAGACGATAGCACCAACAAATGATTCCACAGCAATCAATTGTATAACTATACCATAATTTCACCAGTACCACATGGTTAGCATGAAGTTTTGTTTCTTTGTAAGAATATTAATGATATTGGGATAAACATCTCTGTAATTATCTCTGTACATTCTAATATTTTATGAAAGGGAAGAAATATTTTTTAAGTGTTAAAAAACTGTTAGCCCAGATGTATGAAAGTGAAAAGAAACAAAACTTTGCTCTAGATCAGTAGTTGACAGGCTTTTCTCGTAAAGGGGCAGGTAGTAAATATCTTAGGCTTTGTGGGCCATATGGTCTCTGTCGAAACTACTCCGCTTTGCCATCATAGCACAAAAGCAGTCATAGACAATTCATAAATGAATCAGCATGGCCGTGTTTCAACAAAATTTTATTTATAGACCCTGAAACGTGATTCTCATATAATTTTTATGTGTCATAAAACGGTCTTCTTCTTTTGATTTTTTTCTAATCATTTAGAAATGTGAAAACTACCTTTAGTCTGTGTGCCATACAAAAGCAAGTGACTGGCCCTTCCTTGCTCCAAATCATCCATTCATCCTTAGAGACCTAAGTCTATGACTGTTTCTAGCCACAAAGTTACAGAACTGTGAGAGTTCTCTTTCCAACCCTTCCTTCTCCTGGATTTACACACACACACATACAGGGACATATACTCCTGATTACCCCAAAGTCCTGCCCTAGTAAGCTGGCCACCCTCTCCCAGAGTTTCATAAGTTCAAGTATTACTTCTATTTTGTTTAATTCTATTTCTTGGAGCATCTGATTATCTGAATGAATTAATTCACATTAAAGAGTGATTAGTAGGGCTCAACTCTCCCTTTGATAATTTCCATTTAAAAGAACATGCACCAGTGAGGCTAACGGAATGCTGGGGAAAACATTTTTGAGTGACTGGTTACCCAGCTTTTCATTTAGGAAGTTGATTTTGGTATTATAAGGCTTGCCAAGAAGGCTAAGATGACTTATCTACTGATGCTTACAATCAGGGAGGCAGAACAATTGTGGTACAAGAAAAAATAAAAATTCAAATCAGAGGCTATTAACTGCCAAGAAAATGATAAAGAAATTAAATAACTAAATTATGATAAGGACAAAAATAATTGCTCAATGTTACCAAGCCTAGGCAGTCAGGGACATTTGTCTGCGTGTTGATAGACACAGGACCTTGCCTTCTTCCTCTTATGGATAATGGCTTCACAATATCCTCAGGGTCTTAAGCCTTTGATCCAGTCGAGGTCACTACTTCATGGTTTTACTTGTGCATAAATGGTAAAAAGAAAAATAAAATTTAAACAACTTGAGCTTAGAGGGAGTTCTTGAGTCATTTACTAAATTTCTAGAGATTTGCGAAGCTCCAAACAAAATGCATTCATGAGTCCTTTAGCACATGACTGAACCTGGAAGTTTCACCACTAACTCCAAGATAACCCTTGGACAGGCAAAGAGAAATAGGGCAATGGAGGGTTGATGTGAAAGCATTTCCTGCAAAGGTATCCTCTCACCAGGTAGACAAAGAAAGATAAGTTACCCAGACTGAAGTTGCAAGAGTCTTTTTTCCTGAAAATCACATCCTAAACCCCTGGGACAGTAAAACTCTTCACTGAGGTCTCATAGAAAGGTGGTCTTGAGAAACTAAAACAAGCTTTGACCTAGGAGCTGCCAGCCACCAGGTTTTCTCTTGTGGCAGTGTTTGCTTGCCATCCATCCAACCCTGACCAGAGGCTTCAAAAGCTGGAGCTCAGCTCTACCCAAAGCACAGGGGACGCTGGGGGACAGGTCTGCCCATGAAATGCCAGGAAATCCCAGAGCTAGGAGAGGTAGCTTAAAGGTCAACATCTGGGCATGAGGGTGCTGCTTAAAGTGAGTGGTGAAAAACACATCTTACCTCTATGTTCTAAAAATTGTCGCCGAAATATCTTTGTCTTTAATCATCCAATTTTCATTTCAAAGCCAAGCGCTAATAGGATATTAACATAATATGCACATTACTAACCCAGGCTATTGGCAACTGCTGCTTGCTGCAAGCCCTTGACATTGCCTCCCTGTATCTAACCATGGTTCTGCTTAGTCTGGCTTCCTGCCTTTGGCAATGGCCAGGGTTTGATGGTTCAGAGAAAGGCAAATTGCCTAGTTAATTAAAATCTGTACTTTTAAAAACATTTTTTCTCTTATATTGCCAGCCAAAGTTAAATGAGTACAACTTTCTTTTGAAAGGGCCAAAAATAAATTCTGGGCTTAAACATTGTAGATGAAATTGCTGCCTTAAATTCTAAGTTGCAGAAAAATAAAGGCTTATCATGAAAATTGTTATTTAGCTGTATCTGTGGGGGTGTGTGTACAAAGTGATTATTAACCTCCTTTATAAATGGGTATGTCAGGAACTTTGAAGGAAGACCCAGAGTTTGGTGGCCAAATGCCAGTGTGTGTTCAATATTCACAATGAACTCTTCTCCTTCTGGTAGTTGTAATTCTACGTCTGTTTCTAGCCTTTCTCACCTTGGTTATAGCACTCTGCTAGGGTCACAGGGATTTCCAAAATCAACTGCAAGGGAGTATTCTGAATTCCTGTTGATAAATAAATTATGTCCCAATTGCAGGTGCTTTTCTGAAATGTTACTCAATGCAGAAAAAAACTGAAGCTCCTGAGCTCAGCATATCTTATTTTGCTATCGACTGTATTTCTGTGTCTGTGTTCAAGTAACTAACTCCCTTTGGCAACTCCAAGGAAAGCTTCAGGTAAACAAGTCAAACTGTCTTCTTGTTTATACCTTTTTTGGAGAAAAAGTGAGAGTGCTATAATTTAAAAAAATTAGAACAGTAACAATGTCATCTTGAATTTACAAAGTGCAGGAGTTGTCAGATCTGTGATTTCAAGTCTTCCAACAACTCTTTTTGGGTAGGAGTAGTCAGGAGCCTGTGTGGTGGTTGAAGCCCAGGTTGGCCACCGGGAGCTGAAATAGAGGCCAGGACTCCTGGCTCCCTGTCCAGACTCTGAGGACCCAGGAGCCTCCATGGGTACACTCAGAGGCCACACTAGATGCAAAAAGAACCAGGCACAGAGAAGTCAGAGGGTCTCAAAGGTATTTGTTTCAGCATTTAACAAGGAATTTTACCTGGGAGATGATTTTCATTCAGAACCTGGCTACAAAGCTTGAAGAAAAAAGAGCCAGAACAACTAAGGAAGCCTGTGCCTGCCTTAGAAAGGCAATGAGAAGTCTGTTTATGTCTTTTGCCCACTTTTTAATGAAGTTAATTGCTTTTTGCTTGTTCAATTGTTTAGGTTTCTTATGAATTCTAGATATTAGACCTTTGTTGGATGTATAGCTTACAAATATTTTCTCCCATTTCATAGGTTGTCTGTTTACTCTGTTGATTGTTTCTTTTGTTGTGCAAAAGTTCTTCAGTTTAATTGGGCCCTACTTGCCAATTTTTGTTTTTGTTGCAATTGCTTTTGAGAATTTAGTCATAAAATTCTATCCCAAGGCCAATATCCAGAATGGTGTTTCCTAAGTTTTCTTCTGGAATTCTTGTAATTTGTGGTCTTACGTTTAAATCTTTAATCCATCTTGAGTTAATTTTTGTATATGGTGAAAGGGAGGGGTTCAGCTTCATTCTTCTGCATGTGGATAGCCAGTTATCCCAGCACCATTTATTGACTAAGGAGTCCTTTTCTCATTGCTTATTTCTGTCAACTTTGTTGAAGATCAGATGACATATAAGCACCGAACAAACATGAAAAAATGCTCAATATCATAATAATCAGAGAACTGCAAATCAAAACCACAATGAAATACCATCTCACACCAGTCAGAATGGCTATCATGTAAAAAAAAAAAAAAAAAAAAAAAAAAAGACAGATACTGGCAAGGCTGCTGAGAAAAGTGAATGCTTACTGCTGGTGGGAATGTAAATTAGTCCAGCCACTGTGGAAAGCAGTTTGGAGATATCTTAAAGAACTTAAAACAGAGCTACAGTTGACCCAGGAATACCATTACTGGGTATTTATCTGAAAGAAAATAAATCATTTTACTAAAAAGACACATGCACTTGTGTGTTCAGCACTATGCACAATAGCAAAGACAGAATTAACCTAGGTGCACATCAACAGTGGACTGGATAAAGGAAATGTGGTATATATACACCATGGAATACTACACAGCCATAAGAATAATGAAATCATGTTCTTTGAGAAACATGGATGCAACCTAAATGAAGTAACACAGAGATAGAAAACCAAATACCACATGTTCTCACTGATAAGTGGGAGCTAAACACTGGGTACTCACAGACATAAAGATGGCAGCAGTAGACTCTGGAGGCCACCAGAATGGGGAGAGAGGGAAGGAGACAAGGACTGAAAAACTACCTATTGGGTACTATGCTCACTACCCGGGTGATGAGATCATTCATATCTCAAACCTTAGCATCACACAATATACCCACTTAACAAACTTGTACATGTACCCCATGAATCTAAAATAAAAGTTAAAATTATTTTAAAAAGAAGAAAGGCAATGACATGCAACAATAAGCAGTCAGACTGATATTCACCGCATACCCTGACAACTCCCCTCATTTGTTCTCAATCACACTTGGGGTGCTTCTGCAGGAAGGCAATGGATGAGGTTTGGCTCTTGGGACCACTTTCTGTGTCAGTGACTATAGATTATAATGTTAATTTCTGGTTTGGTTTTTTGGGGCGTAGGGGAGAGATTATTTTCTTTTATTTTTTCTCCTCTCTAGAGCAAAACTCTTTTCCCTCACTCTTTTAAATAATTTTATTGTCAATGAAAACACAAAAGAGAGTTGAAAGCAACTGAAAATAGGGAATTTTCCACTGGGGAGAAATCAGGGAATGGCATAAAATGGCCTCTTACTTTTTTCTTCAAATTCCATATTAATATTAACAGCAAAAATTGATGGTTGGGGGCAGCCATCTGCATCTGTTTTGAATCATCTTTGTCTCTAGACCTCACTCTCTTCCCACACTGTTCTCCAAACTGTCATCAGGTTTAATGGCACGGCAGTCTTGGGCGCTGCACGCTACCCTCAGAGACCACTCAGAACTTTCAGTGGCCCTGAGTGCTAGATCCTTAGAAATGGAACCATCTTAGAGATCATCTGGTCTTGGAATTTCTTTACCGCCTTCTTTAATAACTTGGATTGAACATTTATAGAGCACTTACTATGCACCAAGGAATGGTTTAAGTAGTTTATATATATTAGCTCATTCATTCATCACACAGCCCTATCAAGTAGGCACCATTATCCCCATTTACAGATGAAAAACTGGGGCACAGAGAGGTTGACTCATTGACCAGGACGGCCTTCTACAGGGTGGCATAGCTGCCTTTCCTCGTCACACATTCTGCATTCCAGCCAAACTTGCTGTAGGCTCTAGGTCTCCATCTTATGCCTCTGCTCACTCCTATTCCTTTTGCCTGGAAAGCCTCCACACCTGGTCCCTCCCCTAAGCTCTGCATTGTCCAAATCCTATATAGCCTTCAGAATGAAGGGTGGATGCTATCTCCTCCAGGGAGCTTCTCCTAATTGCCTTTAGCTAGGGTCAATCTCCTTATGCTGAAATAGCAAAGTACTTCCATTGTACTGTGTGGCATGTGCCACATTCTGCCCTGCATTCTAGTTATGTATGCATGTATTTCATTTTTTTAAACATAAGATAAGCTCTCTATGGTAGAATGCATGTGTGATGATCTCCCAGCTCCCATATCACCTAGTGCATTCTGTGGCACACATTAAATAATGTCTGTTGCTGTATTTACCACATGGTAGGAAAAATGTGTGAATGAATATGCACATCATAGGTAACATTGCTTCATGAGCAAATTCCCTCTTTTACACATTGCAATCAGGCTCCTATAAAATTGCATATTTATAAAATGAATATTTACATGTGTTAGTCAAATGTGATGCAGTTTTTCCTAAGTGAGGAGGCATATGTGTGATGTGTAAACTTGCAACAACAGAGCAGCAGATCTGAGGACCCCATGTATACATGCAGGGTGCTGTCTGCCTTGGATGAGCTGGTCATTGCATGTCTTCTCTGCATGCTCTTGTGTGAAAGACAGCTTTTCTCTTGAGTCTCTATACCATCATTGCCCTTTCTGGGCCCATGAACTTTTGAACCAGGCGGTGGGGCTCTGCTCAGAGTAACTCTCACCCACCAATGTGCCCACATTGCAAGTGGTATTCACAGGCCACAGAAGCGTCACCGCTTAACCATGAGCCTTGAGACTCAGCCACAGCTCAGGCCACCACCCTCAGGATGCAAAACACTTCCTCCCATATATAAAGCTACACACTGAAAGTCATTATTGATGACACTCAGCCACATGGGTAAACTTATGAAGGAGTACACTTTTTCTAATTTTCATGTAAGTACCAGAGAAACAATGAGGCAGAGAGAGCAATGAACACAAAATATTTTGATCTGATCATTTGACAGGGTCTTAGATCATAAGTATCAGCTTATAATAGAATTTAAATCACCTCCCAACCTCAGGCTTACATGGTTCACAGTGCAATATTCCCTGAAATTAGTAATGTGAGGGTGCTTGATTCTGGCTACGTATCAGATTTCCTGTGGAATTTCACACACACACACACACACACACACACACACACACACACACACACCAGGCTCTCCTCTTGGAAATTCCACAATTCCAAAAAACCGCATAGTTCATTCTGATGTGAAGCCTGGGTTGAGAATTACTGTGACCAAATGAGACACAAAAATAATAGGCCACTCAGTCCCAGGCTGTGTCTTTTGCTGTTGCTGCTTTTTAATCAAAAAGGCTAGAGAGGCATCTCAGTGGGAACATTAGTTCTGCAAGTGACAAGACTTATAATATTTCATAACTATAGAAAACAGTGGGTGGCCATGATTTCAACAGCAGAAGTCAAACATTTTTCCATCAGCACAAACCAAAATATATAAAACCCTACATACCCAAAAGAAGAAGAAATATAAATGCAAGATTGTGAAACTTATATTCTATTTACATTAGAATACCATTAATTAATTATTGACAATAGTTTAGTTTGAAAATAAAACCAGAATGGAGAAGACTCATTAGTGCCTGAGACTCTAAAGAAGGCAAACTGTTGTTTACTGAAAAAATTTAATGAACCATAGTCTATAGCCATATGGAAAAGCTAGTACATTATATTTTACAGCATGTAATTGATCTACAATATTATCTTCAATTCATCCTCATTAATTGGCTTTTCTATGAAACAGAAGGGCTTCCCCTTGCCATCTCTGATTTGGCAGATGTGGCTGGATTTCATGCTGTCAGGGTTCACCCTATGTACTCCCCTATAGATGTTCTTTCTCTTTCTGACACTTCACTCACTCCAGAGATGAGCCTTCACACTGTTAACAATACTTTCATATCCCTGTCTACCCTGGAAGTAGATTTTGGTCTCTACCTTTCCAACATAATCAAAGTTTACCAGTCCCATGTTCCCTGATTCCAGAGTATCCTGTTTCCCAGACTCTAGGAAATGTTAAAGTGTTTTGTAGAATAATCTGAGAAAATGGGATCTAATAACAAAATACATCATATTTTCAGGGTACAGATTTGAGTTCAAAGGGATCTTTTGGCAATAATGCCTTAGCCTAAAAGTGGTACTCTAAAAGTCAGAATTCCAAGCACTCAGAGTGAGGGGACTGATGCAGCTTTGGCAGGATGCGTCACTCTCAAATCACATTGCATAAGCATCTACTTAGTCCACCTATTCCGACAGCTTTGGCTTATTGGTCCATGTGGTCTCCTAGCACAGAGGAGGATGAGAACTACAGGCTCCTTCTTTTGGTGTCTAGCACAGTCCAGGACTCCCCACCCCTTCTGTTGAGGCTGAGCATCCAGAGTTAACCCAACAGCTCATCATTCTTTATTTCTCTTCTATATATGTTCTGGTAATTTTCCTGAAGACACCATCTCCAAAGGAAAGAACAAGTATTCAAAGCAGTCAGTTTTGCTCTTGCTTAACAATTCTGGCCAAAGTCTTGCTACCTGTAAATAACAGGGACTCTTCCCGCTTTATTTCCCATTTCCAAGCACAGTGGGGAGTTGGGTCCTTGGGGTGGACAAGGGTTAAAACATGTACTTATGGCCGGGTGTGGTGGCTCATGTGTGTAATCCCAGCACTTTGCGAGGCCGAGGCAGGCAGATCTGCTAAGGTTAAGAGTTCTAGACCAGCCTGGCCAACATAGCAAAACCCCATCTCTACTAAAATATGAAAATTAGCTGGGCATGGTGGCGCATGCCTGTAATCCCAGTACTCAGGAGGCTGAGGCAGGAGAATCGCTTGAACCCAGGAGGCAGAGGTTGCCGTGAGCCAAGATCGCACCACTGCACTCCAGTCAGGGCGACAGAGCAAGACTCCATCTCAAAAACAAACAAACAAAAATGTACTCATTTCTCATTCTTAGTAAATCTCTGGAGGGGGTACAAGCAATGCCGTGAGTTCATCTAGGTTCCATCAGCAATTCACCGTGGCTTTCCCATTTCACACACCCTGTTCTGCTGTCCCTCTGAGTACATCTGTATATGCCAAGCCATTTGGTCTTACTATATATATATATATATACACACACACAACATATTTCAAATTGCCATCTTCAATTTTGTACTTACTATATCAAAGTAGTCTGGTATCCAGAAATGGGAGTCAGGGTTTACCTAGATTCTTCTCTTTGGGAATGAAGCCCATGAATTCCAGCAGAGAAGACAGAATCAAAACAACTGGATTCGTCATTAGAAAGCACAAGTTCACCCCGTCTGGCCCAGTCATGTGCTCACTACAGTCTCACAAGGCTGAGGGCAGAGGATGTGAAGCAAGATCGTTCAGAGGCATAGGAATATACGTGCAGCAGCCGACTGTCTGCTGGTACTGACACAGCTCACTCTGCTGACATTCATTTGCCTGTTGTCACAGGTACAATTTAGTAAGCTGGCAAGGAGGGAGACATTTATTTTAAAAGCTGTGGGAGGGGAGCTAAAAATTCTAGATATATTTTGAAATTAGGATTTGTCTTTGCTTCTACTTATTCACATTCTTCGGGAAAAGGTGAATGCTAAAATCTAAGAAGAAAGTCAGCGTGTTTCTTTGGCTGCATTAGAGGCTACCTTACAAATACCCTCTCTTTGTCAGAAGGGAAGTCTGGAGCTGTTCTAGGGCAGCGTTGCAGAGTCCCTTGCCTACTTTCCACACCCACATGACTTCCCTCTGCAGGTGCAGGTGTGTTGACATCCCATCAGTAGCATCAACCTACACCGAGGACCCTGCAATGAAATGCAGCTCGTCAGGATGCCATAAAAAATAAGAAGGTGGTTTAGGTAAAAACTACAAAAGGCATTGTTTACTAAACTGAGTGACAAAATAACATCACATAACTATCAGCTCTGCCTTTATCCCTTTCCTCTCACATCAAAGACTGAGCTGACTCAGCTAGGGAGGCCTTAAAAATAGGTGCTACAATGAGGAATGCACAGGTTTGGTCTTTTATTGCACTTCATATGTTTTTAACAAAGGGCATGCATTTAAAAAAAATCATTTGTAAGATATTTTGTTAATTTTAAATGAATATTTAAAAAATAGAAATTGTGGCTTCTATAAAAATCAGAACTTTGCTTTGATATGTACATACAGATTAAAAATTTAACCCTATTTGCTGTAATCTAAAGGAATGTGTTAAGACTCTGAGGCTGAATTACAGTTACTATGGAAACCAAAAACTGTAACCATTATGACTTAGGAGCCTCTAGCTTCTCAATAATTATGTTGTTTGAAGAAGGGAAATTACATTTTTAATTAAATGAGTAGAACACAAGTAATTTTACAGGAAATTTATTACATTGTGTTCAAATGGCATCTAATGTGTTCCTTGATGCTCTTTGGGTAATTTTTTCAGCAATTGCTGGCAAGTTTTTGAGAGATAGATTAGACTATTTATTGAGCACTTATTACTTATTTAAACATTGTACAGGGCTCCAGGGATGGGAAGGATAACATATAAATACATCATTTCTATACACGAGAAATTTTAGTTTAGTTAATTTTTAAAACACACGCAATAACCCAAATGCCTTTACAGAGCTATAGTTCAGCAACAAGGCATCCTAACCATATTTTGATCAAAGGGCTCTGAAACGAGGAGAGAGCCAAAGGGGTCTAAAACTCTCAATGGAGCTGAATTTTAAACAAAGTCTTTTTGTAAATCAAAATTTATTCTCTGATCACAAAAGCAATGTGTGCTAATTGTTGAACATTTGAAAATATGAAAATTTTAGAAGATGAAACTAAAACCAGCTATAATTCCAACTCCTATACTAACTTTTTGGTGTATTTGTAACAGTCATTTTTTTCCTATAGGCATGGGCAGTTGTCACTTTGCATGATAGTGTGAGACTGCAAAAATGACCACGAAAGCTAGAATCATGCAAAGTTCTTAACAATCAGTGGTGAAAACCCAATTGTTCTGTAACCTTGAAAATTATTTTGTCATTAACCTCTCTTACTGTTGTTAATAAATGTATAAGAAAATAAAAAATAGTGGCCGGATGTGGTGGCTCACGCACTTTGGGAGGCCAAGGAGGGTGGATCACGAAGTCAAGAGTTTGAGACCAGCCTGGCCAACATGGTGAAACACCGTCTCTACCAAAAATACAAAAATTAGCTGGGCATGGTGGTGCACAACTGTAATCTGAGCTAATTGGGAGGCTGA
Organism: Rhinopithecus bieti; assembly: GCF_001698545.2. Lineage (NCBI taxonomy): Eukaryota > Metazoa > Chordata > Mammalia > Primates > Cercopithecidae > Rhinopithecus > Rhinopithecus bieti. The sequence goes on along the minus strand of NW_016814053.1, from coordinate 3,255,542 downwards.
GGCAGGAGAATTGCTTGAACCCAGAAGGCAGAGGTTGCAGTGAGCTGAGATTGCACCACTGCATTCCAGCAGTCTCAGAAAAAGAAAGAAAAGAAAAAAATAGTAAAATTAATCTTTAGTACTCTGAATTTAAAATATAGAAATGTTGAGAATTAAAGTGTTTTATTTCTTTGTAAAAAATTTACCAGAAGTAGTTTGAATAATGCTGGTCTATCTTTCATTGTATAACTTACAATATGGAGCAAGCATCTTTTTTGCAAATTGTCATACTTCTAAGTCTGGATCAGCTTCCAGCACTTGTCCTTTGCACTTTCAATGATGTGAACTATCTCTGATAGTTCCTTTAATGTAAAGCGTGTTTTTTCTTTTCTTTTTTTTTTTTTTTTTTTTGCTAGCGTCACTTCTTCTGTGTGTTTTCAACACCACCACTTTCTTTATCTGTCAATTTCACCTTAACTAAGTTCCTTGGGTTCCATGTCTAGTGTCTCTCAAAGGGTGGTGGTGTCCAGATTTCCACGGTCAGCTAATTCTGCCATAACTTTGTTTACATCAGACTCATATTTAACTTCCACCATTGTCACTTTTCATTTCTTCGCTGCATTTTCATCATTGTTGACCAATTTCCTGTTTTGATCGCCCAGTTTTAAAAAATGCCACGTAGGGTTATCACTGGCAGAGAAGGAGGCAACCTGGTGCTGTCTGTGCCGGAACTGAATAACAGAGGGGCACTAACCCAGTCTGACCAATCACAGGCCGACTGAGAAAACAAGGATGTTACTGGTCACCGATCATGATGTGCATCTGTCATTCCCACAGTGATCTGTGGACTGAATTGCTAGCAGTGAAGTTTGTGCAATTACTCAGTTAATATACTGAGATAACTGAAATGTGAACTGTGTTGTTGTGAAATGGGCATTATTTAACTCATGGTAACAAAAATGCATGCATTGCGGACCCATGCAAAATGTGAACAGTCTACATGGACAACTTGACAGACATTTATTACAAAATTGAGATCATGAATATATAATTTTGTACTTGCTCTTTTAACTTAGCCTTATATCATAAAGTTGTATCCCTGTTATTACTAGTCTCCAATAATGCCGTAGCATAATTTATGTGACTGGGGAAACACCAGGGGAATGGTAAAATGAGAGCCATAGATTGGTAAAGAGGGAGGTGCTCCCTAGTAAGAAGCAACATAGGGAAAGCCCAGGGATTGGCCAGTGTATGTGGGTAAGTTGGGAAGAAGGAGAAAACTAATATGGCTGGAATATAGGATCTTAGAAATAAAATGACAATAATATCAAAAAGTCCATTTTCCCACACTTTAGTAATAATAGTAATACTATTACTATTACCAATAGCAAGCTTACTATGTTCCAGGTACTCTCAGACATTATCTCACTTAATCTTCACATTGACCTTGTTTGCTGTCATCTCCGTCTCACACATGAGGACCCTGAGGCTCAACACAGATGTTGTAGTGAGCCTGTAATAAAACCCTGGTTTCTGTAATCCTGCCCTTGGCTGCTTCACAATACTGCCCAATGAAAGCACTTTTCAGCTTACAAAGTCCTTTTGCATATATTGACACGAGGCATGCAACTGGGTAAGTTGTACCAGCTGCTGAGGTGTGGGGCTGTAATCAAGCCTATGCTGCTAGCCTAACCCAAGCCATCAGACCACATACTTCCAGAAGGGCTGCCTTTACCTAATTTACACAAAGATGCAGTATAGACTGGCCTTGGCCCTGGTCAACATGACAGATTCTCACCACAGCCCTCAGAGGTGACAGAGAAGTTATGATTGCTTCAATTTTATACTAAAACAAAACAAAACGAAATGAACCAAAAAAACCCCCACAGCAGCTCCCATTGGGTCAGTGATTTATCTAAGCTGAGAATGAATTGGTGAGATAAAGATGCAGTTGAGGAAGATATTAGAATCCAGGCTGAGCAGGTTTCCTCTGAAGAAAAAGGCAACAGGGGACTGCGAGGTTTATCTAAATCAGGCTACACGTAAACTTCCACAGAGTGAAACAGTAAGTCACAGCTGTCCACCTGGAAGAGATTGCTCTGGGCAGCTGGATGCCTTCCAACCAGTTAAATTATTTCTTCTCCAAAACTTTGGTCACCTTTTGCATTTGGATCAGATCTTTGGAGACATCTCCATTTCCCTTGAGGAGTAAATATATAGCCACTAGGATTTTTAAAAAGTGTGTCTGAAAGCAAATATCCCTTCACCTCACTGTCTTTTGTAATTGAACTTTACAGACCCCTTTTAGAGAGTTGTAATTACTGTTGTTACTGTTCTGAGAGTATCTGGGCCTAGGATTTTTCTGAGTTGTAAGCCCCACAGTCTGTACTCTTACTTGACAGAGAAATGCTGTTGCATAAACTAGATCCTTCAGATATTAGGGACTCAGAGGGGTTTAACTTTCCTGGGTGAATTTAGCATTTCTTCTTGGATTTACAAGCTTTAGAGGAACACTTGTAAAAAAAAAAAAATGACTGGGTACAAACCAATTAATCCTGCCTCCAAAATAGCCAAATTATATTGATAGGCATTTAAAACAAAACAAACCAAAAAAAAATCCAAGAGGCTGCCTCTGAGAAATAGAACTTGAAAAATAGGTCTCTGGTCAAATGTTTGGAAAAATCTAAACATCATTCTGCTTCTTTAGAGTGTCATGACACTCTCAGGGAGTCCCTCCTTGTAGGTAAGCAATGTTTTCAATTTACTGGGATTTACAAACCTATTGTTTTCTACATTTTTTAGATAAGGTAAGAAATCCAACATTAACAAAACTTTTAAAAAAATTCTCACTTACCTGGTCTTCTTTTTTTTTTTTGAGTTTCGCTCTTGTTGCCCAGGCTGGAATGCAATAGCGCAATCTTGGCTCACCGCAACCTCCGCCTCACAGGTTCAAGCAATTCTCCTGTCTAAGCCTCCTGCATAGCTGGACTTACAGGCACCTGCCACCATGCCCCACTATTTTTTGTATTTTTAGTAGAGACGGGGTTTAGCCATGTTGGCCAGGCTGGTCTCGAACTCCTGACCTCAGGTGATCCACCTGCCTCGGCCTCCCAAAGCACTGGGATTACAGGCATGAGCCACCATGCACAGCCTCAGTTACGTGATCATTTATTGATATCTGGACTAACTTGTGTTCTATGGAACTTGTTTTAAGAAATGCTGGACCACGGCCATGGACACAATTGGGTATGCACAGCCAACTCTATTTGAACTCAGAGCTACTTCCTGTCCCCAACCCCAGAGCCAGAGGAGTAGTAACAGAAAATGAGCCAGGAATGATCAGCCTCTCTGGCTGAGGCTGGCAGTAGCATTTTCATCCTTCAGTGGAGAGTGTTTTGTGTATGTGAAATGAGGAGTGTGAGGCCAAGCAGATGGGGCTCTGTTCTCCCTCACCCTTCTTCAACCCAAGCAGATCTGCTTTGATCTGCCTTAGATGTTACAGTTTCTTGCGGGGTTTCATTAGAAAAGTAAAAAAGACTCCATTAGCAAACAAACAAACAAAAACAACAATAAAAAACCCAAAACAAAACAATACTGGGTGGTGGTGTTTTAAAACCTGTACATGAAACAAAAATCTAGGAGTGATAAATACTCTCTAGGACCTTCTATAGTCACTTACCCTGTGGTTTTCCCATCTGTAAAATGGGATTGATAATGCTGTAGGGACTAAAAACTCTTTTTGGAAAAGAATGAAAGCTTGTTCCATACTTAATTCAAGGTATAATGTGAGCAGGTAGAGAAGGATGGGAAGGTAAGTAAAGATTTGTCATTTTCCAGCTCTCCATCATCTGAATCCCCTTCCCATTATCAGCTGTGAGCTAGAAAGTCAACTGCATGTTCCCATGGGTGTTTAATATCAGAGTGAGTGACTCAGAGAAGCCTGAACAGTTTAGGGCTCATGGTGGTCATGGTGCAGCCACTGCTCAGTGACAATGGCATCAGCCATGGTGCATAGTCCCCAGAAATGGCAGTGACCAAACCACACTGTTCATGTGGCATGAGACTTTATGAGTTTCCTTTGTTCCCTATGTGGGTTTTGTGTCTGATTCTCTGGCCTTCCCATGAGTCTGTGAGCCTCTCTGTGTTCTTTGATTTAATGCTTTACAGTTTAAGGTAGCCAGAATTCTTTCAACTGAGACCTGTTAGGCATAGATGGTGGCATATCAGAGTGTGAGGTTGGGGCAGCCTGGGGTGGAAGTCGTTTTAGGAGATCTAAAACTCTCCTCATGTGAGCATTCAAGCTGATCACTAAAATTTGTCTCAAAGGGAATGGGAGAACCATGGTCCCCATTTGGGTCATATTCCTGTAGATGTAGAAGATATTTCAGCAGGGGAGGGTATTTCTGCTCCTTGTATTTATAATTTATAATTTTCTTACATAATCAAATAGAGATCTACAGAACACCTATTTTTCTTTTAAACTTCTCTCTGTGCTAGTTTTGCTAAGACCTAATAAAAATTCATCTTTTAACATGTCTAAAACAAAATTAGAAGAGAGAATATGAAATAGCACAGTAATTCAGACTATAGCAATGCCAGAGAACATAATGAAAAAGAAAGAAAATATGGGTGAAAAATAGCTAAAATCCTAACCCAAACAGCGCTTGACTCTCAGGGGTCATGGGAGTTCATTTCCATCATGCTGTAACCCTAAACTTTGTCTTGTTCAATTGAATGCACAGAGCAGTGATAAGAACATCATTGCAGCTAATGTCAGTAGGAAGGTCCCTCAATGTTACTTTCAGAGACGGGGACCACTTACTTCTTTTTCATATTTTAATTTTATACTTAAGTATTTTTACAGTTAATGTAACTTAACTATTCAAAGTAAAACACTGAAAATGTCTAGATGGGTCTGCACAACCCCATAAACAGATAGGTTTGGTCCTGGCCTTTTTATTAGCTCCTAGTAAGATTACACATGCAAGCATCCCCACCCCAGTGAAAATGCCCTCTAGATCACCCAGATCAAAAGGAGAAGGTATCAAGTACACAAAAACGCAGCTCAAAACACCTTGCTCAACCACACCCCCATGGGAAACAGCAGTGATAAATCTTTAGTAATAAATGAAAGTTTAAGCTATACTAATATTTAGAGTTGGTCAATTTCGTGCCAGCCACCGCAGCCGTATGATTAACCCAAGCTTATAAAACTTGGTGTAAAGAATGTGTAAGGTCTGCCCTCAATAAAACTAAACTCCATATAAGAGGAGGTGACACTTAGAGGTGTCACTGCTACCTCATCTGTATTTTCAGAGAAGCCACCGCGATCTACCATTAAAATTTAGCTGCAGGTGTAAAAATAGACACATAGGTTAATGCAACAGAATAGGGAACCCAGAAATAAAGCCACATACCTAACAACCAGCTGATCTTTGACAAAGTCATCAAAAATATATACTGGGAAAATGACAACCTATTGAACAAATGGTGCTGGAAAAGTTGGATAGCCACATGCAGAAGAATGAAACTGGACCCATACCTCTCACCATAGAAAAAGATGAACTTGGATCAGGAGTGATGGCTCATGGCCATAACCCTAACACTTTGAGAGACCAAGGAGGGAGGTTCACTTGAGCCCAGGAGTTTAAGACTAGCCTGGGCAACATGGCAACATAGCAAGACCCTGTCTCTAAAAAAGTTTTCTTAAAAAATTAGCTGAGTGTAAGCCAAAAGAACAAAGTTGGAGGCATCACGCTACCTGACTTCAAACTATACTACAAGGCTATAGTAACTAAAACAGCATGGTACTGGTACCAAAACAGAGATATAGAACAATGGAACAGAACAGAGCCCTCAGAAGTAATACCACACATCTACAATTGTCTGATCTTTGACAAACCTGACAAAACAAGAAATGGGGAAAGGATTCCCTATTTAATAAATGGTGCTGGGAAAACTGGCTAGCCATATGTAGAAAGCTGAAACTGGATCCCTTCCTTACACCTTATACAAAAATTAATTCAAGAAGGATTAGAGATGTAAATGTTAGACATAAAACCATAAAAACCCTAGAAGAAAACCTAGGCAGTACCATTCAGGACATAGGCATGGGCAAAGACTTCATGACTAAAACACCAAAAGCAAGGCAACAGAAACCAAAATGACAAATGGGATCTAATTAAACTAAAGAGCTTCTGCACAGCAAAAGCAACTACCATCAGACTACCATCAGAGTGAACAGGCAACCTACAGAATGGGAGAAAATGTTTATAATCTACCCATCTGATCAAAGGGCTAATATCCAGAATCTACAAAGAACTTAAACACATTTACAAGAAAAAATCCAAACAACCCATCAAAAAGTGGGCAAAGGATATGAACAGACACTTCTCAAAAGAAGACATTTATGCAGCCAACAGATACATGAAAAAATGGCTCATCATCACTGGCCATCAGAGAAAGGCAAATTCAAAACCACAATGAGATATCATCTTCACACCAGTTAGAATGGCGATCATGAACAGGTGCTGGAGAGGATGTGGAGAAATAGGAACACTTTTACCCCACTGTTGTAGGACAGTAAACTAGTTCAACCATTGTGGAAAACAGGTGTGGCAATTCCTCAAGGATTTAGAACTAGAAATACTGGTTTGAACCCAGCCATCCCATTACTGGGTATATGCCCAAAGGATTATAAATCATTGCTGTATAAAGACAACATTATAAATCATGCTGCTATAAAGACACATGCAGCGGTATGTTTATTGTGGCATATTCCACAATAGCAAAGACTGGAACTAACCCAAATGTCCATCAGAATGATAGACTGGCATAAGAAAATGTGGCACTATACACCATGGATATACTATGGAGCATAAAAAAAGGATTGAGTTCATGTCCTTTGTAGGGACATGGATGAAGCTGGAACCAACTTCTGAGCAAACTATTGCAAGGACAGAAAATTCAGGACACCACATGTTTCACTCATAGGTGGAATTGAACAATGGAGAACACTTGGACACAGGGTGGAACATCACACAACCTGGGCATGTCATGGGATGTGGGGAGCAGGGAGGGATAGCATTAGGGAGATATACCTAATTAAATGATGAGTTAACGGGTGCAGCACACCAACATGGCACACTGTCACATATGTAACAAACCTGCACATGTGCACATGTACACTAGACTTAAAGTATATATATATAAAAATTAGTTGAGTGTGATGGTGCATGCCTGTAGTCCCAGTTACTTAGGAGATGGAAGCAGGAGGATTGCTTGAATCTAGATTGAGGCTGCAGTGAGCCATGTTCATGCCACTGCACTCCAGCCTGGGTAATGGAGCAAGATGCCATCTCCAAAATAATGATAATAATAATAATTATAATACGATAAAGACCTAAACATAAGACATGAAACCATAAAATTCCTAGAAGAAAACCCAGGAAATAGTCTTCTGGACATTGCCCAAGGCAAAGAATTTTTGAGCAAGTCCTCAAAAGCAAATGCAACAAAACGAAAACAGACAAATGGGATTTAATTAAATTAAAAGCTTCTGCACAGCAAAAGAAACAGTCAAGAAAGCAGACAACTACAGTACGGGAAAAATATTTGTAAACTATGGATCCAACCAAGGGTTAATATTCAGAATCCATAAGGAATTCAAACAACTCAAGACAAAAAAAAAAAAAAAAACCTTTAACACGTGGGCAAAGGGCATCAACAGGCATTTTCAAAAGAAGTCATAGACAGATGTGGCCAACAAACATATGGAAAACTGTTCAACATCACTAATCACCAGAGACATGCGAATTGAAACCACAATGAGATATCATCTTATACCAGCCAGAATGATTATTATTAAAAAGTCTAAAAGCAACAGAAGTTGGTGAGGATGTGGAGAAAAGGGAATGATTATACACTGTTGGTGGGAATGTAAATTAGTACAACCTTTACAGAAAACAGTATGGAGATTTCTCAAAAACTTGGAATAGACCTACCATTTAAACCAGCAATCCCACAACTGGGTGTATACCCCAAAGGAAAGAAATCAATATATCGAAGAGACACCTGCATTGTATATTTATTGCAGCATTATTCACAGTAGCAGAATCACGGAATCAATCCAAGTACCCATCAACAAAGGTTTGGTAAAGAAAATGTTATATATATATACACACACACACACACTCTCATACACACGTATATATAATATATATATGTATATAATATGTATACATATTATATATATTATATATAGTATGTATATCTGCACCATGGCATACTATTCAGTCATAAAAGAATAAAATAATGTCTATATATAATATATATACATGTATATGTATTTAATATATATACATATTATATATACAATATGTATATGTATATCTGCACCATGGCATACTATTCAGCCACAAAAAGAATAAAATAATGTCTTTTGCAGCAACATGGATGGAACTGGAGGCCATTATTCTAAGTGAAAGGACTCAGAAACAGGAAGTCAAATATCACATATTCTTACAAGTGGAAGGTAAATAATCGGTATACATGAACATACAGAGTGAAATAATAGATATTGGAGACTATGAAAGGTGAGAGGGTGGGAATTCGGTGAGAGGTTAAAAATTACCTATTTTATAAAGCTTATAACCTTTAATCCTTACAACATGCAAGATAGGTATTCCTACCTTATAGATGAGGAAACCAAGACTCAGGTGTTATTTGATCTAACGTCACATAGTTAATAAATGTGAAACCTGGATTTGAACCTAGGTCCAGCTGCCTCTCAAGTTTTTGCTTTTACTCCCTTCTCGGTCTTGCTTCAGAAGCAGAGAATTTAGGATATGCTAAATCTGAGAGTTCTTGGGTAAACACTAACTGTAAGCACTTAAATTGGGTAAACACTTAAATTGTAGCCTAATCACAATTTCAGGTTATGAGATTGCATAAAAAAAAAGGAGAAAGGGGTCACTCCCTCCCTCCCCTGGGACAAATTTAAGTTGTATGTGCATATGTATGAAGGTGAAAGATGGTTTACTCGGGAGAGACTCAGATGTAGTGAGGAACTGGGGGCCTAGGATAGCTTTGCTGGAGAAACAGGAGGGGCTTCTAGGAGTGAACATAACATGCTAACGTTACAACAGCAGTCACAGGAACAGGGTGCCCAGTGGAAAGGAAGAACTCCATCTTGCCAGGCTGTCCTAGAGAAAAAACACCCCGAAACTATAATGCAGCAAAGGGGAATGATAGGATGCCAACAATGACAGCTACTGCGCATTGAGTGTTCACTACATGCAAGGATCATTCCAAGGGCTTTATGTATGTTAACTCATTTAATATTCACATTCTTGCTAGAAGATAAGTACTAATCACAATATCTTTTTATGAATGAGGAAACTGAGCCACAAAGAATTAATTCTAAAAAGAATGAAATTTGCCCAAGTCACACAAGTGTTGTAGAACCAGAATTCAAATTTAGGCCATTTGCCTTCAGAGCGTATACCCTTTACCACTATAATTTACAGACTCTGAGGAAAGTGAACATGTATGAGTCTGATTGGCAGTGAAAGAAACTAAGAAAAGGAGAGACCGGGATGGATCCTAATGGATATTAAAGCAACACTGTGTTAAATTCCATCTCTGTTGACAAGGACTTGCTCACACGCTGATGATGGTGTCAACTGCTTAATGGAAAAATTGCAAAGGGCCTTGGAATGTGATCATCATGTTACAGAAGGTACCACACAGAAGTAATTATAATAAAGCCAACTTCCTCTCACAGGTACCAAACCTGAACTGATGCTGTCTATGCCCAAGTGGTACCATTGACCAATTTCCCTATTTCTGCCAAAGCTATGTCAGCTTGGAGGCAACTTAGTTCCTTTATTATTGACATCCTATCATGCTTTCTCAATCCTCTCTGGAAAATTCTACTATTTTCACTGAGCCCAGTGTACCTCTTGTACTTCACTTGGATTTTGCAATAATGCCTCACAGGTCACCTTGCCTTTTGTCTCTCCCTTCCAGGCTGAACCAAATGCCAGGAGAATCTTTCAGAGTGTCCTGGAACATTGGAAATAGCCTTAAAGCTTAAATGATGAATCAGAAGAGTTATGCTGTATTCTAGTGCTGACACTAGGTAAGTGACACTGGGAGTCATTTCAACTCTCTAGATCTTTAGATTCTACAAATATAAAAGGAGGAGTTGACATTGAGGCTCTCTAAGGTCCTTCTAGTGTTTTAAGTATATGAATGTACGAATGAATGAATTCCTTGCCTGTATACCTGCCTATGATTTCTGTTTCAAGCTTTAAACCTGGTGCTCAAGGCTCTATATAAAAGTTTTCTCACACCATTTTACAAGATAGCCATTCCTCCCCTGTCATGTCTCATTCATTTCTAAACCCCAGCTTCTCTTTCTGCTACTCTTGCTACAATTCCATCCTCTCCACAGCCAAAACCTTAGGCGATCATTAAGGTTCTGCTGTCTTCCACTGACAGCTTTCCTGAGTGACTCCAGGCTGCACCATTGTAATTCTTCAGAAAGTATATACACATGGTAGCCAAAGAGCCTGGGCCCTGGAACCAGACTGCCTGGAGTAAAATCCTAGCTCTGCTACTTACGAGCTGCTGGTTAGTTAACCTTTCTATGCCTCAGTTTCACCATGTGTAAAATGGATTGTAAGAGTGGCTACTTGGCAAGATTGTTGTGAAGTTTAATATATTCCAAGTTAAAACACATGGAAGAGCTCCAGGTACATAGTAAGTGCTCTGTAAATATCATCTATTATTATTATTGTAACCACATTTCACACATTTCAAATAAATCTTAAGAATTAAATTGTTTCGTGCATGTAGATAATGTCTCCCCAAGTAAACAGCAAGGATCTTCACTATTTTCTATGGTTTCATGTCCTGGCAAGGGAATTCAAAGCATCACAGCAGCTATTCCTAAACAAACAAACCAACAAACCAACCTATTCTAAACAAACACCCGAAGACAGTAAGGGAGGCCTTACCTGGTGCACCGCAACTTTAAACCATTTTAGTTCCGCAAATAAAGAGAATTATGACACAAACAAACATAATAAAGACCCTGCAGCTGCAGGCACTGGCTTCTCCTTAATGTCTTGGTTTCTTTCTGACTCTTTACAGCTGAATTCTAAGAGTTGGGAATGAGAATTTCTAATGGATTTACTGACACTACTTTATATAATTCAATACATAAAAAAATGAAAATCTCTTGAAAATGCATATGAGTGCCATCATGTTGAGGCAGTTATTGCGGGAAAGGGGAGAAAGTAAAAACTATTTATGGAATAAAATGATAAAATATTCTTATTTCATCATCTTACCTTTTGACTCCTTTATATTGTGAGTTCCAAATATGGTCAAGATGAAATGTGTTTATTTTGCCTTGAACCTTCTCACTAATGTACCAAAGGGGCATTTCATGAAAGCTAAGCAGTATGAATTTCCAATAAAGCAACCAAGCTCCCTTAAGAAGTGCTCTGGAAGGAAAATTTCTCATCACTTTGTTGTACTTCTCACCACCAAGTCAAACCAACTGCCAATGCCAAGTTGGACAGGAAGGGTGTCATGACATCAAATATTATATTCCACTGGTAGTGAGATGACCATTATGTTTCTCAGAGCAAGCATGGCTTCATAAGCCAGTTCCTGTTTGCAAGTTGATCTCGCCAGTGATCCAGACAAATGCATACTGCCGCAGCAGTGTGGGATAGTGGGAAGGCTTGTAGCTTCCGAATGATTCTGCACAGCCTTTGGACGCCATGGTGGGTCTGGAGCCATAAAATGGTGTGGTTACAATGCCGGAGGTGAAAATACAGCAAAACTCCAAAGTAATGTGGACTAAAGCTGAGTGTGCAATTATTTTCTTGAGTGATGATCACAAGGAAGGTAATATCATCCAACATCTTTCCTCATTAAGTGGGATGATGGACTGTCCTGACGGACAAGTCATTGCTCTCATCCTGATCTCTACTGGATTAGAACACATCTCAAAAACAAAGCAAAAAAATTCTCCTTCTGCCCTTCCCCACAGAAACAAACAAAATGGAAACAAACTCTAGCGACTCTTTCTCTAGAACACTAGGTAGCATGACAAGCTATTAGAAAATAGCATAGACTTCCACTTTAGTCGGTATGGATGACGTCTTCACAAATATTTATTGAGCCCTATGCTAGGAGCGTGGGCTAGAGAAATAAATAAGACAGGTTCTATTCTAAAGGAGCTTACAGTCTACTAAGATAAAAGATAAGCCCTTTTTGTCTCAAAATGGAACATGCATGGACAGCTGGGATCTAATATTCACAACAGAGGATTTTTTTCAAAGTCTTTCACCTATTGTGGTTCCCTTATGATGATTTGCTACTCTTTGGGGATGACACTCTTTTCACCCTATATATAGCTGTCTGATTCAAGCTCCACAAATTTAATGGGGGAAGGGGAAGCATTTCCAGGTTAGAATAAAACACAAAGTTCTTTTGCTCAACTGAGCTTTTCACCAGCACGGCTTAGACACTGAATCCTAGAAACATGGTAGAATGTGATGCCAAGAATTCGGCAAGTATCTGGAGAAAATCAACTGAGCTTTAACTTAGCATTTTATTGCCTCTTCACAAAATGAACCAAGAATAGATAAAGACATATAAACTTAGTGATTTATAGTTTTCAAAATATTTTCTATGTTTCTCCACCATGTATTTGTTTTGCTTTAAGTCTTTTGAATTGGTACTTGACAGATAAGGATATGCACTGTAAATGCCTCCAAAAGATAAGAATTTCTTCTAGCTTGGGAAGAAAGAGGAGAATGATTATGAAACTTCTTGGAGAGTACTCACTTTGTTTAATTTTCCCTCTAGATTGTTAGAAACTTGAGAGTAGGGACTGCCTTACTCATCTTCATAACTTCTGAATCTACCTCAAGTGCTCCAGAAATGTTTGTTGAATGAATGTACGAATGAGGCATGGATGAATGTCTAGGTCTTGAAGGAGAGGAGGTAGTGGATAAAGAAAGATGGCGGAGAGACTGAGGATGAGACAGAAGCATTTGTACAGTGTGGGAAGTGTGGGCAGATGCATGTTTGGGGAATGGGGGCAGGTTACATAGCATTAGTGTAGTTGAACCGAAACGCATTTTGGCAGAGGAGGCTGCAGAAAGACTCTGTGGCCACATTGGTGAATATATCTGCTTTCTATGGTACTGTGGCAGCCAGTCTATCATTTCCACATCTTTTCTCTTTTATTTAATTTTTGAAGGCCACACTAGCTCAAGCTCTAGTAATAGGTCTTCATTTAGTTCCTATATTAATTTATGGATATAAAGAAGCCTGCATTTTTGGGCTACCATGTGAAGTTGAGCAGGCTGTACACTGCACAACTCACAGGAACAGTTACAGATCCAGTACAGTGCATGATAGCACTGTGCTCCCTCATTCTCCCTATATTTGTAATGAAATACATTTACAAACTGATAAATTGCTGGAAGTGCAACACGTTGAGAAATACTTTTAACTATCTTTCCTCTTTACGCATTACATAGTCCTGAAGAACCCCTGATTCTTTCATTTTCCTCAGTCTGCGAGGGTTATATTACAGAAAAAATTGTGTTGCTTTTTTGTGATGCTTCCACATTCTAACTCTCAAAAATCAAAGGGTGCCTATTTTGAACCATTCTATATTGGGTAGGGTTCTGATGTTGCAGTTCTTGAGTTCAAATTCTGGCTCTATCACTTAATGTGTGATCTTGTACAAACTATTTAACTTCTCTGTGCCTCATTTTCCTTAGTTGTAAAATGGGAATCATAAGAGCTCCTACCCTATAGGGTTAATGTAAGAAATAATTGAGATAATCTATGTAAAGCACTTAGCACAGTGACATAGGGAGTGCTCATAGGTGTTTGCAATTATGCTACTAAATTATTAGTGCTGATACTGGACTTCCAGGTTAAGCCTGCTGGGCAGAATTCCTCCTGTGCCCCTACGGCTGGGACTGCCCATTCAGAGCCTGTCCATTTCTAATAAGCAGGGCAGGTGTCCACATTCCTCCCAGGTTGTTCATTCCACAAGAGTTAACCAGATAATCCCCAGCTATGGGTTGACAGATCACAAAAATACACACACACACGGTGCACACAACTTCCCCTTTACTTCAGAAACTTCTAACAACAATGCCACAAAATCAGGATGTTGTTAGGGCTTCCCTCCCTGTCTCTTTCTCCAGTCTAGTCCATTCAAATGTCATTATTGGGTTTGAGAGGGAAATGGGGAATATGTGAGTCCCCAGAACATTTCATGGGTAACAGTGGAGCTCTGGCAGATAACAATGGTGTTTGGTAAAGGATGAGCCCAAGAAAGAGAGATAAGACAGTTTTGTTGTTTTTAGTGGTGGTGAGTGTGTGCATGTGTCAGATTGTAAATGGGGCAGAGAATATGTCAGATCTGGAGAGGGACCTGGAAATCAAAGATCAAGTTGCAAGGGGAGAGGGGTCTAGGGTCAGGTGAACAGTGAGAGAGGAGGAATACACTGGCAAGCTGAAAAGCAGGATTCAACAATGAGCAAGGACCAGAGAATCATACCATGTCTTCTCTCACTGAATCATTTACTCTTTCATTTGAAAAATTGTTCTTGAGCATTGACTATGTGCTGGAATGTGTTAAATGCAGGGTATTCAACAAAGAACCAGACAGAATCCCTACTTTCATGGAGCTATCATCTAAAGGAAACAAATAAACACACTATTGGTGAGAAGTTATATCCTAGTAGTAAGTGCAAGGCATTATGGATATGAGGGGGTGTCATGTGGTCTGATAAATTGTCTTGGAGAAAATTTGGTGCTTTCAGGAACAGCCATGGGGTCGGCACAGCTGGGGTAGACTGTGGGAGTGAAGTGAGGTGAGGATAGAGAGGTAAACAGGAGCAATATTATAAAAACGATCTTAGGATCAAAGGTTAAAGAAATTGTTCTTTGTTATCAGGGCACTCTGCAATGTAAAACTTAAATATTAGTTATATCTAAAGGCTTGGAATCCAGGGAGGGAAATTGGGTGGTTGTTTCCTTGAATATATTTTATATAATATGAAAACTCAACTGAGGATATTTACTGGAAGGTGCCTCCTCCCTTATGTTTTCCTTTATGAGAGATGAAAGATTGTCCCTGCCTGTGGCAGGGCACTCTCCAAAGAGAAGTGATACATCTTCAGCCCCACCTAGCATCTCTTCCTCTTTAGAGCAAACCTTGTGCCAGCCTATATGTTTGCTGTGGGTGGGTTTTCATAAAGCTGTAAAGAAGAAAAGGAAACCTATCATGTATTACCTTCCCATAGCCACATTCATATTCCTAAGCCTGGCCTTCAAGGTCAATTAACTTCTTCCACCCAAACTCATACTATTTCCCCACGCATGGGTCCTCTTCTCTGGTCAAATGGATTGCAGAACATGATATGTACCTCCCTGCTTGGGTTTCTCTGATCTTGTTTTTCTTTTTAGTCTTGCCCTCTTCAAGCCTCAGTTTCCTCATCTATAAATTGGGGATCATAATATCTTATTCAGGATGTTACGCAGATCATGTGTCTGAAAGTACCCAGCATAGTTCCTGGCACAAAAAACATCAACAAACGCAAGCATTTGCAAAACTCAAGTTCTAGATCCTTGTCTGCATGTCACAAACTTCAATACTCAAGTGTTTTCAGGGCTGGGTATCACACAAGTGGTGAGAACCAGAGCAAATAGGAAAGGGCATGCTCTGCTTAGAGGCAATGAACATGCACAGAAACAAAAATGAAATTACACAAACAAAAATGCCTTGGACCTCCTTTGGTTTAAACCTACCACTTTGGAATCCTTTTGACTTTTGCCTCATTACTTAGATGGTAAATATTTCTTCTTATGTAATTCTATTTCACCCAGTGGCCACTTTGTGCCACTTATTTTTCACTTACTTTATATTCTTTGTGGTGTTATTTATATTTCAGTGTAAGTTTTTTGACTCTCAGGATTATTACGAAAACCAAGTGAAATCACAGATGTCAAGAATCCAGTGCCTGGCATCAATGGTAGCTTTACTGTTATTCATAATGACAATGATGCTATTATCAGTCTCTTAAATTCAGAGACCAGGTCTCTAAGAGTTCCAGGAATTTCCTTCCTGCTTGTTGACTTGGCTAAGAACAATAATAACAACAATGATGGCTTCTGCTTATTGAGTGATTAACCATAGGATAGGAACTATTAGGAGTGCTTTACATGCCTAAACTCATTTCTGCTCATGATAACCTGTGAGTAGGCCCTATTGGTATAATGCCTGTTGTAGAGATGAAGAAATTGAGGCAACAAAAGATCAAGTAACTAGCCAAGTTACATAAAGAAATAGCAGAGGCACGTGTATACCTATGTACCAAACCTGCACGTTCTGCACATGTATCCCAGAACTTAAAGTATTAAAAACAAAAAGAAAAAAGAAATGGCAGAGCTAGGATTTGAACTAGGTTGGCTGGCCCCAGAGCCTATATACACAATGAGTATAACTCTGTACTCACTTTCTGACCAGCTTCTGTTCATCCTTGAAGGGCCAGGTCACATGTTACCTCCTCTCCTACTTTCCACGCAGAGTTAGTTGCTCCATCCTAGGTACTGTCATAGTACTTTATATGTAGCAATTATCCAGATTTACAGCAATTATCACATTAACATTGTTTATTTTTATGTATGTGTTTATTTGTATGTGAGTTTCTTATGGAAGAATCTGTGAATTACTCAAGGCTGTATACTTAGCATAGGGCTTGGCACATATCTGATATACAAAACTATACATTGAGTCTTCATTGAACTAGTAATTCAGCTAAATTTGATGATCATGATGATGATAGTGGCTGGAGATGAAACATGGTTGAATGGAAATTTCAAATGGTAAGAACCATAGTGCTGAGCTACTGGCTGTTTGTGCCATGAGTTTGGTGATATTTTTGCTATTCTTTTTTTTTTTTTTTTTTTTTTTTTTTGGAGTAGTTAAATGACTCCTATTTAAGATGTCTCAGGGCTCCTAAGCCCTTTTTAGCTACATGTCTTCCCACCCACTCCCTTCTGAGAAGGACTAGCTCATGGCAGATGTGACTGCCTTGCGAATACCAACAGAAGAAACAAAGAATGTGCTGAAACCTATGCCTTGCAACAGTTATTAAAATTTCACCAGAGGTTACACAAACAAGCTGAAAGAATGACTGAAGGAGGCTCAGCCCCACCCCAACATAAACCATGATCCATATTTTATTGTAACAACACCTTACATTTGCATAGTGCTTTAAAATGTATAATCCTCTCCCCTCTATTATTTCACCTGATTCTTACAACTCATTGGATTAGACAGGAGAGGCTCAAGGAGAGAAAGAGACTTGTCTAACATCATGTGACCACTGGAAAACAAAATTGGGAGGAAGACCTGTCTTCCATACAACATTTAAGCAACGTGCCAGACAAGATGGCCCAAGTGGCTAATTTGATATTGAGGGGTTCCTCTCCCCAGAGTGAGTATATCTGGTCTCCTAAGTACTATGAAGACAGAAATGATTTTGCAGATGATAGACATGAACACACTGAAGAATGGGTCAAGGGATAACATGCTGAGGGTCAAAGAAAAGATGAGGAACATGAGCTTAGGGGTGAAGGGGAGTACAAGGTGATATCCACTCATGGAGGACCGAAAGAAAAGCTCTGTCACAGAAGGAGGCAGCATGTTGAAGTTCACAGGATAAAAAGAAAACTTTAAAGCATTCTGCTTCAAAAGAAGAGATGAGATAGGCATGCCCGAGTTCAGAAGACAGAGGAGGTTTCAGTCTGCATGAACTGTCTGGGCAAACTAGTTATGTTGAATGCTTTTAAAGGATTCTTCTTTCTCTATGTTGTCATGCGCTACCAGGAGATCTAAGTGACCCATCAGATCCCCTGGCCTGTGCTTTCCACTTCAATTCCCTGTTCCCACCATACTGGGCTTACAGTCTGTAAGGCTATAGGAATGTGGAGAAACCCAGAAACAGGAAATGGGGTGAGAATGTCTTCTTTGATGTTGGCACTTAAGTTTGCTTTGTGATTCCTCGTGCCTTGTGCCTCTGGTTTCTGCAGACTCTGTGGGCTCTTGTCTCAGATCCTCTTCCTGTGGCCCACTCTTCTGGGTGTCAGGTGCCAGGGCTGCTCTGGTTCTTGGTTGTTCAGGCTGCCCTTTGCCTCAGGTCTGCGGTCTGCTCTTCTCCTCCACTGCCAACCACAGGCTCCGGCTGGACTTGCTCTATTCTGGCTCCCAGCTATAACCACTTGCTGCCAGTAGCCTGGTGCTGATGGGGTCTCCACCTACTTTCTCAAAGAATGTGGGACTATACTGGAAACTGTCTGCAATAAGGTAGCATTTGTCCCATTTGGGAATACCTGCTAATCGGTTCATGTTTATAAAGATGCAGCTCATGGCCCATGAGCTCTTGCTGGTCATGACCAGAGAGAAAAAGAGACAGAGAGAGTTCCAGCCATCTGCAAATGTAAAACAAGGCAGAAACATAGCGCATTCTCAAATACAGCTGAAAGCACTGCAGCATAGGCAGCTGAATCCCGTTAAGAAATCATGAGGAATCTCTGTATTCCTGCCATTGTGACAAAGAAGAAAAGAATCTCTAAAGATTTCAAAAAGAAAACATTTATGAGCAGCAGACTTAAAGTTCTGCAATATCTCACAAAAACAGAAAACAGTCACACACACTCCTCTGACACTTTCTAATGGCCTTACCTAGGGAGACCCCAGAAGGGAATTTCCACTCCCCTCAACCAAGGAGCACCTGCATCTGCAGGAGAAAGTCAGAGCCAGGTGGCCCCCTGGGGCATTCATCATCTCAAGCATTTATACTTTCTTTGTGTTACAAACAATCCAATTATATTCTTTTAATTATTTTAAAGTGTACAATAAATCATTGTTGATCAGAATCACCCTGTTGTAGTATCAAATATTAGATCTTATTCATTCTATCTAACTATATATTTTTGTACCCATTAACCATTCCCACTTCCCCCACCCCACCCACTACCCTTCCCAGCCTCTGGTAACCATCATTCTAC
>NW_016814053.1:3193919-3236119 GCF_001698545.2 Rhinopithecus bieti | reverse complement strand
CCTCAGCCTCCCGAGTAGCTGGGACTACAGGCGCCCGCCACCTCACCGGCTAGTTTTTTGTATTTTTTTTTTTTTAGTAGAGACGGGGTTTCACCGTGTTAGCCAGGATGGTCTCGATCTCCTGACCTCGTGATCCGCCCGTCTCGGCCTCCCAAAGTGCTGGGATTACAGGCTTGAGCCACCGCGCCCGGCCATTCTACTCTCTATACCCATGAGTTCAATTGTTTTAATTTTTAGCTCCCATAAATGAGTGAGGACATGTGAAGTTTGTCTTCCTGTGCCTGGCTTGTTTTACTTAACATAATGTCCTCAAGTTCTGTCCGTGTTGTTGCAAATGACAGGATCTCATTCTTTTTTGATGGCTCAATAGTACTCCGTTGTACATACGTACCACATTTTCTTTATCCATTTGTCTGTTGATGGACACTTATATTGTATTTTAATAATTCAAAATTAATATAAATCTCAAAAAAGAAGATTTCTTATCAGGGTAGCTTTAAAGCCTCCGTGGATATTTAGATTTTATTTTTGCATGTGCCCTGATTTATGCTTGGAAGACGATGGTCCAATAAATTCCAGGGCAAAATCAGAAGAGACTAGAAAGGCTGAGCAATGAGAGGGAGAGCCTATTGTACCCTTCACGCTGAAAAGGTGGTGGCTAAGGGCAGAGAGGACTGATGTTTACAAAACCATAAGGGCTGGGCAGGGCTGGCAGGGCTGGCAGGGCAAGCACATGAAGACCCTCCTGAGGGTTAATCAAAGGTGGCTTTAGCACAAATAAAAGGACACATGAAATCACCATGTGGCTAGTAATTCTATGAAAACTGTTACCCAAGAGATGCTTCACAGAAAATAAAAAAATAGGTTGAAGAAGGTGATGAATTTAGTAATAACTAATTATTTTGGGACTCTGGGAATGCCTCCTAAAAAGCAATCTTGCCTTATTTCTTTCCCTAAATATCCCTAGTTGTCATTGTATTAATAGCATCAGGTTCCTTGGTTAGAGAGACAAGCAGCCCTGTGGTCTGACTGATACATGGTGATTCTTTGACTCCTTTTTGCAAATGATGGTCTTGGTAAGTAGTCCTCTGCCTCCTACCTTGCTTCATTTAAGGTAAGTGTCCAGTCTGCCGAATTTAATAACTTGGACATAGAGATTTGAGACACAGGGACTATCTTCATCACCATAACTTGAATACAAAAGACCAGCGTGATGTTGACTCCACAGTAGCATCCTAAGAATTCAGTATGCCAGCAGAGCATCATAAATACTGCTTCAGCCTAATGTAGGATTCCTTTCTATGCCTTCCCTGAGATCTGGCTCCTCACAATATTTACTTTCTTGTATGTACTAAGGAAAAGTAGCAAATGGATGAGGGAGGAGTGTATTCCTGGAATATCTGTTTCACCTTAAGAAATTTCCTCTGTCCCTTTTCACCTTTCTTTCCTCCCCTCTCTCTCTCTCCTGCTCCTTGGTCTCACATTGGCATAAGAGGTGATAACAGGGCCAGCCAGGCATTGAAATGTCAGTGGTCTTCTCAGAATTTCAACACCAGGTCACCTTATTGGCCTATAACCCCTGCTTTTCTTCCAGTAAGTGGCTGGTTATGGGACCCAGCAAGAGCATTTGAAAGCACTGACTGAGGACAAAGTGGGGTTTAAGTGATGCATAACCCCCTTTATCCTCCATCGTCTGTCTTAGCTAGAAGCCTATCACAGGACTATCAAGGGCAACCGAGTCTTCCCCCAAAATGAACAAAGAAAACAACCTCATTTCTATACCTCAGCTGTGTCTGAAGGACCGTTGTCTAGAGAGATCCCCTCCTCTCAGATGATTTTTGTGAGTGGGGCTGGGGTGGGGAAAGTGTTGTCTATGAAAGTATCATATGATAAAACCTAAGAATGTGAAGATTAGTCTTCTCTCTCTCCCCAAAAATTTACTGTTAAATTTCAAGTGGGTCTATAAGCCTCTGACTCTTCAAGTATGTATTGAAATAGAACAAAAGGACTAGTTTGAGGAGACAGCATTAAGCTTAGTTGATGGAAAGTAAAAGCTCTTTGAAATGATTCCTTCAAAGGCCTTGGCCTTCTGAATTCAATATGCTCCCTTTTCAACCACCTTAGGCGTTCATTTTTAATAAGTCTTTACAAAGTAAATGATTCAACAAAGGAACTCAAAACTGTGTTTCTGACTGGCAAAAGAAGAACAGATTCCAGATGTTTCTCATTTTTCTGTGTCACTAATTCAAACTCAGAAATCTCTTGTTTATTGGACACTTGTTTAATCCTAATGTTTTACATACCTCCCCTCTAAGAATCCCCTTTCTCTCTGTCTCCCTTCTCTCACCAAAGCCATGTACAGGGCAATATGTCATAGATGTAACTGTACCTTTTCAGCATATGCTATGAAATAGTTCAACTTATGCTAGAATGAGATTTCCTAATCATATATAACAGTTTGCAAAGATATGCTGATTTCTTCTCCAAATCATACATATTTCTTGACAAGTAGGTATCAGAGTCTCTTAGACTCAGTTTCCTCATTTATAAAATGAAGATACTAATAGACTGTACTAGTGAGGATTGCTCTAAAAAATAATGCAGATAATCCAGGAGTACTTAGCAAGTACCTGGCTTAATAAATATTAGCCATGACTAAATATTTTATTAATAGATTTATAAATTCAAAAAGGTTACATCAAACTTGGTCTCATTAAAAACAAGCAGACAGGGGAGATATCAAGTATCTCTCTTTTGCATGGCTTACCTACCTGTAAGTTTTCTCATCCTCACTAGACCAGCAGTACCACCACTACTATGTTTTATCTTCTATGAAGGTTTGTTATTATGTCACCTGCCTGTTCTCTGCTCTTCTAGTTCCTTGGCCATTGCTGGCACTCCAGCATAAGGCCAGATAGAATTAGGGACATGATAAAATACGGAAAAGCATCATTCATAGCCTATCCTTAGTGCTAGGAGAGTACAGAATAGTGCCTGCTATTAGCTCCTCTAATGTTCACAAGCCCTTGGAGCAAAATCCAGAAGGCCAGCTGGGTGACCCCAGTACAGAAGATCAAAGGACCAGAAGAGGATCTTGAAAGATGATTTATTTCCCTAACCTCTATTCAACGTACAAAGCAAAACACATCATCAATTTGCAAAGATTTCAGGAGAAGGAAATTTCCCTAACCTTTCACATAAATGCTAAACGTTTTCAGAACTGGTGATACTGGATAGTGTGGAGAACTCCAGCATACCCTAAACACTACAAGAGGACAGAATCACATTTTGTGTGACAACATAAATCCTTCATAAAGGACAATACAATCCTTTACAAATGATTTCAGAGGCATACTGCAGTGTCGAACTCCTCAGCTCAAGTGATCCTCCTGCCCCAGCATCCCAAGTAGCTGGGACCACAGGCATGTGCCACCAGGCCTGGCTAATTTTTATTTTTTGTTTTTTATGGAGATGAAGTCTCACGATGTTGCCCGGGCTAGTCCCAAACTCTTGGCCTCAAGTGATCCTCTTGCCTCAGCCTCCCAAAGTGCTGGGGTTACAGTCATGAGCCACCATGCCCAGCCATGCCGTGGATGTTAATTATAAAAGGCAGCCATCTTAGTAGCTGGACACTCATTTATAGATGTGTCTTCCATGACTATTTTCCTTCTCAAAGCTAACAAGGGATAGAAATCAGTTCATTAGTTGACAATTTCTACTGAACACATTGTTTTGATGGAGTCTCATATTAGAATTTAAGCTGTCATAAAGACAGTATGTTTGGAATAATGTGTGATTTTATGAAGCAAACTTTAGCTTGCTAAATGAGGAATGGATGAACCTGAAGGAAGAAAAGGCAATGGAGAAAAGAAAGGAAGAAACATTAAGTCCATTAAATTCCATCAACCTAGAGAGATATTTTCTATTCCTTTGGTCCATGAAACCTATCTAAAACTGGTTCTCAAAACTGTACGTGCATCAGAGTATCTGGAAAGTTTATTAAAGGACAGTGGAGAGCCTGAAAACTTGCATTTTTAACAAGTTCCCTCGTGGTGCTGATGCTGCTGGTCTGGGAACCACATTTTTAGACCCATTGCTCTCAAACGTATTTGGAATTGCACATGATTGGAGATCTTATTTGACCTTTCCCAGATTACAGTCCAGAGATCTGTCCAAGACTGACACCATCTTTAGATTTCTTAAACTTGGGTTGTTTTTTTTTTTTTAAACAAGGTTTACAGGTTCACATTTAGCAATTTTTACCTGATGAAATTTGACAAATTTCCAATCAGAAGAAGCTTCATAAGAAAAAAATAGATGTGTGTTGAGAAAAAAAGGAACAATCAAGAAAAGAAAGATAAATTTCTCTATTTTTATAATTAGCATTAACTTTTAGACAGATTAAACACCACCATTTCAAAGATACATCAATTTTATTTTCTCCATCATGTTTATTAGCAACTTGAACTCATTTGCAGATGAAGAAAATGCAATTGGACTAACAATGTGACAAGTTAAAAAGAAAATTCTGGCCGGGCATGATGGCTCATTCCTGTAATCTCAGCTGTTTGGGAGGCTGACGTGGGCACATCACTTGAGCCTAGGAGTTTGAGACCAGCCTGGGCAACATGGTGAAACCCTGTCTCCACAAAAAATACAAAAATTAGCTAAGCAGGGTGACATGCTTGTAGTCCCAGCTACCAGGAAGGTTGAGGTGGAACTATCACCTGAGCTCGGGAGGTCAAGGCTGCAGTGAGCTGTGTTCACACCACTGCACACCAGCCTGGGCAACAGAGTGAGATTCAAAAAAAAAAAAAAGAAAGAAAGAAAGAAAGAAAAGAAAATTTTGTGATTCAACAATAAATTCTATTATTAAATAGAAAGTGACAATAATGTCAGAATTACAATAAAATATTCTAAACAATGTTAATTAGTGTTTATTCTGACCCTGGTATTGTTTGCCTAAGTTAAGGCACTATTTTTAGTAACAAAAGTATTTTGGTTATCATTTTCTTTTTTTTTTTTTGGCGTTCCAAAGTCTGCTTCCTAATGCAAGGCTGTTGTCTGTTTATTTGATAATTTATTTCTTTTTCTGATTACCAAACAATTTGGGAAACTCTGAGAACTATAAAGAAATGTCTGAGAGGCACATCTGTGTAGTGTTTGTGAGGGCTAGTATGAAGATAGGGCTTCTTCAGTAAAAACCTTTCTGGCTGGGCTTATGCCTGTAATCCCAGCACTTTGGATGGCAGAGGTCAGGGGATCACCTGAGGTCAGGAGTTCAAGACCAGCCTGGCCAACGTGGTGAAACCCTGTCTCTACTAAAAATACAAAAATTAGCCGGGCGTGGTGGCACAGGCTTGTAATCCCAGCTACTCAGGAGGCTGAGGCAGGAGAATTGCTTGAACCCGGGAGGCAGAGGTTGCAGTGAGCCGAGCTTGCGCCATTGAACTCCAGCCTGGGCAACAAGGGCAAAACTCCATCTCAAAAAAAAAAAAAAGTAAAAGTCTTTCTGGATATTTTATTAGCATTTCCAGGTAAGGGAAGAAATACAATGTTTTCCTTTGGTCAGGCAATCAATTCATACCAGAGCTGGTCCCTTCACCGTAGCCTCTTGATCCCCTATCATATCAAGCCCATTGGACTTAGGGATCTGTAGAGGTCATTGTTTCCATACTTCTTCACTCACAAATGGTGCTGGACAATTCAAACCACTCCCAGAACCATCCTTGGGCAGCCTGGCACACATGCCCAGCTGTTCTGGATTTTTGGCCTACTATTGGCCACAGAGAGATAACTTTAACGGGCCTTGCAGTGTTTGCCATTTCTTAGTCACCCCTCCTCACTTCCATACAGGGACAAAAATAGTGGTCACTCATTTCTTGAGCTTCAATGCTTGCTCCATTTCTCCTCCCATTACACCTGTTTCTGAATTAACACTGCTTACAGCTCACACTGTACTCCTCCAAAACACTGTAAGAAGAAGGCCCAGAGAGTTCTGACTTGTGAATACAAAACAGGAGCTTGACATTCTTTAGCTGGACCTATCATTCTTCTAATGCCTAAATCAATGGAAGGTTTCCTGCAGACAGGAATTGGCTCAGAAAATTTCTCATTCATAGTCAAGGCTTGTAAGGAACAACATCACCTCCATGGGACTAAATATAGCCTATGATATTTTTATTCTAGAAAAGACATAAATGAACTCATAGCTATTTTGCCAAGTGCTTTCTTCTTAAACATTTATGGCAAGCCAGCGCTTCTCAGCTCATCAGGGCAAGATGCCCACAGATGTTAACTTGTTAGCTTGCCTAGGCTAGAAATTCAGGAACTTCGAGACACGAAACTCATTCCTAGTATAACTACGTATTTGTGTGTCAGCAAAGACTATTTTCTTTTCCCTTTATTAAGAAAAATACCAACTGTAAACATTTATTGAGCTTTGAGACAGCTATAAAAGAAGTATTAGATATGAGTCTTGTTCTGGAAGTGCTTATGATCAAGTCTGAAAACAGAATCTGTACACAAGAAATAATTAGAAACAAAGAAAGGAGAGAGTTACGCATTAACTGTGCAATGCAGACCTACAGATGTATGATGTCAGCGTGTTGGGGATAGCTTTAAGTATGTGATTAAGAAAAAGAATAAAGGATGCATACGATTTCTACAAAAAGATGGGTGGGGCAGGGCATAGTGGCTCATATCTGTAATCCTAGCACTTTGGGAGGCCAAGACAGGAGGATGCCTGGAGGCCTGGAGTTTGAGATCAGCCTGGGCAACATAGCAAGCAAGACACTGTCTCTACAAAACAATTAGCCAGGCATGTTGGCACATGGCTATAGTCCTAGCTACTAAGGGGACTGGGGCAGGAGGATCACTGGAGCCCAGGAGCTGGAGGTTGCAGTGAGCTCCGATGCCTCCATTGTACTCCAGTCTGGGTGACAGAGGGAAACCTTGTCCCTAAAAGAAAACATAAACAAAAGCAGATGGGTAGTCATGGTAGCGTCTAGAAGTCTCATACTGGTAACCAGAGGGTCAAGGGACTTTTTAATTTGACCTTCCCACATTTCAAAACAAATTTGAGTTAGTTGTCAACATTAACAAGTCGGAAGATTTTACATTAAAATACATTTTTTTCTTTTAAAAAATGAAGAGTCTGTCAAAATCTGGCCTGTGTTTCTGCATGGTAACTGGCCTATGTTTCTGCATGAATTGGAGCTAAGTAGCACCCATCCCATCAGATGGGGCACTAACTACTCCTTCCCCACCTCCCATCCCACTTCCTGTTGCTTCTCTCACTCAACCTGCTGCTTTGCTCATCTGTAGCAAATGTCTGGCTCCTGTGGGCGTTTTCAATCCCTGCTGTGCATTAACAGAGCCTCCTACATAGGGGGCCTGTGACAAATGCTCAACCTCAACCAGTTCTATGAAAACAAGCGATCCTGCCCTCTCAGTCCAACTTCTGCAAGGCAAAACAACTTATACACAGAAGGATACTTTACAAAACTTTCTTCTTAGTCTAGAGAGGAAACTATCATGGACAACACACGCAAACAGTTTAACTTTGGGTTTTGAAAGTATTGGGTTGGTGCAAAAGCAATTGCGGTAAAAAGTAATGGCAAAACTGCAATTACTTTTGCACCAACTGGATACATTGGGGATAATAACTCAAAATGCATATTCGAGGATGGTGGGTTGCCTGGCTACTGTGCAGGAAGGTTGGAGCTTCATTAACTCTTGCAGCTCGACGAATTTAAAAAGACCCAGGTGAAACAAATATTACGTGGGAAAATTCGGATTGAAAAGCAGATAAATTGAGGTTGCTTATCAGATTTTTCAGAAAATGTCCCTATTTTACAAAGAATTTTTCAAAGCAGAGCTGTTCATATATATTTAAAATATGGTCAAATCTACCTGAAAAGTAGCACTGTGTATTCTATAAAGCCAGATACATCTGTATGGGTCTTTACTGTGGACAATCGATTCTTTACTGTTTGCGCTGAGGAAATGTAGGGCGCATCCAAGTGGTTGGTCAATGCAAGCTGCGTGTGTTCAATTTGGAATGAGTTTTCATGCTGGTACTGGAATGGTCATTCATTTGTTCATTTGACTATCCTAAATGCATACATTTCTTTAGCCCAGTGGGCTTTGTCTTGAGATGGAGTCTCCCTCTTTCACCCAGGCTGGAGTGCACTGGCATGATCTCGGCTCACTGCAAGCTCCTCCTCCTGGGTTGCTGCCGTTCTCCTGCCTCAGCCTCCTGAGTAGCTGGGACTACAGGTGCCTGCCACCATGCCCGGCTAATTTTTTTGTATTTTTAGTAGAGATGGGGTTTTACCACATTAGCCAGGATGGTCTCGATCTCCTGACCTTTTGAACTGCCCGCCTTGGCCTCCCAAAGTGCTGGGATTAGAGGCGTGAGCCACTGCACCCTGCCACTGTCTTGACTCTTAATAAACAGCTCTGTGAACTTGGAGAGATTCATTAAACTTTCCTGGTTTTTGATCCTCAAATGAGGGAACATAACAACACAATGTGCCCCAATTCATGACTTCCATCGAAGGCCTCCCACCTCTAGAACTGCTGCTGTTCCCTGAGGCCCCACTTCCTTCATTGTTAATGGAGGTGGTTGGGCTAGATCTTCAGAGCCTATTTTTTACCATGGCATTGTCTGGCTCTTGGTGATTCATTTAAACAAAACAAGGACGACCCACAACTACCCACCCCACCACCAGCACCACCACTATCACCATCACCCCCATCAGAAACCTCTGTCTATTGCTCAAGACTGAAAGTGAAAAGGGTTGTTTCTTTTCAAATATTTAAAAACAAACCCAAACTACCTTTGGGCAAGAAGCCTAGAAGAGCATGCCTCACCTCATACCATCAATTCTTGGTACTTGAACCCAGTGGGCTAATCCGGTACCGTTCTAGCAGCACATAGAAGCTTACTAGAGCTCAACTACAGCTGCCCCCAAGTGGGTTACACTAGTGTTTGGCACGCGTAAGCCAAGTGTTACAACTTTCTGTGAAGAAGTCATTTCAGTTTGGGAAAAACTGTCTAATTTGGCCATTCAGTTTGCATTGTTCTGAAAGTTGCCAGACTTGTCCTGCTAGGCATTAGTGTCAAGAACTTTCATCTTCCTTGGCTCCACCTCCTCTCTCTGTGAACACAGAAGAACAAAGGGGGGAGGCCCTGAGGCAGTGCCATCCAAGGAGCCAAACCCGGTCTTTTGAGTTGATGACTTTTGAATTATAAAAGCTTTTCCAAGGAAGTTTTCGCTCAAGACTTTCATGAGTTTTACAAACAGAAATGAATGCAAGCTGGACAGTACACCGTGGCAAGTAAAGCATTGTGAACAGGTCTGCCATTATTACCGTCGTGAAAATCACTTCCCTGTGTTTTGATTCTCTTTAAATATATACACATAGAAAATGCACATACGTTTCTTTTCCTGTATTTTTAATTAGGAAAATATCCCACGTGTTGTTAAACTTCTTTCTGTGAGTGACATGGTACCTGATTTTAGCAAATACAAGCTCCTACATGCAGGTGAAGTCACCCTTTAACTGTTATGAGAACTGCTTATTTAAACATTTGCTTAGAAGAGGTTGTTGCCCTGAGGCCTTTCCAAAAGGGCCCTTGACCTCTCTTTCTAAGGCTGTTGTGCTGCTTTTCAGAAGAGGTTTGTTAATTATATCCTTTAAACCACCTCTTATTCTGAGTTGCTGCTGTCCATAATCTCTCTCTGTCAAAGCCGCCCTCGGTCAGCTCTCTCAGACCCCAGAGCTGCCTGCTCAAAATGGAGGCCACTTAATCTCCCTGGGTCCCTTCAAGTCGCTCCGTTTTTACTTCCTCTCTTCTCAAAGAGGCCAATTTCTTTTTCATCTCATTTAAAACCTTTAAAAAAGAGATTTTTGTCTAAAACTAGATCATACAGGTTTCTGCCCAAATTCATTATTGTAGAGAGGAAACTGAGGATCTGAGGCAAACTTAAATCACATACTACCTCAGAGATCAAAGACAGCAACACGAATGCATTTTCCCTGGCCCTAATGAGAAGACTCTCCAAGCTTAGGAATTTACATGTTTAAAAGTAACGACAAATATAAGTACCGTGTAAAGAGAGGCTCAATCAAATGCAGTGTGAAACTTGAACATGACCAAGGGATGCCGGTGGAGGAAATCGGGCCCCTCTGTGGGGGTGTGAAGTAATATTGAACAAGGAGTAGGATAAATAGTGACTAGAGCTGTAATAAATGAAATCAGTACCTAGCTGCATACCCGAAAAGAAATTTTCCGTAATAAAAAGTTTAGAAATGGTAAGAAAACAATTGTTTTCAAGAGGTAAAAGTGGTTAGAACTTGAAAGTTTATGACTTGTGATCACAAAGTTATTAATCTTGTGGGAATTCTGAAAATAAAATTGTTTCTAAATATCTCTAAGTGTATAGTTAGAAACCTTACTATCAGTGAATAAAAATGGACTTTCCAAGCTTGATTATATTAAGCATTTTTCATAGCCATTAGTATAATCATAGACCTTCTGTATACTTTCTTCACTTCTGAGTTGTTACTGAGCTACGCATTACATCAAAGTTGTGTTGCAACCACAGAAACTTTTTTCTTTATTCTTTTTTTTTTTTTTTGAGACTGAGTCTCGCTCTATTGCCCAGGCTGGAGTGCAGTGGCACGACCTCAGCTCACTGCAACCTCTGCCTCCCAGGTTCAAGTGATTCTCGTGCCTCAGCCTCCAGAGTAGCTGAGATTATAGGCACCCACCACCATGCCCAGTTATTTTTTGGATTTTTAGTAGAGACGAGTTTTTGCCATGCTGGCCAGGATGGTCTCGAACTCCCGACTTCAAGTGATCCACTCCCGTCGGCCTCCCAAAGTGCTGGGATTACAAGCATGAGCCACCACGCCTGGCCAACAAGCTTTTTCCTACCATGGCTCTAGCTCTTGATGGCTATGCCTTATATGAATGAGGCAATTTGAAAATATATTTAAATCTTATATAAAAATTATCTGACACATTGAGAGATGGGGTCTTTCACTCTGCCCCTTGAATCTGGACTTGTAAGCGATAATTCTTTTGCTATGGGAATGATGCTGTATGAGGCTAGGTCAGAAAAGGTCATAAAGCTTCCTCCTGGTTCTCTTGGGATACTCGCTCTGGGAGGAGCTAGTCACCATGGAAGAAGTCTGGCTCTTCTGAGGCTGCCATGCTGGAGGTGCTACACATCGGTCAGCAGTCTACTGTGCTCTCTGCCTACAGTCAACATCAACTGTCAGACATGGCAGAAAGAAACCTCAAAATCAGTTCAGCCCTGAGTCATCAAATCACCCCCAGGTCATGAGTCTCCCTAGCTGAGGTCCCAGACATTGTGCAAAGAGACAAACTATCCTTTCTGTGTCTCGTCTGAATTATTGACCAGCAGAGAATTCTATATCCAAGAGTATCATAAATGTCTATTTTGTGCCACTAAGTTTTGGGGTGGTTTCTTGTGCAGCAATAGTAACTGGAGCAATTAATAATTACTATCATGCAAATTGTGCTTCTTAATTAACCCATCATGTTTAATTTAATTCAGGTTATCAAGTCTCATGCTGGAAGAAAGCTGTCCTGACTCAGATCTTCTTGGTAATATATTTTCCCAATCCATTATGATAACCTGTTTAGATATTTAGCTACTGTATAGAAATCGCCCTTGGGTTGGAGTGAGGGAATACTCTTTGCCAAGAAATAAACTGGAGAAGCTTTATCTAGGCTAACACTTCAGGGGGCTCATGCGGTCCCCATGCATGATTGACTTCCCACTCCTACTCATTCTGAACTACTTTGGCACCAGAGTTTTTACAAAACTGTGTCTCCACAGTACATATACTTGGGCCAGCTTGAAGATCCCAGGGTGCCATGTGGCCTGAGCAATATGCATGCTATCTTCTGCTTCCTGATAAATGGTACCATGCATGACCTCCTAGATAGAGTTCGTCCATCTGGGTAAGATCTAGATCTAATCTCCTGTGACCTACTCCCATTAGTCCCTGGATCCAGGCAATCTTTGGTTGATACCTAAATTCTGATTAAGGAAGCAAGGTATTTATTTTTGATCATGGAGCCTGCAGATGCAGGGATGGGCAGGATAGAAATGTGGGGGTGAAAGATGGATATTTACTTTGCAGTGCTCTTTGCTTCCTCAAATACTCATCGCTCAAGTCATCTTGGAGCTGAAGGAGCAATTGATGACAGACTTGGACCCTAAAAGGCAGATAACAAAGCTAGGGTGGGAATCTTTCATTCTGGCCAAATTCTACAGAATAGAAAAAGAACCTGAACTGGCTAATTCTGAAAATGTAGTTTTAGAAAATGGTTTAACACCAGGATCGTTCTACAAGATCAGATTTTCTAGCAAAGATAAACTAAACATGTATTTTTTTTCAATTGGGATCACAATCAAAATGAATCTGAGCTGATGTCTTCCCTTTTCTTCTTAGTGAATTATGATACTGAAAAACTCAATTAAAATAGCCTGAAAGGGTTATATGTATTATTCGGATGCCCTTGACCTTCTTTTTCACTGAATAAGGTTGACATATCCATTAACATGGAAACCTCTGCTGGGAAGTGAGTGCTTTTCAGCTCAAGACTGTTTTTCTGAGCTCATCAGGTCAATATCAGGTTGAAGTCATCAAAATAAATAAATAAATAAACCACCCAAGCCTGTTGTCAAATTCAATATAATCTTTGCTTACAAGTCTACTGTATTTGCCTACAACTCTGTTACTTAAATGCATGATTCACAGCTTCAGCTGTTGTTGTCTAGAGAAGATACTTCCCCCGCTGCTCTCTGAGCACTGGTAGTTCACAATACGTTCTTAGTGCTTAGCCACAACAGGCTGCAGTACAAAGGAGGTCCCTTCCAATGCTGATGGGACGTTCCAAATGGAATTGCTTGCCTTTATTCAATTCTATATTTTAGCCCTCAGTGATTAAAAAATGCCTTCTTTGTAACAGGGTTAGGGTTAGAGGCCACAAGAGAAAGACCATATTGATAGTCTGAGAAATTAATGTTGTCATTGATATAAAGAAATCATGTGTGGCTGAATTCATCTGAATCCTGATTCATCCTTGAAAGGCAGCTGGTGTAACTGCCTCCTACAGAAACACTTCATCTTAAGTTACCTAGATTCAAAGGGCAAATATTCTGTACTCACAATTTAGCTCTGTCTTCCCCAAACCAAGACATTTTCAAGTGGGATAGCAAGTCACTAACTCATAGTCTTCCGACAGCAGGAAGAGGGGCTTAAGAATGTGGACCATATAGATGTCAATAATCCGACATTAATTTTATTCAATAAACTTTTTAAATAAAATGCAAACATCAGATTACTTTCTCCCTAATACCAATATGATAGACTGGAAACTTTTATTAAAGAGAAACCAAGAGTAATTTTGGAGTTTGGAGAAATTCATGGGTGAACAGGTCATGGTAGGACGTAGGAAGGGCACCTTTGAGAGGACTCTGGGTACCTAAAAAGTGGGATCGGCCAGGTGTGGTGACTCACGCCTGTAATCCCAGCACTTTGGGAGGCTGAGGAAGTTGGATCACCTGAAGTCAGGAGTTCGAGACCAGCCTGATCAACATGGTAAAACCCTGTCTCTACTAAAATACAAAAATTAGGCGGGCATGGTGGCACATGCCTGAAATCCCAGCTACTTGGGAGGCTGAGGCGAGAGAATCACTGGAACCCAGGAGGCAGAGATTGCAGCGAACTGATATCATGGTATTGCACACCAGCCTGGGCAACAAGAGCGAAACTTGGTCTCAAAAAACAAACAAACAAACAAAGTAGGATCAATGCAAAGGAGTGGGATGTCAACAGAGATCACCTGCCCGCTTGGCTGTTACCAGGCCTGTCTGTCTCCCATGCAGCTGCTGAAACACTGTTGCTGGCCTACATGAATATTACTATTACTACTCCATTCAAGGTGTAATTTGGTACATAAATATATGACACTGATATAAAACCTTTTATTTTAAGAATTTCTTATCAGAGAAAATTTAAATAAGCATAAAACTTAATTCAATTTTGTGTTGGGCGATGTTTATTTCATTGTATTAGGTGAGACTCTGCCTTCTCACACCTCAATTGTGGTACAGAAAACAAGGATGCAAAGTATAGATCAATATGGATTTATTCCATGTCCATAAATGTATTGCAGATTGCTAGTGTCTACTATTATAAGAGATACAACATGATTATAAAGCATAGTCCTAGAATAGAAAAGCTTCAAAATATAAAGACAAAAGACCAGCAGAAACGTCTTAAAAAGGAAAGGACAGAAAATTAAAAAATTAAGTTAGTATTTACAATGTGAAGACTCTAGGCAGGACTGGAAATGGCTTTATAAGTCATCTAGTTCTCTTTCTACCTATGAACATGATTGTGCTTACACTCACTTCTGAAAAAACTCCCAGAAAAAAGTGTTTCCATCACTTTGTATAATCCATCTATCAATCTTGCAGGCTCAGGGAAGGGGATAGGCATATTGCAGGAATTGTATGTTCAGGAAAAAAATGATTACCTTATTTGTTCTTGATTAGGGAAAGATTGATGGACATAAAATATTCAAAGGAAGGTTCTGAATTTGGAGGTCTGGAGAAGAGAAAATTCAAGAAAAAGTGGATAAGCAGCAAGTATGAAACTGGAAAAGAAAGCATAGAGATAGGAGGAAGGGTTGGTGGAAGAGAATTATGAAGAATGTCAGAGGAGTCATTCTAGCTTGGTGATATAAACTCTCATATGCCTGAAAATTTACCACAAGGAGGGCTTGCTTAAAAAAAAAAAAAAAACAAACCTGGAATATACTATCACCACTGGAGGATTTTGATTGGATTGACTGAGGGTAGGACCAAAGAATCTGCTTGTTAACATGCAATCTGAGTGTTTCTGATGCAGTTGGTCTAAGGACCACACTTGGAGAAACACTCAAACAATGATGGTTGAAGTCTTGCAGAAGAAGGCAAAAATTATGAACTTGAAGTAGGGAGATGGGTGGAAAAAATAATATTTTCCTATTGAATTTACATTTACAGATCTTATTTCTTTTCTGAGTGAGAGTCAGTATATTCTCTAGAATCAGAGAGTAGGTATCAAATCAAATGAAGGCCTGTTTGCCAGGGTATGTTGATACGCAACTTTCTCTCATCTAGCAACTTCATTTATCTAGGACAGTTAAACTAAGAAATGCAGCAACAAACTGTTTCAGTGTGGATAAAATGGACTGAAACCAATCCACACACTGTACTCATAAAATAACTCCTCAAGGCCTTGCTTAGACCTTACTCTTTGTTTAGAAATGTCTACAAACATAGCTATAGGGTTTCCTAACCCGTAGCGGTTAAGTCATAAAATTCGGCAAGGAGTGGTACAATCAGGGAACAAGGGTGGGGCTGATGCTGGAGGTACAGACACCAGTGACAGCAAGAAATGACAGCTGGCATCCTGACAGTGAAGAATATGAAAAGCAGACAAAAGAACTCCTTTAGAGGAGGGCAAATTTTCTCAACTGATTAAAACACCTAAGGGCTACTATGTTATCGCATGTTACATAGTAACTGATATTCATAAGGGTGGTCTCTAAGTAAAAAGAAAAAAAAAGAAAATGAAAAGAAAAAAGTTTAAATTATGTTTAGTAGATTTTGTTGGAAAAGGTGTGTAATTATATAATTATATTATGACATTTCTGGAGACTTCTCATTTAAAATGGCTAAAATTTTTAGCTCCTAAGAGAGTTTGCTTTTGTTTTCCATGTTATATACTTATTCATTTGCTAATATTTTGTTTTTTTGAGACAGAGTCTCACTCTGTCGCCCAGGCTGGAGTACAATGGCGCAATCTCAGCTTACTGCAACCTCCACTTCCCAGGTTCAAGCGATTCTCCTGCCTCAGCCTCCTGAGTAGCTGGGATTACAGGCATGTACCAACATGCCTGACTAATTTTTGTATTTTCAGTAGAGACAGGGTTTCGCCATGTTGGCCAGGCTGGTCTCAAACTCCTGACCTCAGGAGATCCACCCGCCTCAGCCTCCCAAAGTGCTGGGATTACAGGCGTGAGCCACTGTGTCCAGCCTCATTTAATTTTTACAAAGGCATTTATTAAAAAATGAAAATTGTATATATTAATGGTGTACAACATATTTTTTAAGGAATTCAATAATTTATTGAGAATAAAAGACAACTCTACAGTTGTAAACAAATTATTAACCAAAAATCATCTTTATGTCTTTTGGTATCTTCATGAAAGCCCCAAATAATAATTGTGCTTTCCTTACCAATTGTCCTTTTTTTAAAACTTTTATTTTAGTTCAGGGGTACACATGCAGGTTTGTTATATAGGTAAGTTGTGTGTCACAGAGGTTTGGTATACAAATTATTTCGTCACTTAGTAAGCCTAGCACCCAAAAGGTAGTTTTTCCATCCTCTCCCTCCTCCCACTCTTGACCTTCAAGTGGATCCTGCTGTCTGTTGTTCCCTTCTTTGTGTCCCAACATGGTATTTTGATATACGAATACACTGGGGAAGGGCTAAATCAAGCTAATTAATATATCTATTACCTCACATACTTATTTTCTTGTGGTGAGAACATTTAAAATCTATTCTCTTAGCAATTTTCAAGTATACAATACATTGTTATTAACTCTAGTCACCATGTTGTACAGATGTCCTGAATTTATGTTTCCTGTCTAACTGAAATTTTGTATCCTTTAAAGAACATTTTCCAATCCCTCTCCTTACCATCACCCTGCCCCAGCCTTGCCCTAGTCGTTGATAACCACGATTCCACTAGTTGAGTTTTACTTTTTTAGATTCTACAAACAGGTGAGATCATGCTGTATTTGGCTTTCTGTGCCTGGCTTATACCACTTAGCATAATGTCCTCCAGGCTCATCCACGTCATTGAAAGTGACAGGATTATCAAGACCATCCTGGCTAGCACTGTGAAACCCCGTCTCTACTAAAAATGCAAAAAATTAGCCAGGCGTGGTGGTGGGCGCCTGTGGTCCCAACCGCTCAGGAGGCTGAGGCAGGAGAATCGCTTGAACCCGGGAGGCGGAGGTTGTAGTGAGCCGAGATCGCGCCACTGCACTCCAGACTGGGCGACAGAGTGAGGCTCCGTCTCAAAAAAAGAAAAAAAGAAAGTGACAGGATTTCCTTCTTCTTTTTAAAGGCTGAATAATATTCCAATGCGCGTGCACGCGCGCGCGCACACACACACACATATATATATATATGTATACCACATTTTCTCATCCACTGATGGACACCTAGGTTGATTACATATCTTGGCTATTGTGAATAAAGCTTCATTTGCTCATTTCCTTCCTTCCTTTTTTCCTTTCTTCCTTCTTCTTTTCTTCTTTTCAGACAGGGTTTTACTATGTTGCCCAGGCTGGACTCACATTCTAGGGCTCAAGCAATCCTCCCCACTCAGCCTTAGAGTAGCTGGGATTATAGGGACATGCCACCATGCCCAGTTTATTACTTTCTTATAACCTACAAAGCATCGTGATAAGTGTCAGGAAAAAATAATATGGTTCCTCAAAAAGTAAAATTCGTGAATCTGGAAAAGTAGGCATCTTGGGTTTAGAATAAAGGTCAGAGATTTAGATCTGGATTTGAAGCCACTTGAGTAGAAGTTTTGGTTGAAGCTATGGAGTATGGTGGAAGGGGTAGAAAAGGAGACAGGGCAGCTCAGGAAAGAACTAGGTGGTGAACTCACTCTCCAATGATGGATAAGGCTAATATTACTATATTGCAGATAAGATGTACGTTAATCCTGCTAAAAACTAGAATGGACTACGAATTGGAAAGTTTAGACATAATAACAGACTAAATCTCCTTTGGAATAGAAACCATGTCTAATGCCAATACCCCTATCCCCTGGCCCACCAGGGACTCCATCTAAATGCATAATAAGATAAAAAAGAAGAGTTGCTGAGGAAGACAAACTTGACTGAGCCTCAGTTTTATAAAGCAATTAAGTAAATGTCACCACAGAGCGGATTTTAGCACTTAAGGTTTTACTCTGATGACTAAGGCTCTCACCTACTCACAATGTAAAATTCTACAAAGTAGGCCGGGCGCGGTGGCTCAAGCCTGTAATCCCAGCACTTTGGGAGGCCGAGACGGGCGGATCACGAGGTCAGGAGATCGAGACCATCCTGGCTAACACGGTGAAACCCCGTCTCTACTAAAATAAAAAAATCTAGCCGGGCGTGGTGGCGGGCGCCTGTAGTCCCAGCTACTCAGGAGGCTGAGGCAGGAGAATGGCGTGAACCCGGGAGGCCGAGCTTGCAGTGAGCCGAGATCCGGCCACTGCACTCCAGCCTGGACGACAGAGCGAAACTCCGTCTCAAAAAAAAAAAATTCTACAAAGTAAACTGGGGCTATGAAATGTTTTGACACTTGTTAAGAAGAAATACCTTCTAATTATTCGGTGATTGATATGAAAAATGAATACAGTGCATTAAAATACATAATTTATAGTGCATTAAAATACAGAAATCTGAGAGAACAAAAGTGTCTCATTTTACCATTGATGTCTGTGGGTAGAAAGGAAGCAGTAATCAAGATGGCACATTCTGACTATTCTGTGATTCCAGTCTAAGCCTCCAGTTAAGGCATAGGAACCACAGAGGTGTACCTTGTTTAACCAATTCACCAAAAATGTGTTGAGGCAAGGCCCTTTGGCCATTGCATGGGAAATACAAAGGTGATCAATACTTAGCCCTAGTTTTGAAGGAGCTTATGAGTAGCTGAGGTAGGTACAAATGACTACCTCAGAAGGCAAGAGGTGATTATAAAGGGCCTCTGCATATCTCTCGTTCCAACCTTTGAACAAATCATCCAAAGAATTTGGACCTTACATAGGAAGTAAGCAGTACCCAATATGTAATTAACAGCAATTTCAACAGTAGCATTTTTTTCTTTAACATATCACTACTATTTATCAGGGGCTTTTTTTTTTTTTTGAGAGTTTCGCTCTTGTTGCCCAGGCTGGAATGCAATAGCACAATTTCTGCTCACCGCAACCTCTGCCTCTCTAGTTCAAGTGATTCTCCTGCCTCAGCCTCCCGAGTAGCTGGGATTATAGACATACGCCACCATGCTCAGCTAATTTTGTGTTTTTAGTAGAGACGAGCTTTCTCCATGTTGGTCAGGCTGGTCTCAAACTCCCGACCTCAGGTGATCTGCCCGACTCAGCCTCCCAAAGTGCTAGGATTACAGGCGTGAGCCACCGTGCCCGGCCTGTCGGGTGCCTTTTTAACCAGGAGCAGACTACAGCAGTATGTAATTAAAGCTACAAACTTATAAGTGCTTCCAATTAATTGGCTTCAAAAGAAATTTCTACGTAGCCCAATTGTGAAAATCAAAGGTAACTGGCTGAAATATTTCCTGGGACATAGTAGGCAATTTGGTTTAAATTTAGTACAAACAAACTGAGTTGTATATTTACAATGTGAACTGCTCTATCACTTGAAACTTAAATTTATCACATTATTTAGACAGACAATTAGTAGAACTCTTCTTTGGAGATTGAATGCTCCCGGTGATAGACACGTATGCATCTAGAAAGCCCAGGAAGTAGACTTCTGCCAGATGACAGCCATCTGGTGGCCCTTTGGTAAAATGATGCCTGTTTTTACATCACTGCCCTTTTAACCAAGAAAGCTACTTGAGAAATCTTGTATTGGAGGAAGGGTCCACAATGTATGGAGTAAGTATTTCCTAGTGCAGGCCAGGATGGCTCTTTTAAAAACAAACTTTATTTCTCAGAACAGTTTAGATTTACAGAAAAATTGTGAAAATAGCCCAGAGTTCCCATGTACCATGTGCTAGGTTCTCCTATTATTAACATCTTACATAAGGCATACTTATTAGCACTAAAGAACCAAAATTGGCACAGTGTCACTAACTACAGTCCATACTTTTGTTCCCCTTTCCTTAGTTGTCACCTAAGGTCCTCTTTCTGTCTCGGATTCCATTTTGGATGCGAATGTAAATTGGATGTGTCCTTAGACTCCTCGTGGTTGTGGCAGTTTCTCAGGTGTTCCTTGCTTTCAATGACTTGAACAGTCATTTTGGGGAGTACCGGTCGGATATTTTGTAGACTGTCCCTTTCTTGGGATTTGTCTGATGTTTTTCTCATGACTAGACTGTGGTTATGGATTTTGGGGAGAAAGTCACAGATTCCACAGATGCCATTTTCATCACATCATATCAAGGATAGCATAGCATCAACATGACTTGTGCTGGTGATCTTTAGCACCCAGCTGAGGTACTGTTTGTAAGGTTTCCCCACTATAAAGTTACTCTTTTGCTTCTTCCCGGACTATACTCTTTGGAAAGAAGTTACTATACACAGCCTCGATTAAGGAATTGGGAGTTACATTCCGTCTCCTTGAGGCCAGAGTATCTCCATAAAATATGGAATTTTTCTGCTTGGGAGATTTGTCTCTTTTATACTATTTATTTATTCAGTCATTTATTTATAACATGGACTCATGGATGTTTATTTTGTATTTTGAGTTATAATCCAAATAATTCTTTATTTGTCAAATTGTTCCAGCTTTGGCCATTGGGAGCTCTTTCAGTTGGCTCCTGTGTTCCTTTGAATACTCTCATCATCGTACGTTTTGGTCTTTGTTTTGTTTTAGAACTTGCTTATTTTCTGGCTCAACAGGGTGCCCTAGGTTCCTCTTGTATATTTTTTGCTCCAGCCTTAGAATCATTCATGTCTCCAAGAATCCCTGGCTCTTTTTATTGGAGAATGGTCTTGGAAATCAACACCTGGGCCCCAGGTATGCTTGTTGCTAATAAGATATTAGGATGCTATTTTGATGTTCAGGTACAAGTTTGTTCCTATCTTCCTAGACATTTTCCCAGATCCATTTCTCTTTTCCTACTAAATTCACCCCATCCGCTCAATAAACTCCACCGTCTTCTCTTAGTTCTTCATTACCTGCAACTCCTTCAGGACCAAAGCAGCATTAGAAAAAGCCACCAGAAAAACAAAGTCCTTCAGGGACTTGTGTCTCTTAGAACTGATCAGTAGGTATCCCTAGAGAAAATCTGATCCCTTTTCCTACCTCTAGGCAGGTGTTTCAGTTTGATGTACCTTTTAGCTCCTTTTAGCTGCAAAATCAGGTATCTACCCTTCAAGAAAGAGGACCCTTTCTTAATAACCAGAAACTCAGCTCAAAATAAATAATAAGGAAATAAAACAATAAGCAAGTATTCTTGTAAATGCTCAATAATAAATATGACTAACTACCCATTTCCCTCATAAAGCATTTTAAATGTAAAAGAAAATGTTCTGGATTTCTTTCCTTTGTTGATCAGGCAGCACAGAATCTGCTGCTCATGTTTTGATGTACTCTGATCTGGGAACCTGTTTGATTAAAGCTATGGTCCCATCCTGCAGAGGTAAGGGCATTCATTGGAAAGAATGTATTTTAATGACCAATGTGCAGATACTATTATCCCGAAATGACATTTCCCATCACTTGGCTGGGATTTGTCTGTTTTTGACATTTGCTTCCTTTTTAAGATTCAGTAGAGACTTTTAACTCCAATAGAGCTCCAAGAGAAGGTAAATGTGAGGGTTTTAAATAATTCAGCCCAAGAGATCTCTCTAGAAATCAGGACTTATTCACAATGTATTAAGACTTCTTTCAGATCTGCTTGCCAATTCACTGTGCCAGGTCACAGGTATGGCAGTCTCGTCTATTTGAATTGACATTACCTACAGGAATAGCCTGGCAGGCTGCCAGCTTGGGACTCCTTGCATCTACTTATGACTTCCTGCAGGAGCCACTGAGAACCTAGATCTGGCTCACAAGAGCAACGTGTTGCACCCTTGAAGAAGGCAGACCCAGCCAGTCTTTTGAAGCAGTCTTCCACCTGGCATTTGAGTAACTGGGGCAATTATAAACAGTTCCTCAGTTTAACCCAGAGGCTCATTGTTCTCAGGTGGATTTTGTTTTGCTTGCATAGTTTCATATTTTAAATTAAATGAGCTGCTATTATTTCAGAATCAAGAATTTCACGTAATTTTTCAAGTTTTTTTACTTCTCCTGAAGAAAGAAAACAAGCTGGTGCCATTGGACCCCACCTTGCCACATGAAAGTTCAGTAGTGGCTGCCCTTTGGAAACTAGCACTGGGCGAACGCTGACTCTCCGTCATATATTGCACTCCAATTTTGCAGAGTGACTGCAGTGGGTTCCCGTCTGCACCACTTAACCTGTGAAATCATTGCCAGCCCCTAGGGGCATCGGGGTTTGTGCCTACTAGCAGGGAATTCAAAGGCACTCGTCCCTCTTGTAACTGTCCAATCCCTAAAAACATTGTACTTGAAGCCCTCAAATTTTAAAGGAAAGATCATTTTCAGATTCGCAGGGTTAAATTAGTCCAAATAGGATTCAGTGCTAAATCACTGTGCAGTTCTAAAATAAAAAGTTATGGCAGATGGGTTCACCAACAGATGTTAGTAAAGATCTATCTTAATCT
Source organism: Rhinopithecus bieti (assembly GCF_001698545.2). NCBI lineage: Eukaryota > Metazoa > Chordata > Mammalia > Primates > Cercopithecidae > Rhinopithecus > Rhinopithecus bieti. The sequence continues at coordinate 3,213,540 of NW_016814053.1, read as the reverse complement.
CTACACCATGAAACATCATTTCAGGATCCATTTAAGCTTTTTTTCCATGTGACCCTTTCGTAACAATTTATCAACAGATTTACCCCATTTAAAAGAAAATCCAACATTGAAAGCTCAAAATTAACACAGAAATTACATTAGGATATGTTTTCTCATTTATTCTAAAAATATTTTTTCATTGTACACTACCACAGGCTAAGCAATGTTCTAGATACTGATTTGTTTAAACAATAATTGATATTCAATAGCACAGGGGGTAATCAGGTGGAAAAAAATACAAGCCATAAAACTCTAAGAACATTAAGACTGTGTGTGTGTGTTTCTGATGGTTTCTGAAAACATAGAATAGTTAGAGGCCAATGGATCAAATACATACCTATATACTAAAAATATTTTAACATATACTTACATAATATATGCTAATGCATTTTATATTATATGCATTTATTTGTATATTTATATAAAATACATTTATTATATATTCATTATAAAGGTTTTTAATAATGAATATTACATATTCATAAGGGTTTTTTTTTCTTTTTTAAGAGGTCTCATTTTGTCACCCAGACTGGAGCGCAGTGGCCTGATCTCTGCTCACTGCAGCCTTGACCTCCTGGGTTCAAGCCATCCTTACACCTCAGCCCCCCAAGTAGCTGGGACTACAAGTACAAACCATCAGGCCTGGATAAATGTTTTGTATTTTTGGAAAGACAGGGTTTCACTATGTTGCTTGGGCTGGTCTTGAACTCCTGAGCTCAAGCAATCTGACCACCTTGGTCTCCCAACCTGCTAAGATTACAGGTGTGAGCCACCATGCTGAGTCATATATAAAAATTAAAAGGCTATTCACCAAGGTGAAAAATAATTGTTCTCTGTGTATAATAGGATTATGACTGAACTTATTTTCTTTCTTTTATTATCTATATTTAAGTCCATTTTCTTCTACGATGAACCTATATACTTTAAGTTAATTTTAAAGAAATAATTTATAAAATTTGTATTTGCTTCAAGAATGCCAAAAGTACTGGAATTTGAAGAGGAAGTGCCCCAAGAATAAACCTTCTGGATTCTAATATTTTCAAATCAGTTCCCTGTGGCAAATAGCACAATTTTTTTTTTACTTAGTAGTGGGAGATCCTGGATCTAGAAACAAGTGCTGGGTAAATGAGGGATCTAGTGGGTGGTCAGGGATGGACAGAAACTACTGAAGGTGCTGGAAGAAAGTCCACCTGGCAGACAGACCATGATTTCTGACCATGGTGTCAAGGAACAAGTGAAGGTCATCCAACAGAACACTTTAAGAAGATCCAACACAGAGAAACAGGGAGTGCCAGACAGTGTGGGTGGTACCCAGGACCAGCAAACTGGGAGGGAATTAAAAGCATTCATTATGCACGTTTTGTGTGATAAGCACTAAAGTATGTGATATTTTTATGCATCATAATGAGGAAACAGGCTCAGAGAGGCAAGGGAAACTAGCAAATGGTGAACACTGACTCCCTGTCATACACTGTACAATGTATTTCACAGACATGATGAAAATTGCCAAGATTATACAAATAGTGAGTAGGAGAGTTACAATTCAAATCAAGGTTTTCTGATTTCATGGCCAATGCTTCTTCCACTCACTGTCCCACCCTTCTTCTGCCTCTACACCATGAAACATCATTTCAGGAATCCATTTAAGCTGTAAGCATGGCGGGTCTCCTCCCAAGCTGCCCTCTGATGAGGCTGGCACTGGCAAGGCCTCTCAAGGAAAAAAGCTTCCTGAGGGCCCCACAGACACACAGGCACAAATGCCATCTTCATCTAGTGTCAGAGAAGCAGAGGCAGCCCAATATTTATACAATTTTTGGCTGGCTCTAATTTCCAACAATTCATTGAATATAATAAAATGAGCCAATAATAAAAAGATATTTGGGAGGCTGAGGTGGGAGAATCACTTGAGCCCAGGGAGGTCAAGGCTGCAGTGAGCCATGATTGCACCACAGTACTCCAGCCTGCACAACAGAACCAGTAATTTTTTAAACAAAAAAATAAAATAATAAAAAGATATCATTCCTATTTCCAAAAGAAATGGTGGATTTAGGGATGAGAAAAGAGGACACAGATTGTTACTTCCTGGAATGAGTTTCTTCATGTTGTCATAAGCTCTCAGCATTAGCCAATGTGGCATGAGCAGCATTAACAGGATCTTAGAAAGAAAGCGATCCCCATTATTTGCAAAAGTATCATTAAGGCTGTACAACTGTGGCACCAAAGGACAGGCATTATTTAAAAATATGCAAAAATTTAAAAGGTATTGGTTTAGGTCAGTGGACATGTGCTGGAGGCAGGGGAGTCAATGTTGCAGGCAGAGTCCTGCCTTTAAAAGTTTTATACTCCAGCTGTGGAAATAGGGCCTAGCTAGAAAAAAGGAACTTAGCAATAGAGGGCACTAATGCAGCAGCAGATGAGATGAGGGAAGGTATTCTCTGCTGGAATGAACACCCTTCCACAAACCAAACCTCGCTCCATAGGCTGTTGGAGGCCTAGAACTGTCCAATTTTCAAAATAAGACTTTGTTACCCTGCCATGTAATCTACTGTGATTGTGATATTAAGCAAGCCTATACTATGGAATAACACAAAAAAATCTGCTTGTAACTGACTTTTTAAAAATATTCACTTCATCTTTCGTTTTTTTTTAGGGGTTTACCATGCTTTTCATCCACCCATTCATCCATCCATCCCTCCATCCATCCCTCCATCCATCTATCCATCCATTCACCCATCCATTCATCCACCTTAACATTTCATACACTGAGCTAGGTGCTGGGAATCCAAAGACCAGAGAGGCATGGCTGCTGCCTTCAGAGTGTGCTCTACCAGTTAATAGCAATGCACCTGCTTTTTTCTGGGACTTTTTGGCAAACATAACTGGAATATAAATGCCTTCTAGACAGAATGATAAGCTCTCTAAATAAATGAAGTATTCTAAGCATGGATTACATCAATGGTTCTCAAATGTTGATAAGAATCCCAATTGCCTGGGTCCATGTTAAAATGCAGATTCTGATTCAGGTCTGGAGGGGCCAAGATTTTGCATTTCTAATTAGCTTCCAGGTGATGCTGACATTGCTCGTCCCAGGACCACACTTAGAAGGGCAAGGTTTTACAGTACATCAATAAGTCTGGACTTCTGAACACCAAAGTTATTCTTCTTAAATTCCAGGGTAAATATAACATCACTAAATTCACTTTTCTTTTCCTGCTTTAGAGAAACAGTTTCACAGAAGTGCTTAAGCCTTTAACTCATCTCCCCGTTTCCCCCACATTTCCCCTTCCAAAAAATTGAGAGTTTAGTCCAATTATTTTTCTATTTCACAGACTTTCTTCAATTTTCCTTAAGAAAGGCAAAATATTGCTTCAGAAATCCACTGAGAATTAAACACACTTCAGAACAAGAAGAGGGGATCCAGCGCTAATGACCCTAAGCCAGCCAGGTTGTGTTAGGAATCCATCATGATCATGTTTACTGCATGCTGCAGATCCACAGGGGCACCTGCAATTAATTCTGATGGCTACAAGCCACGGGGTAGCTAACGGCTTGTGGGTGATTAAGAATGAATTACTAAACTTTGATTTAAAAGGTCCCAGGAAGAAAATGGGGACAAATGCCAGATATGTTTACATTACTCAGAGCGCTTAGTGAGAATGAACATTCTCATTTATTTTCTGGCAATGCCTCTTTTAAATTTTTCTGTATTTTAGAAAATTATGCTGCCTCTCCTTTGGTGCCACAGTTATTTAGTCCTAATGGTACTTCCACAAATAACACGGATCCCTTTCTAAGATCCCACTGATCTTTGAGTATCATTTTTTCATAGGAGAAAATAAATTGGTAATTATTTCCACTGTTTGATGTGGGCACACATTGTATGTCTTAGTAAAAGATGATTTCACAGCCATCACCTCATTAACTTTTCTGTACATTTCAAAACAAATGTTATATGATACTGTTTATAACTCTGGGTTGGTACAGTTTCTAGTTCAATTACAAAAGACCCAAGATAGTTTTGTTTTGTTTTTTTCAGGGCCACACAGGGTGCCCACATCCATCCAATCTCAAGATCTTTGGGAAATATGCTCACCCTCCAAAATGCTTACAGGTATGTCTCCTCTTTTTTTGTAAAATAAATGCTCTTCTTATATTTGATGTTTCCTCGGTATGGTCACAAGATTATTTAGTATGACATATTTAATGGTGAAGATAAAGGTGAGCACCACAATATTTTAAACAAATCACATTTGGGTGGGATATTATAAGAAAGAAAATTCCCAGGGAACAGAAAAAATGATTTCCTTAAATCACTCCATACTCAGTAAGCATCGTAGGGCTCTCAATATACATCACCAGGACCAGAAGATGCATTTGGCTAAGGCGTACCAGAGAAGGATATGAATCATGGAACGCTATTCCAAGACTATTACAGAATCCACATACAATATAAATCAGAAAAGGCTGCGTTTTAACCTCTGTGACTCATGCATTACAGCCTGTGACTCCATGAGGAGGGTTAGGAATCAGACTGACATCCAGCTCAGGCCAAACAAACTTATAGCCAAGAGAAACAGAAGCATCACCTTCCCAGCAGAGAACAAGATGCACAGAGCTTGATACTTTACACTCGTTAGAATTATGTAACTTGTCAATGGTTGAGACTCTGGGGTAGAGGGTTTTGTGCTTTTTATTTTTTCTGGTATAAATATTTAAAGTTCTCCATAACATTAGAGTTAGAACTTACTTTCCTGAAATGAAATTCTAAAACAAATTTGACAGCAAAACACTGTGGAATTTCTAAATGCCAACAGGTTTGTGTCCATTACAGAACACACAGCGTTTTGACCTCTCTCACTTTTCCTGGTGCCACTATTTCCAAAATTACTAAGGTCATTGTACCATGGGGCTCTAATTCTTGGTTAAGGAAGGCACCGAGATCATACCAGGAATATTCTCCTATTAGCTGAAACTTCAACTTTGCCTAGCAGGAGGTGTGTTATAAATATTTTTTGGCTAGCATTTGCTTTTTAAAACACTCTTTTTTACCTGGGTTTCTCAAATTAGTTCCTGTAGTGATACTATCTCTATTTTTGCTTCTTTATGACTAGGGTCTTTAATGGCCTCAGAAGTACCCTGGGCTGAAACTTGATCTGAGAAGGTTATTATCAGAACTTGGTTCCAAGAGAAAGCAGTGTGCTAGCTCTACATGTATACATGAGTTGCCATCAACATGAATTCAATTACAATGAAGATTATTTGGAGTAGATAATTGTATTTTGGTTGCATGACATCCATTTTATCCGAGTGTAATAACGCCACAGGTTTTTTTTTGACGGGGAGGGGGAACACATGACCTTTAGCCTGTTAGATACACTCTTACAGTGTTTTTTTTTAAAAAATAAATTACCTTTACCCCATTAGATATTCTCCCAAACAGGCATCAAGTGTGTGGCCAAAACCAGATCAATCAAAGTAAACTTCAGGAATTTTACAGGAACTATTAAAAAAAAAAAAAAAAAAGAGTTTCTCTTTCCTGAGAGAAATGATTTTGGGAAGAGCATTCCACTTTAAAGGCAGAGTTTGGAGCTGCTGAGGCTGCCACGTGGAGACTGGAAATAGCAATAATCTAATAGAAGCCAGAGAAACCGATCACTCATGGCCTGGTGTCATCCTGCATCAAGTTGTGTTCAAACTCAGACCTATCCCTTGATTTTTACCTTGATTTACAAGAACCAACAATTCCCTTTTTGGCCTAAGATAATGTGTGTCAGGAATTCTATGATTTATTACTGAAATCCAGACTTGTCATATTTTTCTACAAGTGTTCAAAATTATTTTATCATTTTCTATTTATAATGGAATTTCAATGAGCTGTTTAAAGGAGGACAAAAGTAGAGTGGATATTTTAAATTTAGATATAATTTCCCATTTTCATTTTTTTTGGAACTTTAATTCTTTCTCTCTCAGCAAATATTTTATCAAGATCACGATGCTATAATAATAAGCACTACCATGGGTTGATTAGGTTTTCACTGCTTTTTTCCTATGTCTGAACATATTCCTTTGTATGCTGCTAGTAAAATTGTCAATTAGGGACAAAAACAAACAAACATAGGACATAGATGATTTATCAGTCTGATGAACAGTTGAGAGTTGGCTGCATTTATTTTCAATGGCAAATAATAATAACAATAATGGTAGCTAGCATTTATTGAATGCTTTCTCTATAGGGAGCTCTATGAAAAGTGCTTTACATAAGCTAACTCGTTTTATCCTTAAACTTACCTGGGAGGCAGTGGTGTGCTGGTAAAATGGCTCTGGGGGATGAGGGGCGAAGCCAGATTGAAGTTGGCTCATTTTTGTGGTGTAAATACTCCCACCTTGGCTAGGTTCAAGCAACTGACAGTTTAAATACTAGTTTGCAAAACTCTTGCATATTTAACAATCAGCTCTTGAGATCAGGTAAAATAGACTCCAGTGCACCACTGGAGGAACCTAAATTGGAAGACAGGTCATGCAGCTTCCTTAACTCTAGCAGTTTGTAAACCCAAGTTTGTACTACTCCAGAGCACACCTCTGGAGTACAGAATAGAATGTCAACCGCTGTACTCCTTTCTAATCCTGGGGCAGATTTTTGCTGTGTTTAAAAAGAGTAATTCAATGTTTTATATTTTATGGGTGAAGAGCAAAAATCAATATTAAATATGACACTTGTATCACTGTCTTTGGTTCACAGACACCAAGCTATTCTGCTACAGAATATTTTGAAGATAACTGTGTCTAGTGCGTGTCTGAGCATGTTAACAAATATTACAGAATGATAAAAAGGATGGAGCATCAATTATGAGTGATCTCTGGGAATGTTTCAGCCCCAAACTCTTCCTAATTTATGTGTTGCCATGTTTCTTAATCTTACTATTAATACCACCCTTTCCAAGAGGTTTGGGAAATTTATGGGTGGGGTTTGAGCCCATGGAAAACAGTGAGTTGTAATTAAGGATTTAAAATCCTTATACACATGTGTGTGTAGTGTGGGTATGTAGAAATGCCAAATATTCCCATACTACAGAAAATTAAGTATAACTGTTGAGATGTTACACTAATTTCCTTTCATCTTCATGCAGGCTTGACTACAAAGTCTTTCTTGGCTCATAAGTAGAGGATTTTGCATATATTGTTTATTATTTCATTCCAAGCCCAAAAGCCACAACAAAGTAAAATTGATTTAAAAAACTGTAAACAGTAGATAATAGACATCTTTGCACAGCAGAACTCTCAGAGTTCACTAGATAATAGACATGAAAGCACTTTGGAAAATTCAAGGCATGACACAAATGTGAGGAATTATTATTGAGTACAAAAAAAAAAATCTCAAAGGAAAATTCCTCAACAGCTCAACTTATACACATTGCTTTCAAACTATGAGTGCATAACAAAGTAGAAACTTCCCTGCTATACACATGTAATAAAAGAGCTAATAACTGATGTGGCTCTGGGACTGTATATTTTGTATGTATTTGAAGAAGCATGATTTTAGTTTTTAAAGAAATCACTCTTGCATGCCTTACCAAAGGTATTAAGGAAAAAAATTCTCCATAAGAAATAATATAGAATTTTATATGTGAATATTTACATAAATCCTTAAGTTTTAAAAACCTCATACCATTAATAAAGTATTATTAACTTTATTTAAATAGGATAATAGTATTGAGATATATTTTTAAGAGTTCTTATCTGTTGGAGTTACATAAAAATCTTCACAGATGAAAATATAATGTCTGAGATTTGCTTCAAAATACCTGGGAAAGGGGCCATGGGGGCAATCAATGAAATGAGACTGGCCATGTTTTTGATAACTGTTGAAGCTGTGCTGATGGTACACGAAATAATTTTTTATATGTTTGAAACTTTCCATAATAAAAGTTCAAGAAACCTATGTCACAGCAATATCTGAAACACTTTAGAACAATTCTAAGGGCTGAACAAGAGTATGGTGCAAATTCATTGCCAAAGTACCCATTCTTACTGACTTCACTGTCTGATTTTGGTCTCTTCTAGTCCAGTCCACCCTTATATTGCTGCCAGAATTACATTTCAAAAAAATTAAATGAGTTCATGGAACTTCCTTGCCCAAAATAATTCTTTTGAGTTCCCATCACCAAAAGAATACAGTTTGGAATTCTTTCTTTTGTGATCTCACAGCACTTTAGTCTCATTCTCCTATAGAAATGTCCTGTGTGTATATAATCTTTTCAGCATCTGTGTTCTTGTGTCCTGCAAGACGGTAAAAACCATGAGTACAGAGATCAGGTCTTTCTATCTTTGGTGCTTAGCATATTATCAAGCATGTGGTAGATGCTCAATAAATTTTTGATGAGCAAAATAAATGTGAAATACAAACAGATTATATAAAAGTAAATGTTTAGACCAATGAAACTACAACAGGCAAGTCATGATAGCTAAACAATTTTTACTTAGCAGTTTTGTTTTTTATTTTGCTTTAACCCTTCTAAATAAAGCATGAAGTTTATTTATAATCAAAATTAAAGGTGAAATACTTATGTTAATAAAAAGTATATTTTAATTGAAGAAGACACAGGTAAATGAAATGGGCATAATTTTTGATACTCTTACATATATACACCTAAAGCAAATCTAGCTATCAGAAATATACTATCCTCAACAGATAGGATCTTGGTAATACTGTCAGTGCAAGATTGGTTGTTTTAGTGCTATAATCATGGTCATAAAAATCATAATCAACTTGGGTACCCTTCTGTAAGCAATAAAAATCAGATAAATTAGACTTCATCAAAAGTAAAAACTTTTGTTCATCAAAAGATACTATCAACAGAGTGAAAAGACAATTCATAGAACGGGAGAAAATATTTGCAAATTGTGTAAAGAACTCCTATACCCCAACAACAAAAAGTCAAACAATGCAGTTAAAAAATGTGCACAGGGCCTGGATAGAATTTTCTCCAAAGAAGATATACAAATGGCCAAGAAGTTTATGGAAAGATGCTCAATGTCACTAGTCATTAGGAAAACACAAGTTAAAACTATAGTGATAGATGACTTCACACTCACTCAGAATGGCTACAATTTTAAACATGGAGTATAATAAGTGTTGGTGAGGACACAGAGAAATTGGAACCACATATGCTACTGGAGGAAATGTAAAGTGGTACAACCACTGTATATAACAGTGTGGCATTTCCTTAATAAGGTAAACACAGAACTACCATGTTACCCAGCAATTCTAGGTATATACTCATGAAAAACAAGTGTTAAAACAGAAACTTGTACACAAATGTTCATAGAAGCACTATTCACAATACACAAAAGAAAGAAACACCCAAATATCTATTGCCAAATGACTGAATAAGGAAAATGTGGTATATCATACTATGGAATATTATTCAGCCATGAAAAGGAAGAAAGCACTGGATTATGATACAAATGGATGAATCTTGAAAACATTATAATAAGTGAAAGAAGCCAGACACATAAGGTCACATATTATATGATTCTATTTATAGAAACTATCCAGAATGAGTAGATCCATGGATACTGAAAGCAGATTGGTAGCTGTCAGACTAAGGGTAGGAGAGAATGAGGAGTGACTACTTAATGGGTATAGGATTTCCTTTTGCAGTAATAAAATGTTTTTGAAAGCAGATTGTGATTAAGGTTGCACAACACTGAATATACTATTGTTGAATTTATACTTTAAAATGGGAACTTTTTTGTGTGTGCATTTTACCAAAATAATAAATGAAACTTTCAAAGTTCAACTTCCAGAGATCCTATTTTGAAGCACCTGGTATGGGGCCTAGGAGTGTGTAGTTTTAATAAATACCACGGTAACTTGATGCAGGTGGTATTGGGAACAAACTCTGAGAAACACTGGTGTACTGTTTCTAGGGATATTTAAATTATTTCCATAAGAAAAACCTCATACCATATAATCTAGCAAGGAAAATGCCTCAGGGACATCACACATTAACCTTCAAAGTTCCTACCTCTTAATATGGGAAACCGTTCACAACTTTAAATGACACGTCTCCAGGGCCTAGTTATATAAAAACACCTTCAGTCTCTCCACTGAGAACTCTTCCTGTGACATCTGGAGTCACCATTCTGTTCCCCGATCAAGGTTAATCTCTCCTATACTGTTGATCTCATTCTTTTCTTCTCTTTCATGTTTTCAACAATTTTTGTTTCTAGTGCTCCCTCCCTTCCAGCTAAAAACCATGCCTACATGTCTGCATCCTAACAATGGGTCTCCCTTAACCTTTTCTCACATCCATACACAGCCAAGATCCTTGAAAATCCGGTGGATGTTTTGTCTCTCAATTTTTGTCTTCCACCTCCTTACTCTACCCTCATTGAATCCTCAGAGCAGTGCTGTGAGATTTATACTGTTTTTATTTCATTTTACTATGGGGAAAATAATAAGCTCTATCAGGATATGAACTCCATGAGAAGAGGAACCTTGTGTGTTATTCATTGCCCTTTTCCCAGAACCTAGATGAGTACTTCAGTCAATGCTCAATGAATATTTATGGAATCAAAATAGCATGTAAATGATAAGCAAAGCTTTGAGAATGGAGGAAATCTAAGAAAACCCAGGTTCAATGATCTTGACCCATTTAGAGATGTAACAATTTGAAAATTATTAAACTCAAGTCAAGTCACCCCAACTTTGAAGTCTGTCTCTATTTTGTCCCAGGCAATATTGTTAGGAAGCAACTGAAAACTTGCCCATGAGTACTCAGAAACCTCTGCTCTAAGACACCCCACATCAACATAACCGGCAGGGTTTGGAGAGTTCAGAAGAAGGGACTCAAATTGTAATTTTGTTCTTTTATTAGAGAAGTATTCTGAAATAAGAGGAAAGATAGGAGAGGGTAGCTCTTGCATGGTGTTTACCTTAATACATTAGTCTAAGAAAGTAAATGGATTTGAGTATTGTGCTTTCATAAACTTCCTTTTCCATTCTTGTTTCAATATAAATTCCTAGTATTTTTAAATTTCCTTTGACAAAGCATTAAAAAACCACAGCTAGTAAGCTATATTTTTCACTTTTGAATCATTTTCCTTTAAATTTTATTGACAGCAAAACAATGATTTCATTTATTTGCTTATGGAATCTATTTATAATTATCTACTCTAAACAACTAAAATTTAAGTCCTATAAATATTTGTATTTTGTGGCACAGAAGATAAAAAGGATGAGCATCAGGATAAAATAAAAAATGCAGGAAGTGAGCTTACTTCACAGGGCTGTAAAATCTACTTTGCAAAGTAAGTTTGCCATGCATCCTCTTGTTTAAGACATTCTGTCCAATTTTCACTGAGCCTCTACTCTAAGCCAGGCATTGTGGTAGGCAATGAAGACCCAAAGACAAAACAGAGCGGCCCCTATCATGATGGTCTTGCAGTTTCACAATACAATGTTTCTCCATGGGTAAAAGGTCTCAAAACACCTGAAGCAAAACCCCATTTCAGATGCATAAGGAACATCTAAAATATGGATCACAGTGAGAAATATCTACTTCCCAACCTTCTTTCTCTGTATGCAAACATTTTCCTTCTGTCTAGCCTGACAACTGGAACATGGATTCCAAGAATAGGGCAGAAAGTTTGTCACACACTGACAAGTGGCAGCCCCACCAAATCTTGGCTCCACTTTTTTGGCCCCTGAGCTAGTCTTTTCTTGGTTCTTTACCGCCCTCAATGTTTCTCCTGATTCTGGGGATCTATGCCATCACCAAAGCACCAGAGCTGAACCTAGACTTTTAAGAGAATTTCAATCAAGAAAAAAAAGCACGTTCTAACTATTGCCACTGATATTTATAAAGCGTTCAGGGTGGGCAATAGTTGGAAGGCTCTAAAGCATTCTTTTTAAGACAGCCGGAACACGAAGTGTGTCTTTTGTTGGAGTGTTCCAAGAGAATATTTTTCTTGCTAGTCACTGGAACAGCTGGTTGGGGATTTCCCTATTTTTGTTAGAGTGAATTAATTTGGTAAGGAAAGTAAATGAATCTCTGCAACTCTCCACCTTCCTCTACTCCCCCCACCCTCATAAGTCAGCTGTACCTCAGGAAAGGTAAGAAGCAGACAAAGAAGTCATCTGCAAATGACTCAGATGGCTGAATTTTTCTTTCGGGGTTTCCCACGACCAGGCAAGAAACTTTAGTAGAGAGTGAAAGGTGGGGGTTGGGGGAACCATGTCACTGGCTATACACTCAATGCCTCTGCTCTCCCAGACAATCACATTCCATTCTGGAATGTAACTGCCCAGAAGGAAGCCAGAATTGGTTACACAGGTGGTATGCCCAACCTTAAATTTGCTCCCCCCACCAACCTGCCCAAAGTTCTTTATGATAGGTAAATTTTCCCAATGCTATTTATTCATTTTTTCTTTCAAAAAATGCTCGTTAAGTATCTACTACGTGCCAGGCACTATGTAGATGCTGAAAATATAATAATGAGAAAACAGAGGCTTATTGTCTGCTGGAGAAATTGACATTGGTCAAAATATAACACAAATGAGCTCATAAGCTAAGGTAAATGTTGAGAAGAAACACAGTACTATGACAGCTTCCACAGAGGGACCAGACATGGACTGAGGTGGCAGCAGCTCAGGGAGGGAGAGGTGAAAGATAGTTAACCAGGTGGAATAATTCAGAAGGGTGACATTCAGACAGAAAACAGCATGTGCAAAGGCCCTGTGACAAGGGGGAGCTTAGTGTGTTAGAGAAATTTAAAAAGATAAAAAACGGTGGAATTCAGAGATGAGGAGAGTAGTGCAAAGTGGAAGTAGGATCTATTAAAAATAAAAGCAGCCCATTAAAACCAATACATGAGTCCAACAAGGTTTTGGCAGTACAAGAGCAATATATAAAAGTCCATTGTATTTCTAAACGCTAGCAATGAACCATCCAAGAATGCAAAACTCCCCAAATTGATCTACAGATTCAAGGCAATCCCCATCAATATCCCAGATTATTTCTTTGCAGAAATTGACAAGATGATCCTAAAATTCATATGGAAATTTAAGGTACTCAGAATAGCAAAACAATTTTGAAAATGAAAAAGCAGAGATCATATTTCTCAGTTTCAAACCTTACCACAAAGCTGTAGTAATCAAGACATTGTGGTACTGCTGAGAAGATAGACACACAGATCAATGGGATAGCACCAAGAGTCCAGAAATAAACCCTGTTACCTTAGTTGGCTAGTTGATTTTTGACAAGGGTGCCAGGAAAATTATTGGGAAAGAATAGTTTTGTAATAAATTGTGCCAGAACAATTGAATATCTACATTCAAAAGAATGATGTTATACCAATATCTCATACCAAATACGAAGATTAATTCAAAACATATAATTGACCTAAATACAAGCATTAAAACTATAAAGCTTTCAGAAGAAAACATAGGAGTAAATCTTCCTGATCTTGGATTAGGCAATGATTTCTTAGCTATGACATCACATTCACATATGACATAAGAAAATAACTGACAGATAGAACTTCATTAACATTAAAAATTTTGGTGCTTCAAAGTACACCATTGAAAAAGTAAAAAACCCACAGAATGGGACAAAATATTCTCGTTTCGTAGATAAATCAAGTGAGGGACTTATAACTAGAATATACATTCTTAAAACTCAACAATAAAAAAGACAACCCAATTTTAAAATGTACAAAGTTAACACAAACAAAAATATGAATCTAGACACAGACTTTGTACCTTTCACAAAAATTAACTCGAGATGGATCATAAATCTGAATGTAAAATGCAAAAATATAAAACTCCTAGAAGAAAACACAAGAGAAAATCTAGATGACTTCGGGTGTGGTAATGACTTTTTATATATAAGATCAAAGCCATGGTCTAGGAAAGAAATAATTGATAAGCTAGACTTCATTAAAACGAAAACTTCTGCTCTGTGAAAGATACTGTCAAGAGAACAAAAAGACAAGCCATAGGCCGGGCGCAGTGGCTCACACCTGTAATCCCAGCACTTTGGGAGGCCAAGGCAGGCGGATCACGAGGTCAGGAGATTGAGACCATCCTGGTTAACACGGTGAAACCTCGTCTCTACTAAAAATACAAAAAATTAGCCAGGCGTGGTGGTGGGCACCTGTAGTCCCAGCTACTTGGGAGACTGAGGCAGGAGGATGGCGTAAACCCGGGAGGCAGAGCTTGCACTAAGTGGAGATAGCACCACTGCACTCCAGCCTGGGCAAGAGTGAGACTGTCTTGGAAAAAAAAAAAAAAAAAAAAAAAAAAACAAGCCACAGACTGGGAGAAAATATTTGCAAAAGACACATCTGATAAAGAACTGTTATTCAAAATATATGAGGAAATCTTAAAAGTCAACAATAAAAAACGAACATCCCAAGGGAAAAAATGAGCAGATAAAGAGACACCTCACCAAAGAAGATGTACAGATGACAAGCGAGCATATGAAAAGATGTTCAACATCCTACGTTATTAGGGAATTGCAAGTTAAAACAACAATGAGGTAGTATTACACACCTATTAAAATGGCCAAAATCCAAAACACAAAACCAAACGCTGGTGAGGTTCTGGAGCAACAGGAACTCTCATTCATTGCTACAGAGAATGCAAAATAGGATAGCCACTTTGGAAGACAGTTTGACTGTTTCTTCAAAACTAACTTACAACACCCTTATATGATCCAGCAATCACACTCCATGGGATTTACCCACATGAACTGAAAACTTAAGTCTACATAAAATTCTGCACATAGATGTTTATGCAGTTTTATTCACAACTGCCAAAACTTAGAAGCAGCCGAGATAGCCCTCAGTAAGTGAATGCATAAAGAAAAACTGTGGTCCATCCAATACAATGAAATACCCTGCACTAAAAGCAAATGAGCTATTGAACCATGAAAAGACATGGAGGAAACTTCAATGCATATTGGTAAGTGAGGGAAACCATTCTGGAAAGGTTACATGCTATATGATTACAACTAGATGGCATTCTGTAAAATGCAAACTACGGAGAGATCAATGTCTGAGAGAGGGGATGAATAGGCAAAGCACTAAAGGATTTTGAGGGAAGTAAAACTATTCTGTATGATACTACAATAGTGGATACTCATCATTGTACATTTGTCAAAACCCATGAAATATACAATATAAAGAGTGAATTCTAATATAAACTATGGACTTTGATAATAATGTCTCCATGTAGATGTATCAGTCGTAACCAATGTACCACTCTGGTAGGGAATGTTGATAGTTGGGGAGGCTGTGCATGTGTGGGGAACAGGGGGTAGTTAGGATATCTCTGTACCTTCCTCTATTTTCCTGTGAACCTAAAGCTGCTTTTTAAAAAGCCTATTTAAAAGAAACCCACCCAAATATATTAAAAACTCCATTATCCATATCACTCCACCATGTAAAGTGTTCTCCCTAAAACTGCTCAGCTGGTTTATGAATTATCATAACTAGAAGGTAAGATGTTTTCTAAAAACTTTCAAAAATATGGGCAAGAGGCCAGCTGCAGTGGGTCATGCCTATAATTCTGACAATTTGGGAGGCTGAGGCAGGAGAATAACTTGGGGTCAGGAGTTCAACACTAGCCTGGGTAACATAGTGAGACCCTGTGTATACAATTTTTTTTTAATTAGCTAGGCATGGCAGCATATGCATGTAGTCCCAGCTACTTAGGAGGTTGAGATGGGAGGATCACTTAAGCCAAGGAGGCTGAGGCTGCAGTGATTCATGATTACACCACCACACCCTGGCTTGGACAATAGGGTGAGATCCTGTCTCAAAAACATATACATATAACATATATTAATAAATATATAATATATATAATATATATATTAGGTGTATTATATAATATATAATACACATTATATAATATATATATATGGGCAAGGATTTGAGTAGAGATTTTACCACATAGGAGAATAAACAGATGACAAGATGTGTTTTATGATAAGGTCAATAAACACATGATAAGATGCTCAACATCATTAGTCACAAAAGAAACACAAATCAGACCCACTTCACATCCACCAGGAAAGCTTAAAATAAAAAAATCAGACAGTAATAAGTGTAGACAAGGATGTGGATAAATTGGAACCTTCATACCTTGCTGGTGGGATTCTGAGGTGGAGCAGCCACTTTGGGAAAGTTTGTCAAGTGTTTCAAAATATAACCCAGAAATTTCACCCCAAGAGAATTAAAAACATATATCCACACAAAGATATGTGCATTAATGTTTATAGAAACATTACTCATAGTAACCAAACAATGGAAACAACCCAAATGTGCATCAGCTGATGAATGGATCAACAAAATGTGGTATATCCACATCATGGAATATTATTTGGCCGTAAAAAGGAATGCAGTGCTAATATATTGCTACAACATAGATAATCCTTGAAAACATTTTGCTAAGTGAAAGAAGATGGTCTCAAAAGACTATACACATTCCATGTCCAAAATAGACAAATCTATAGAGATAGAAAGTAGAAATGTCTAGAATAGGCAAATCTATAGAGCAGAAAATAGATTATTGGCTGTTTACGGATGGGGTGATGGGAGAATAGGATTATGATTGGTAAACAGTACAGGGTTTTTTTTTTTGAGGTGGTAAAAGTGTTCTAAAATTGACTGTGTGATGGTTATACATACTGTGAATATATTTAAAAAACCACCATATTATATACTTTAAAGGGACAAATTTTACGTGTGTAAATTATATTTCAATAAGCTATTTTTTTTTAAGTGGGGCTAGAAAGGTTCAAGGACTCTGGAAGCCATGGGAGTACTGAGTTTCCCTGATTTCAATCAAAAGATGACTGAACAGGCTCAAAATGTCCTTGTAGTTCCCTGAGCATTAGAAGAGAAAACTCCAAAATATCTGAGTAGTTCACTTTTGGTGGGGAATGCGGGTGAACTGCTCACTGCTCTTTCCTTTCCCTGAAGGGGAGTCTTTATCTCCTCTTGAGTCTCACCTTGGGTCAACAATACATCTAACTGAGCAACTGCCCCAGGGCCCTGTGTTCTCCACTGGAGAGTACCTGGCACACACTTCTAGTCCTCTCTGGGCTCTGGTTCCTCTGCCTGGCTCATCAGCTTTTAGTAAAACAAGCAGGAAAGCATAACCTTTGGGGTCACATAAATGACTCTGCTGCGCAGCTGAAGTGCAGGCCTTTGTCCAACTGCTTCCTGCCTCACTTCCTGTGGTGGCAGATATTGATTTTTCTCATGACAAAGCAATTATTTACCCATTCTGGAAGGCTGGGAATTTTAATCCCCAGTTTTAGAGAAGGGAAAGTGACACTGACAACCTCTTTAAGTAGAATGTTATAGAAGGAAAAGCTAAATAGTGTGATGGCTGTCTGGGCAAAGAAGAGAGAGATGGCAATATTTACATAGAACTGATGGGTATTGAAAATAGGAAAGGTAGAAAGAATGTTTTAAAAGGAAAACTTTTAGGATTATATCCAAAATAAACAACTTCCTGTAGCTAGGCTCTAAGCCCTTGTCCAATAAAAAATCAACCATCATAAGAAACAAGTCACTCTCCAATCATGCAGCACCGTTGTAACTAAGATTTGAGGATTGATGACTACATCACATCGTACCATGGGTAGAGTGACAAAATCCTTTCTTCCTGTAATAGTGATATCATATGGGTAAAAGCTTGCTTATGTGGAAGAAGTTGGTTTAAGCATGTGGTTCAGGAAAACATAACCACTTAGTAGACTTTAGGATGAATTGAGACGTACAGCCATTTGAACTATGTGGACAAGTCCCTACAGGCAGACAGGAGCAGGGTGAGTTCCCTGTGTACCCCCACCCTCCATAGACTTGCCTCCTTGGTTGTGCAAGGTGCTGGCAGAGCTGCCCAGGTACACGCAACAACCAGTCAACCCAAGGCTGTGAATTAGGTTCTTTCCCCACCCACCTAGAAGCTACAGTTCTGCTGTTCCCCAAAAGACTTTCCTCCTATTGGTCTTACTATAATTGAAAGAGGTAAAAGGATCCACATTGAAGAAAGTAGCCCACGAGGAAAACTGCAAGTGAGGGGAATTGTTGTCAGTGTGCAGTGACAAGAACTCACTAGGTACAACCTCAGCCAAGACCCAGAGATGCTCTCTGAAAGTGGGACGGGGGCGGCATCCTAGGAGGAAACAGGAAACCTGGGTCTAAGGGCCTGGCAATGTCATCTTGAGACCATGACATTTATTGATAGGGTTCAGAAGGGTATTTCTTTTTTAAAGGATGGCATTAGTAGCTGGGACAAGCCAGGCAGAAATGTCTGAATGTGATTATTTCCCGGTTGCTGAATGAGTTGAAGATCATCAACATTTGGTGAGACTCAGTACTGGGTCAGGAATTATACACAACAGTCAGCCGTGATCTCTATGCATTAGACTCCTGTAAAAATACCAGTGTGTTGCCCAGACTCTGAGCTAATAGCCTCAGGAAAAATAATTTATGCCATTCAGGACAACTCATACAAGCGTAATGTGGAACCTGTTTTATCCAGCCTTTTAAAGGCAATTTTCTGGAAATCAAACCACTCTAAGAAATAAATCCTTGTAAACATCTCTGAGTAATTGCCAAAGCCTCTCTAGCAGAGCAGTTCCCTACCATCAACCTGCCCCACACCAGAAGATACTCCAGACTCTTTTTGAAGCCCAGAAAAAACCTAAGCAGGTCTTGGCTTTGTTCATCTGGCATTATAATTCCTCTGAATGGTGCTCTCTTTGCCATTGGGCTACACTTAGGTAAAATCAAGAGAGCTGCAAAAGGTATGTGACCCAAGCACTTGGCAAGACATGGAGGAGGCAGAGACCGTTATTGGTTGTAGGACAAAACAATTTCTGGACTGTTCTAAAGACACATTATTCAGAGTGAACTAATAGCAGTATTGCAGCCCTCAAAGGGCTGGATGACACTGATAACATTGACTGATGTTCCACTAAGTGCCAGGCCATGTGCTGAGCACTGGGTTGACAAAGATTTACAAAATGGGGTTGAATGAGCGTTAGGATAACTTAGGACTGAGCTCTGTCTCCTCACTACTATCACTGTTGAGAAGGTCAGTTTGTGGGCCAGATTTGAAGCTTGTAACCCAAAAAGAGAAAAATGATTCTGAAAAGAATGACAAAACTAAGTACAAACTCTGTCCTCAAGAGTTTGGGTCAATGTAGGTGGTTGCTTATGTAGGAAGGACATTTTCAGACTCAGGAAATTATGAAATGAGCACACAAAACAAAATTTTTACTAATTTAAATCATGTTTTGTGTCAACACTTCCACTGGTTGGAAAATTGGCTCAAAGACATAATGACTGCTAATATAATCAGTAGTGGGTGATCAGTGAGGTAACATGGACTCTGGTGTGGGCACAAGATATTTAATTCATTTTCTTCAATCTGAATGAATATAATTATTGTCAGCAAAATCACAAGAAGATTCCTAGACACAATCACCAATATATGAGACCAGAATATGAAAAATACATATTTAATAATTTTTTTTTTTTTTTTTTTTGACAGAGTCTC